>NC_091287.1:575506183-575815828 GCF_032444005.1 Ranitomeya imitator
TATATATACAGGACAGGAGGAGTGGTACTGTGCAGTGTATATATACAGGAGGAGTGGTACTGTGCAGTATATATACAGGAGGAGTGGTACTGTGCAGTGTGTATATACAGGAGGAGTGGTACTGTGCAGTGTATATATACAGGAGGAGAGGTACTGTGCAGTGTATATATACAGGAGGAGTGGTACTGTGCAGTGTATATATATAAACAGGAGGAGTGGTACTGTGCAGTGTATATATACAGGAGGAGTGGTACTGTCCAGTGTATATATACAGGAGGAGTGGTACTGTGCAGTGTATATATATATATACAGGAGGAGTGGTACTGTGCAGTGTATATATATATATACAGGAGGAGTGGTACTGTGCAGTGTATATATATATATATATACAGGAGGAGTGGTACTGTCCAGTGTATATATACAGGAGGAGTGGTACTGTGCAGTGTATATATACAGGAGGAGGGTACTGTGCAGTGTATATATACAGGAGGAGTGGTACTGTGCAGTGTATATATACAGGAGGAGGGTACTGTGCAGTGTATATATACAGGAGTAGGGGTACTGTGCAGTGTGTATATATACAGGAGGAGTGGTACTGTGCAGTGTGTATATGTGTGTGTGTATATATATATATATATATATATATATATATATATATATATATATATATATATATATATATATATACAGGAGTAGGGGTTCTGTGCAGTGTATATATACAGGGAGAGCGGTACCGGAGCTGGGAAGCAGGGACTGCACAGCGCCAGGGGGTGAGTATACGGGGAGGGGAGCTGTCACGATATGGTATGAAATATCATATAAGTTTAGTTGTTCTTCAGCTCATGAGGTGGGCTAAACCCCCCCTTCTCTACTGACTCTCCTTGTTTCTCTATGGGCTACGGACTGTATGCTGGAAGGGGTTTTTATTGCCCTGGGGTCATAAATACCAGGCTCGACGAAAGTCACTCGCCCCTCCCACCTGCACTAGCTGGAACTGGAAAAATGGCTCCAAAATTCATGGAAGTTCTTTGTTTTGTTTTTGTAAGATATTACACAAACCGTTTACGTAAAGAACACGAAAATATATATTCTTTACATCCCTCGGTGATCTATTCACCACGGTAAACCTGAGCTTCTAGCTTTGACCCCGACAAAATAGCCACATGTGTAACTCTCCTACGTCCATGGGGTCCCCGTAAGTCTCCTCCAGTATTTGTAATACTTTGTCAAGGGTATCTGGTTCCCGGGAGGGCCGCAACATAACTGACTCTCTCGCCTCCCTGTCTAAAGCCATCACGGCTACCTCTGCCTGCAAGGCAGGTAACATAGGGTGCATTCTCATGATTCCCCTTTATACGCTCAGTCCAGCTCCATAACATGGTGTTATTCCCATTAGACTTTGGAAGGTTAACATTTGCCCCCGAGAGATACTGAACCTACGGCCCCCCCAGGTGCTTGGTCTGCCATGTCTATACGTGTAGACTGCATCTTGCCGACTACGCCAAGTGTGAGACGTCAGGAACGGAGGATGCAGGGAGAAAACTGAGGGAAACTCCATGCAGGGAGAAAACGGAGGGACAATATTCCCTATGACAGTAAATGGCTAATGGGGTTAAATTAAAGAAACCAGGACAAATAAAACAGGCAATTCAATTAATAACTTATCGCTCAGACGCCAGTCACGGTTGAACTCCAGTCTGTGACTGGGGCCGCTTACAGTCCTGAGGAAGATGGGGTAATCTCTCCTGACATTGGTGATGTCCTTTCGTGGTCCTGACGATGGCGACGATTTCTCGGAATCCTGACGCGGGTCTTGGGTCCAGTAGATGAAGGGGGAAACATCCTTATTAGTGATGAGAGAGAGTACTCGTTGCTCAGGTGTCCTCCGAGTATTTGTAACTGCTCGGCGATTTCGTTTTTGTTGCCGCAGGTAGATGATTTACAGCTTGATTGCATGTGAGGATTCCCTAGCAACCAGGCAACCCCCACATGTACTCAGGCTGGCTAGCAGCAGTAAATCATGCAGGTGAGGCGATGAAAACTAAATCTCCGAGCAGTCAAATACTCAGAGATCACCCGCTCATCACTAGTCCTTCTCCTCAGCGGGTAGTGTCCCAACAGTACGGTGACCTGCAACACTGCCCAAACACGGTTTACAACGAGCAGTCCGGTTATCTATGTCGTATCGTTGCGTTCCAAAGTCCCGTTCACAGACCTTGTCTCTCACGGTCAGTGGGGGCGGCTGTGGCAGCGGTCTCGGTGAAGGCAGCGGGGACAACGGCGTCTGAGCTGTACTCCCTCGGTAGTCTCCTGTCCAAGCGCTTTTCTGTCCCAGTCTCTGCTCTACTCTGCCCAGTCGCCTGACATCTGATTTTACCTCACAGGCGTCTCGCACTCTCGATGTTCCCGCCCAAATTGTTTGAATCCTCACGCGTGAACGTTCTCTCAGCTTAATCACGCCCCCTTTTCTCGAGTACAGGGAGCGGTCCCGCATTTTAAGCTTTTCCCCCTGTAATTTAGGTGACAGCCCTGACTGTTTCGGACCCGTTACTGAGGAGACGTGCCTAATGCGTTTCTTCCCCTTACATTCCCCCTCTCTTTGTGCTCGCCATTCCACGGGTGAGAGTTCTTGTAGTATGCTTTGATGTTCTTCTATGGTTCAAACAACTTGCCAAACAAAACGATCCTGATCAAATCTGTGAGGGGATTTTCCTGCTGTCGAATGCATAACACAGTGCGGGGCGGGGATTCAGCAACAGGGTGGCCGCACTGCCCGCACAGGCGCCGTCAGGAACCCGGCATCTGAGCTATGATGGCCACTACTCAATGCGCCTGCCCCTGGCAGGCACGCACAGCACAGGTGCCGGATTTCAGATGAAAACAGCGCTGTAGGGGCGGCGACCAGCGCCCAAGAAGAGATGGGTGACGGCATTTGGGCGCTTCAAAGAGGGGGTTCAGGCCTGCCTCCAGGTCTAAAGATAGGTATTTGGGGAAAATTATAAAACGCTTTATTGAGGGAATAACAGAACCAAAAACTAAAAGAGCCACCTTCTTAGAATGCAGCATTACTGTCGCACAAGGTGGCTCTTTTAGTTTATAACAGCTGGAGGGGGTGACAGTGGCCCTTTAATAGGCTGGGCAAGCACTTTGGCAAGCTGGAAAGACCCCAAGGCAAATGCCACTTGCAGGTTATTTGACCTTTTGAAATGGTGTATCATTTGTGTGTGTCAGTGGAGTATAAACGGAGCAAGTGTGCAATTGAATAGGCAGTGCATGTTTATAAATGTGTTTGCATATGTGACTCGCCTGCAGTGAAGTGTGCAATCCTCCAGTGTGCCTGAAATCAGCTGGGCAAGGAGTTCAGCAAGCTGGAAAGCCTCAAGGCAAATGTTAGGATTTGTTTGTGATGTCTGTAAGCAGCTTTGGGGTAGTGTGGTGCCACCTGCAGGTCATTTTTCCTTACTGCAGGTTTATGAAAATTAATGTTTTAAGGGGATCTGTCACCCCAGAATACTGTGGATAAGCCCCTGATGACGGTAGCCACAGCTTATAGGCCCAAAATTAGGTGACCGATTCCCTTTAAACTGTATTTTGTGATCACATCGTGGATGTGTGGTTTGTTTGGCTATTTTCTTGCTGAAGGAGGCAAGTTTACCTTTCAAATGGTGTATCAGTATGAGCGGAGATAAAGTAAGAAAAAGTGTTTAGAAATAAATATATATTAATGCAATTCTTCCTTCTCACCCCCCAATGTGAGTGGTGTTTGTTGTCCTCTCTCATTCTCGAGTCCTCTACCAGTACTGGGAGTTTGAGGGTTCTGCGCAGGATCTTGGCTGTTCCCAGCATTGCGTTTTTCTGGACATCTGCTCCTGGGATCTGTTGTAGCCATTGCTCCAACTTAGGGGTCACTGCTCCGATCACCACTGGGATCACTGTTGCCTTCACCTTCCACATCTTCTCCCGTTCTCCTTTGAGGTCCTGGTGTTTCTCCATCTTCTCATATTCCTTCTTTCTGATGTTGCCGTCACTTGGCACTGCCACATCTACAACCCTGTTATGAAAGGTAATTCAGTACCACAATGGACATAGAGGTCAGCGCACATACAGTGACCTGGCAATTACCCACAAAACAAGAACGAGCTCTGAGACGTGGGAACTCTGTTGACCGCAATCCCTAATCCTCTCAAACCACACTAAAGGCAGCCGTGGATTGCGCCTAACGCTCCCTATGCAACTCGGCACGGCCTGAGAAACTAGCTAGCCTGAAGATAGAAAATAAGCCTACCTTGCCTCAGAGAAATACCCCAAAGGAAAAGGCAGCCCCCCACATATAATGACTGTGAGTAAGATGAAAAGACAAACGTAGAGATGAAATAGATTTAGCAAAGTGAGGCCCAACTTTCTGAACAGAGCGAGGATAGGAAAGGTAACTTTGCGGTCAACACAAAACCCTAAAGAAAACCACGCAAAGGGGGCAAAAAGACCCTCCGTACCGAACTAACGGCACGGAGGTACACCCTCTGCGTACCAGAGCTTCCAGCAAGCAGAAAAAAACAAATTGACAAGCTGGACAGAAAAAAACAGCAAACAAATAGCAAAGAGGAACTTGGCTATGCAGAGCAGCAGGCCACAGGAACGATCCAGGAGGAAACAGGTCCAATACTAGAACATAGACTGGAGGCCAGGATCAAAGCACTAGGTGGAGTTAAATAGAGCAGCACCTAACGACTTCACCACATCACCTGAGGAAGGAAACTCAGAAGCCGCAGTACCACTTTCCTCCACCAACGGAAGCTCACAGAGAGAACCAGCCGAAGTACCACTTGTGACCACAGGAGGGAGCTCTGCCACAGAATTCACAACACAACCCCTGGCAAAAATTATGGAATCACTGGCCTCGGAGGATGTTCATTCAATTGTTTTGTGCCAAAAAACTCTACTTTAATTTTGTAGAAAAAAAAACAATTTCAAATGACAACTTTCTGGCTTGAAGAAACACTAAAAGAAATCAAGAGCAAAAAATGTTGTGGTAAGTATTTGTTACTTTTTTAACCAAGCAGAGGGGAAAAATTATGGAATCATGAAAAACAAACAAATAAACCCTCCAACACGTCACTACTATTTTGTTGCACCACCTCTGGCTTTCATTACAGCTTGCCGTCTCTGAGGCCTGGACTTAATGAGGGTCACACAGGACTCGTCATCAATCTGGCTCCAACTTCCTCTGATTGCGGTTGCCAGATCAGCTTTGCAGGTTGGATTCTTGTCATCGACCATTTTCTGCAACTTCCACCAAAGATTTTCAATTAGATTGAGATCCGGACTATTTGCAGCCGTGACATTCACCTTATGTGTCTATTTTCATGGAATGTTTTCACAGTTTTTGCTCTATGGCAGGATGCATTATCATCTTGATAAATGATTTCATCATCCCCAAACATCCTTTCAATTGATGGAATAAGAAAAGTGTCCAAAATATCAACATAAACTTGTGCATTTATTGAAGATGCAATGACAGACGTCTCCCCAGTGCCTTTACCTGACATGCAGCCCCATATCACCAATGACTGTGGAAATTTGCATGTTCTCTTCAGGCAGTCATCTTTATAAATCTCATTGGAACGGCCCCAAACAAAAGTTCCATCATCATCACCTTGCCCAATGCAGATTCGTGATTCATCACTGAATATGACTTTCATCCACAGTCCACGATTGCTTTTCCTTAGCCCATTGTAACCTTGTTTTTTTCTGTTTAGGTGTTGATGGCTTTTGTTTAGATTTTCTGTATGTAAATCCCATTTCCTTTATGCGGTTTCTTACAGTTCGGTCACAGACGTTGACTCCAGTTTCCTCCCATTCGTTCCTCATTTGTTTTGTTGTGCATTTCCTGTTTTGGAAACATATTGCTTTAGGTTTCCAGTCTTGACGCTTTGATGACTTCCTTGGTCTACCAGTATGTTTGCCTTTAACAACCTTCCCATGTTGTTTGTATTTGGTCCAGATTTTAGACACAGCTGACTGTGAACAACCAACATGTTTTACAACATTGCGTCATGATTTACCCTCTTAGTTTGATAATCCTCTCCTTTGTTTCAATTGACATCTCTGGTGTTGGAGCCATGATTCATGTCAGTCCACTTGGTGCAGCAGCTCTCCAAGGTGTGATCACTCCTTTTTAGATGCAGACTAACGAGCAGATCTAATTTGCTGTAGGTGTTATTTTTGGGTGTGAAAATTTACAGGGTGATTCCATAATGTTTTCCTCAGAATTGAGTGATTCCATAATTTTTCCCTATGCTTAGTTGAAAAAAGTAACCATTACGGACTACCACATTTTTTGTTCTTGATTTCTTTTAGTGTTTCTTAAAGCCAGAAAGTTGCCATTTGAAATTACTTTAGTTTTGTGCCATGCTTGTGATCGGCTTTTTTTTTTTGTTAGTTGTTTAATTTTGTAGAAAAACAGAGTGAACATCCCCCAAGGCCGGTGATTCCATAATTTTTGCCAGGGTTTGTATTATCATTGCTGTCTTCTGGTCCTTGTCTGGTTGATTAGCCAACACCTGCTTATCCGCCTGGATCTTGAAGTCCCTCAGGATTTCAGCCCTTTCATTCTTCACCACTTTCTCTGGGGTCTCCCACCTGGACTGAGGGGCTGTGTATATATCTATATACCTTATGACTCTTTACATTTAATTACAGGGGGTGAAGAAACCGTTTTCAGAAGTTATTAAAGCGAACATCGGGGACGCTCATGCGATGGGTCAGAAGCCGATCACTTTCCTGCGGCAGGTGAGGATGCAGTACTGGAGTCCTCCAGCGCAGGGCTGTGTCGGGTGTTCCTCTGTCGCCCTGTGACCCCGGGGTGTTTCCTCCCTCAGGTCAGCGCCATCTGTTTGTACCCAGAGCTCCTGAACGACAATAAGTTCCCGGATGATGTGAAGCAGAAGGCGCTGCGGATTCTGCAGGCTTGTGGGGGCAACAGCCTCGGTGGGTAACGTGCTGACTTCTCCTGGGGAGGTCTGATAGGGCAGGAAGTGTTGTCAGAGGTCTGTGTGCCTGTGCCATCAATGGTCAGAGCTGTAGTTGTCACATATGAGCCCCCCGAGTGTGGGTTGGTGGTAGATGTGGTGCTGAGGTCTTCATGACTTCCTACTGTGCTATATCGCAGGGTCCTACAGCGCCAGCCAAGGAATAGAGGTGGTCCGGCAGGATGTGTCCAGGTACATTGAGCGGAGAGACGGCGGCATCCCCTCCAACCCAGACAACATTTACCTCTCCACCGGTGCCAGTGACTCCATCGTGGTAAGTGGCCGCCCCTCGACGCCGGACCCCTGACCCTGAGCCTGGACAGCACTGCCGCACGCACACACATCCTCGAGCCTGGACAGTACCGCATGAACTACTTGCTGCCACCCCTGGCCATTTCTACAGGCCGATTGGATGCCTGACAGGCAGCTTATGGCTTTGGAGTGCGGCTTACAGATCAAAAGGAACAGAATTATTACATTTTATATTTAATCCAGAACAATAGCCAGTGTTTTAAAAAAAATATATGTATATATAAATTTTTTTAAAGATTTTACAACGGGGACAAAACAATACGGCATATACAGTTATATTAAATAAAGTGAATTAATAGAGACACCTAATACAACGATCAGAGATGGCTCAGCTAGCGGAGGGAAGCAATCCGATTGGAACCGTGGATGGAGCGTACACCGATCATACATAACTATTTATCAGCATCTGTTACATCCATATACCCCCTTGAAGCATTCACACCGGCTCCTTTTAGGGGATCCTCAGCGACATAACCCCCCGCAGCGTGACATGGCCGAGTTCTCCTCTACCACAGCATTATGCATCACATTCACAGTATCCTCCTTACTAGTCCCTGACGGCCGGCAGAGATGGTCATGACCGGTAGGGGCTCTGTTACCATCTGCACCGTGTGACCCTAGACATTGACCCGTGTACAGTGGAGGGTAATACTTCTCCCCGGAGTTGTTGCCTCAGGATGTGATGGCACAGGCAGGCACGGCGTCATGTTTTAGGGCTGTCTTGGCATCATGTCCCCTCCTGCCCTGTGCTCTCCTTCCTCTGCCATCAGTGTCTTTGTCCATGCTGCCGTCATCACCACCTTTTGCTTCAGATTCCTGGAGACCCTTCTGCTATTATTAGGTCAAGGCCCCCTCCCTCCTCTGTCCCCACTGCTACTTTCTCCTCCTCTGTCACCTCCTCCTCTTCTGTTCCCCTCCTGTCCCCCTTCTCTTTTGTCCCCCCTCTGTCCTCTCTTTTTCCTCTGTCCTCTCTTTTTCCTCTGTCCTCTCTTTTTCCTCTGTCCTCTCTTTTCCTCTGTCCTCTCTTCTCCTCTGTCCTCTCTTCTCCCCTGGCATCCTGTGTGGTTAACCCCAGTAGTGCTGCTGTCTCACCGGGATCTCTTCCTTCAGACCATGCTGAAGCTGCTGGTGTCAGGTCAGGGCCGCTCTCGGACCGGTGTCCTCATCCCCATCCCCCAGTACCCCCTGTACTCGGCTGCGCTGGCGGAGCTGGGGGCCGTGCAGGTGAACTACTATCTGGACGAAGAGAAGTGCTGGGCGCTGAACGTCACCGAGCTGCAGAGGGCGCTGCACGAGGCCCGGAAACACTGCGACCCCAAGGTCCTGTGCATCATTAACCCGGGAAACCCCACAGGTACCTTCCACAGTGATGTGGGGTGGCCCGGGGGTCCTCTCTGCTCTGGGTCTCCCTGGGATGGAAGGAGGTCTCTGCTCCAGGCATTACAGTGATGGAGGGGGGGGGTCAGATGGGGGTCTCTGCTCCGTGTGTCACGTGATCGGGGTTGGCGGTGGGTCTCTGTGATCTGGGTGTCTTAGTGATGGTGGGTGTGTCCGCTCTAGGTCTTCCAGTGATGGGGGTGAGGGCGGCTGGGGGTCTCCGCTCTGGGTCTTCCAGTGATGGGGGCGGCTGGGGGTCTCCGCTCTGGGTCTTCCAGTGATGGGGGCGGCTGGGGGTCTCCGCTCTGGGTCTTCCAGTGATGGGGGCGGCTGGGGGTCTCCGCTCTGGGTCTTCCAGTGATGGGGGCGGCTGGGGGTCTCCGCTCTGGGTCTTCCAGTGATGGGGGCGGCTGGGGGTCTCCGCTCTGGGTCTTCCAGTGATGGGGGTGAGGGCGGCTGGGGGTCTCCGCTCTGGGTCTTCCAGTGATGGGGGCGGCTGGGGGTCTCCGCTCTGGGTCTTCCAGTGATGGGGGCGGCTGGGGGTCTCCGCTCTGGGTCTTCCAGTGATGGGGGCGGCTGGGGGTCTCCGCTCTGGGTCTTCCAGTGATGGGGGCGGCTGGGGGTCTCCGCTCTGGGTCTTCCAGTGATGGGGGCGGCTGGGGGTCTCCGCTCTGGGTCTTCCAGTGATGGGGGCGGCTGGGGGTCTCCGCTCTGGGTCTTCCAGTGATGGGGGCGGCTGGGGGTCTCCGCTCTGGGTCTTCCAGTGATGGGGGCGGCTGGGGGTCTCCGCTCTGGGTCTTCCAGTGATGGGGGCGGCTGGGGGTCTCCGCTCTGGGTCTTCCAGTGATGGGGGCGGCTGGGGGTCTCCGCTCTGGGTCTTCCAGTGATGGGGTGAGGGCGGCTGGGGGTCTCCGCTCTGGGTCTTCCAGTGATGGGGGCGGCTGGGGGTCTCCGCTCTGGGTCTTCCAGTGATGGGGGCGGCTGGGGGTCTCCGCTCTGGGTCTTCCAGTGATGGGGGCGGCTGGGGGTCTCCGCTCTGGGTCTTCCAGTGATGGGGGCGGCTGGGGGTCTCCGCTCTGGGTCTTCCAGTGATGGGGTGAGGGCGGCTGGGGGTCTCCGCTCTGGGTCTTCCAGTGATGGGGGCGGCTGGGGGTCTCCGCTCTGGGTCTTCCAGTGATGGGGCGGCTGGGGGTCTCCACTCTAGGTATCCCGGTGACAGGGGTGAGGGCGGCTGGGGGTCTCCCAGTGATCTGCGTTGTTTTTCCTCAGGTCAGGTGCAGAGCAGGAAATGCATCGAGGACGTGATTCGCTTTGCGGCTGAAGAGAACCTGTTTGTGATGGCCGATGAGGTGAGCAGTCCAGTTGCTCCTCGCCCCGTTCTTTGCTGTCCCCCTCCACCTTCTCGCCCGCTTCTTTCCTCCCTCGGATACCTCTTATTGGGGTCCCGTTGCTGCTCCTTTCCCCTCAGGTTTATCAGGACAACATTTATGCCGAGGGCTGCGCCTTCCACTCCTTCAAGAAGGTTCTGTTTGAGATGGGCCCCAAGTACTCGGACGTGGTGGAGCTGGCGTCATTTCACTCCACATCCAAGGGCTTCATGGGCGAGTGAGTGCAGATGTGCCGCATCTCCCCTGGTGGTCTTGGAGATGGTAGTTCTCATCCATGATGTTATTCCCTCCCTCAGGTGCGGTTTCCGGGGTGGGTACATGGAGGTGGTCAATATGGACTGTGCTGTGAAACAGGAGCTCACTAAGCTGGTGTCTGTGCGTTTGTGCCCCCCTGTGCCCGGGCAGGCGCTTCTGGACATGATCGTGAACCCCCCTCAACCGGGAGAACCGTCCTATAAGCAGTTCATGGCGGTAAGACCATAGAGAGCGGCATAAGATGTGGCGGAGCAAGACTATGGCGACTCTTACTGTTTGCCTTTCATTCCCAGGAGAAGCAAGCTGTGCTGGGTAACCTGGCGGAGAAGGCGCGGCTCACCGAGGAAATCCTAAATGGAGCCCCAGGGATCCAGTGTAATCCAGTCCAGGGAGCCATGTACTCCTTCCCAAGGATCCAGATTCCAGAGCGAGCAGTCAGACTGGCCCAGGTAACGCCCTTATGGCAGCCGCACAGTCCCTGTTACCATCCACACGGTCTGTTCCATCAGACGCTGGAGAGTGAATTTGATGGGGCGAGACCCCCCAAAATGGTTTAATTGTCTTCCTTCATTTCGATGGTTGGATCTAGATGGCGGAAGTGTCACCTTCTGACCAGCCGCACCTACATCGCCCTCACCACTTCCCTCCTCTTCCTCCGCAGTCTGAAGGTCAGGCCCCAGACATGTTCTTCTGTATGAAGTTACTGGAAGAGACGGGCATTTGTGTTGTACCGGGGAGCGGCTTTGGCCAGCGAGATGGAACCCACCACTTTAGGTAGGTGCAGTTCCCGGACACCAAGCTGCAGCTTGTGCATTCTCACGTTTTGGTTTATGCTTGTCTGTATTTCTGCAGGATGACTATTCTCCCACCAACCGAGAAGCTGAAGAGTCTTCTGGAGCGGCTGAAGGATTTCCACCAGAAATTCATGCAGGAATATTCTCCATGATGGACAGGACTGTGATACACGAGACCCATGGCAGTTCCTGTTCTTGCACCTTATAATTATGAGTGCCAATCTAGTCCTGGTGGTCCTCTGGCTGACAAGACCTCCCAACCGCCTTATAATGACATGTGCACATCCTGTCCTGGTGGTCCTCTGGCTGACACGACCTCCCGCCTGCCTTGTAATTACATGTGCCCATCCTGTCCTGTTGGTCCTCTGGCTGACTAGACCTCCGAACCGCCTTATAGTTACTACCATTCTGGTGGTCTTCCGGTTGACAATACCTTCCAACCAGCTTATTGTTACACATTGTCTTCCAGCTGACGAGACCTCCCGACTGCCTTATCATGACATGTACCCACCCTGTCCTGGTGGTCCTCTGGCTGACGAGACCTCCTGACCCTCTTATAGTTACACCTGCCCATCCCATTCTGGTGGTCTTCCAGTTGACAAGACCCCCCAACTAGCACACAGTTACACATTGTCGGCCGGCTGAAGAGACCTCCTGACCACCTTATAATTACACCTGTCCAGCTTGGTGGTCTTCCTTCTGATGAGCCCTCCTGACCACCTTATAAGTTACACCTGCCCATCCTGTCCTGGTGGTCCTCTGGCTGACGAGACCTCCCAGCCACTTTATAATTACACCTGTCCATACCGGTGGTCTTCTGACTGACGAGACCTCCTGACCACTTTCTGCTGATTCTGATTGCTTCTTCTGTTTGGATCTTGAGAAATTCCCATTTCCAGAGTTTCACTTTCATTTTTCAATTTGTAAAGTCATTTTTGAGCATGTGGTGGTCCGAGCTGTTGCCTCCCGCTGGTGTACCCTCTGGTGTAATGTCCGGACCTCCATGTACCACTCTGACATCCTGCTATTCACCTTGAATCGCATGTTAAATCTGCTTATAAAATGCTTCATGTGGGGAGATAATGACCTGGGCGCTCTCTAGGCGAGGGGCCCTTCACTATCTGCTTGAAGACCCCTCTTTATATAGAAATCACTGGATGACGCTGCTATGCTAAATGCACAAAACTAATCATCCTCCTCCTCTGGGCGGTGTGAGGTGGCAGGGCCTTTATTCTGAGGTGGGACGCACAGTATGAACTCAGTTGCTAGGTGTCGCCCCCCGGTGTGGCCTCCCGGCATTTCATACAATGATCGCAACCGACGATGACCTAATAATAATTTGCTGCTCATGTGACAAGGGCTAAATATGTGCGAATGCTGAAACCAATAAAGATGGAAAACATGTTGTTCAACATTTTTATAAATGATCTAGATAAGGGAATTGAAGGTAAACTAATCACATTTGCAGATGATGCAAAGATAGGAGGGATCGCTAACACTAGTGAAGGAAAAAAAAAGGATTCAGAAGGATCTAGATAAGCTTAAACAATAGGCAGCGACTAATAGAATGGTATTTAACAGAGAAATGCAAGATTCTACATCTGGGCAAGAAAAATTAAAATTACATCTATAGAATGGGAGGAATAGAACTAAGCAACAGCAGGTGTAAAAAGATGGGTATATTAACATCACAGACTGCACAGGAGTCAACAGTGTGATGCAGCAGCAAAAAAAGGCAAACACAGTTCTGGGATGTATAAGAGAAGCATTGAGTTTAGATCACGTTAAGTAATTATCTCCCTCTATTCCTTGCTCAGGTCTCATCTCGAATACTGTGTTCAGTTCTGGCCACCACATTATTAAAAAGACATTGAAAAACTGGGACATAAGAACGCGCAAAATATCGTTTTAACTGTAAAACAAGCACAGAAACCAACATGGATGTGCTCACCTGGTTTTGTTGCACCTAAGCTACATGTAACAATCGCATGTATCCTCTGCTGCAGGACACGAGTCCGAAGGACTTTAGAGAGAGAACATATCCCAGTGAAGCGTCACTTGAGGCGCTACTGATAAATATATGAATATTTTCCTCGAAAACTATTTTAGCAGGTTTACACAGGATCTCTTCATCAGGACAAAAACCTAGTGGACCCTTGTGAAAGATTCTTGTCTATATGCGGTATTTCTTTAGAAAACACCCGGGTTATCTTAAGATCATCTTTCACAGCGGTCCACTAGGTATTTGTCCTGATGAAGAGGTCCTATGTTGACCTCGAAACACGTTGACTCTGTAAACCTGCTAAAATAAAGTTTTCAAGGAAAATATTTGTTTATTTATCAGCATCGCATCAAGTGACGCTTCACCCACATATGTTCTACCTTTTAAAAAAAGACAATACCCACAGTCCTCGCTGAGTCTTGGTGTGCCTAACATGGATTAGTGTCCGTTAACTATCCGTGACGACCCGCACAGGTTCCTGGATACCTCTTGTCCTCTCCAGAGGTATACCGCAGGCCTCCACTCTCTGGCTCAGCTTAGCCAGCACTGCCCATGCACAAACACACGGACTCCATCTTGGGTGTTCAGACACACCCCCTTGGTTATTGTATGTAGGTGACTGGACCTACCTATCTCTCCAAGTCATCCGGAAGCCTTCCCAATGTATAGTAACCCTCAGCAGTAGATCTGCTGAGCAAAACAAGCCCAGGCTTCCATCACAGTGCCACCCACATCTGTGATACACACAGCCCATTAACCAAATGGCCACCGCCATACCACATACCTTCCCCCTCTGCCTAAACCCACGAGCTTGGCACCTATTAACTGACCAGAGACCCTTCTCGGTCGCCTCACAATTGGGTCCTGTCACTGGACCTTTTTGGAACCACCCGACTCAGTCACCTCCTCTGATAGAGTTGCCCCTTTGTCGGACCACCCCCATCCCCAGCGGTCAGTACGGTGTGGTGATTCCCTGGCACCCATACCTTCTATCTGGTCTGACCCTTTTTCACCAAGTCCGCTATGAGGTCTCCCACCTAAGTCACTCAACACTGAGCTCACAGAAAAGTCACTACTTCTAACTCTTCCTTGTCCTCTTCCATCACGCCACCTTCAGTGTCTCTCTGTTGACAATTTCTCGGCAGAGTGTGGGTGGGCAATCTGCTGCCCTTTTTTGGCCACCACCCCTATTTGGGTCACCGCCTCCTTTTGGGACTCCACCTCCTCTTGGGACCTTGCTCCCTTTTGGGACTCCACCCCTTTCTGGGCAATTATCCCTGTTTGGGTTACTGCCCATTTTGGGACTCCACCCCTTTTTGGGAAACCATCCCTGTTTGGGTCACTGCCCCTTTTGGGACTCCACCCCCTTTCGGGCAACCATCCCTTCTTGGGTTGCACACCGTGGACTCCCCATGCCCTTTCAGGCCCCTCACCAACTTAACATGGCAATCTATTCACCCCAACAGTTCCTCACAGTGAGGCTCCGCTCTGCAAGGCTCTGTCCGACTCCGCAATGCTCTGCACAGCGAGGTTCCACACCGTCCTGCATGGCCCCATACCGCTCTGCAAGGCTCCGCTCTGCAGATTTATTGGACCCGCCGATCCACAGCAAGCCACCCGGAGTTCATGGACCTGCCGATCCACAGCAAGCTTCCCGGATTTCGTGGACCCGCTGATCCACAGCAAACACCTGCTGTAGTCCTCCCTCGTACCTCCTGGACCGATGCTCACAGTCTAGCACCAACTGGTATTTCTCCATCAACTGTGGACGGGGAGTACTCACTTGGCCGGTCTTTAAGGCATACGCTGGGTCATTCAGGGTTAAAACAAAAGTCCATTCAGTTTATTAATATACCACGTAAACCGAATCTCAGGTACTTGGTAACATTCAGCCTCCCGTGTACCTGACGAAGGCACACCGCTGAAACGCGCATAGGGGTAGTGGCACCATTGCATGGGGAGATCTCATCGCAGAAGAGAGAGCCGACCTACAGGAATTTTATGAGCACAAGGAAGGATCTCTATGGTTCTGGAGTAGCTAATTGATCGAATCCTGATATGGAAGCGCCGACAACTTACTGGGTGTTCTTTTACATACTAGGTTTTTCCACCAACATAGAAGAGGATTCTTTACTGTTAGGGCGGTAAGAATCTGGAATTGCTTGCCTGAGGAGGTGGTGATGGCGAACTCAGTCGAGGGGTTCAAGAGAGGCCTGGATGTCTTCCTGGAGCAGAACAATATTGTATCATACAATTATTAGGTTCTGTAGAAGGACGTAGATCTGGGGATTTATTATGATGGAATATAGGCTGAACTGGATGGACAAATGTCTTTTTTCGGCCTTACTAACTATGTTACTATGTAATTGCTTCTACCACGGACACCTGAAACCCTCAGTGATCCCAGCTGGTCAAGCTGCAGTCCACCTCTCTTGGACCCCTGTGGGATCCTGATTATGCTACATTTCACTTTTTTTGGTGAGTGTAATCATTAGGGTATGTGCACATGTTGCAGATTTGCCTGCGGATTTTTCTGCACTAAATCCGCAGGTCTTGGCAGAAAACGCAGGTGCGTTTTTGATGTGGTTTTGTATGCGTTTTTGCAAGCTAAATAAAGATGTATTTGTAACGGGGTCTACCAAGCTGGGGTACCTCTTTCAGTACCACCCCGTGTTTCAGGAGGTCCACTCTGCTTTGGCTGGAGTCTGAATGAAGGACGCTGGCTGGAATTCCTTGGTTACATGGGCGCATATAAAAGATCACTGCTTCTCCACGTATTTCCAGTCTGACAACACTTTACTCACAGGACACAGAATATATCACACAGATATACAGGGCAGGCCAATAGAAAAGCGGCAGGCCAGACATACATTACAATAGCCGCAGGTGGCCGTTGCCTGCCAATATTTACTGTGGGAATTACAAAGGTGGGGGAGGACAAAAGGGGAATATCGTGTCCCCTCTGCCCAGGGGCGCATCCTGTGGGCTGATGTACTAGGGACATGCATCTCACATGGAACCTATTATATATACATATAACTCAACATATTCTGGGTGCTGTGGGGTTCCGTAACACATAACACGGCTCCCCTTTTCAGCGACGCGATCGGCATACACAGTCTGATCCTTAACGGATCAGTTTGGGGATGACCGAAGTTTATGGGGTTAGTACAAGTTCCGTTTGTCGGCTTAGTCCATCGGCGTTACCGTTTTGTTTGCCGGGTCTGTAGTGGATAGTGAAGTCCAGAGGTTGTAGGGCTAAACTCCACCGCAGCAATCTGACGTCTCCGGAGACCCGATTAAGCCAGACTAGGGGATTATGGTCCGTTAGGAGGGAAAACTGTCGTCCATACAAATATGGTTGCAACTTTTTGAGTGGCCATACTACCGCCAGGCACTCCTTGATGGCCGCATAGCTTACTTCACGGGGCAGCAGTTTCCGACTCAGGTAAGCTACCGGGTGTTCTTGGCCGTCCGGCCCGACTTGGCTCAGTACTGCCCCCAATCCAAACATAGAAGCGTCTGTGTGAACCAGGAAACGTTTAGTTGGATCGGGTGCGGCCAATACAGGGGTATTGGTGATGGCGTCCTTTAGCTGGCGGAAGGTTTTCTCACACTCTGGGGTCCAGGTTACCTGGCGGGGATGGTTCTTACCGGTCAGATCAGTGAGGGGCTTGGCTACGTTGCTGTAATTGGGAACGAATTTCCTGTGATACCCCGCTGTCCATAGAAACGCCATGACCTGGGTTTTAGTGCGTGGGGTGGGCCATTTGGCTATGGCCTCAATCTTGGCTGGTTCTGGTCACTGTTTCCCACTTCCCACCCAATGCCCTAACTACTGAACCTCTGCTTTGCCCACGTGACACTTGTTTGGGTTCATGGTGATTCCGGCCTTGTGGATCCTGTCCAATACTGTCTCTAGGTGATTTAGATGCTCTTCCCATGTTGCACTGTAGATGGTGATGTCATCCAGGTAGGCACAAGCATAGTCCTGGAGACCATCCAGAAGCCGGCCATGCCAGCCTCTGGAAGGTCGCCGGGGCATTCTTCATCCCGAATGGCATAACTCAAAACTGGAATAAGCCGAATGGGGTGACAAATGCTGACTTGGGAATAGCGTCAGGACTAAGGGCAATCTGCCAGTAGCCTTTGCATAGATCGATGGTGGTCAAATACTTTGCCCCCGCCAGCCGAACTAACAACTCATCCACACGTGGCATGGGATATGCATCCGTCACTGTTTTCTCATTGAGCTTACGATAGTCTACACAAAACCGTGTAGTCCCATCCTTCTTGGGCACTAACACTACGGGGGATGCCCAGGGACTATCTGACTCTTCAATGACCCCTAAACGCAACATCTCTTGTATCTCTTGTCGCATCCCTTCTCGTACAGCCTCAGGAACGCGGAAGGGGGGTTGTCGCAGGGGGGTCTGATCCTGGGTCTCAACATTGTGTTGTGCCAGGCGAGTGTACCCTGGTCTCCCCGAAAACATCCTCTGTCGCTGCCTCAACAACGCCTCCACCTGCTGTCTCTCCCGGGGGCCTAGGTCTTCACCCAAGTGTACCTGGTCCCATGTTTTAGACTGAGTCCTTTCTCCTAAGACATCCGGCAAGGGAAGTCCGGCTAAATCATCTGCTTCAGGTGCACAGATGGCCACTACCTCTTCAGGGCGCTCCCGGTAGGGCTTCAGCATATTCACGTGGAACATGCGGATAACCCTGGGGTCGTCACAATCGGCGACATTATAGGTGGTGTCGGCTATTTTCCCCACTACCTGGTAGGGCCCCTGCCATGCAGCTTGGAACTTGTTCTGCCTAGTGGGCTCTAACACCAGGACCTTCTGTCATATTTCCAAGGTGCGCTCTCTGGCCCTCCGATCGTACCATACGCGCTAGCGCCGCTGGGTTGCCTGCATGTTCTCACGTACAGCCTGGGTCAGCTGTTATGATTAGGCAATTCAGTACCACAGTGAACATAGAGGTCAGAGCACACACAGTGATCTGACAATAATCCAAAAACAGAGAACGAGCTCTGAGACGTGGGAACTCTGTTGACCGCAATCCCTGATCCTCTCCAACAACACTAGAGGCAGCCGTGGATTGCGCCTAACGCTACCTATGCAACTCGGCACAGCCTGAGAAACTAGCTAGCCTGAAGATAGAAAATAAGCCTACCTTGCCTCAGAGAAATACCCCAAAGGAAAAGGCAGCCCCCCACATATAATGACTATGAGTTAAGATGAAAAGACAAACGTAGAGATGAAATAGATTTAGCAAAGTGAGGCCCGACTTTCTGAACAGCGAGGATAGGGAAGGTAACTTTGCGGTCAACACAAAACCCTAAAAACCACGCAAAGGGGGCAAAAAGACGCTCCGTACCGAACTAACGGCACGGAGGTACACCCTCTGCGTCCCAGAGCTTCCAGCAAACAAATAGATAAGCTGGACAGAAGAAAAGCAAACAAAATAGCAAAGGAAAACTTAGCTATGCAGAGCAGCAGGCCACAGGAACGATCCAGGAGGAAAACAAGTCCAATACTGGAACATTGACAGGAAGCCAGGATCAAAGCACTAGGTGGAGTTAAGTAGAACAGCACCTAACGACCTCACCACATCACCTGAGGGAGGAAACTCTGAAGCCGCAGTACCACTTCCCTCCACCAACGGAAGCTCACAGAGAGAATCAGCCGAAGTACCACTTGTGACCACAGGAGGGAGCTCTGCCACAGAATTCACAACAGTACCCCCCCCCCTTGAGGAGGGGTCACCGAACCCTCACCAGAGTCCCCAGGCCGACCAGGATGAGCCACATGAAAGGCACGAACAAGATCGGGAGCATGGACATCAGAGGCAAAGACCCAGGAATTATCTTCCTGAGCATAACCCTTCCACTTAACCAGATACTGGAGTTTCTGTCTTGAAACACGAGAATCCAAAATCTTCTCCACAATATACTCCAACTCCCCCTCCACCAAAACCGGGGCAGGAGGGTCAACAGATGGAACCATAGGTGCCACGTATCTCCGCAACAATGACCTATGGAATACGTTATGTATGGAAAAAGAATCTGGAAGGGTCAGACGAAAAGACACAGGATTAAGAACCTCAGAAATCCTATACGGACCAATGAAACGAGGTTTAAACTTAGGAGAGGAAACCTTCATAGGAATATGACGAGAAGATAACCAAACCAGATCCCCAACACGAAGTCGGGGACCCACACAGCGTCTGCGATTAGCAAAACGTTGAGCCTTCTCCTGGGACAAGGTCAAATTGTCCACTACCTGAGTCCAGATCTGCTGCAACCTGTCCACCACAGTGTCCACACCAGGACAGTCCGAAGACTCAACCTGTCCTGACGAGAAACGAGGATGGAACCCAGAGTTGCAGAAAAATGGCGAAACCAAGGTAGCCGAGCTGGCCCGATTATTAAGGGCGAACTCAGCCAAAGGCAAAAAGGACACCCAGTCATCCTGATCAGCAGAAACAAAACATCTCAGATATGTTTCCAAGGTCTGATTGGTTCGTTCGGTCTGGCCATTAGTCTGAGGATGGAAAGCCGAGGAAAAAGACAAGTCAATGCCCATCCTACCACAAAAAGCTCGCCAAAACCTCGAAACAAACTGGGAACCTCTGTCAGAAACGATATTCTCTGGAATGCCATGTAAACGAACCACATGCTGGAAGAACAATGGCACCAAATCAGAGGAGGAAGGCAATTTAGACAAGGGTACCAAATGGACCATCTTAGAAAAGCGATCACAGACCACCCAAATGACTGACATCTTTTGAGAAACGGGAAGATCTGAAATAAAATCCATAGAGATATGTGTCCAAGGCCTCTTCGGGACTGGCAAGGGCAAAAGCAACCCACTGGCACGAGAACAGCAGGGCTTAGCCCGAGCACAAATCCCACAGGACTGCACAAAAGTACGCACATCCCGCGACAGAGATGGCCACCAAAAGGATCTAGCCACTAACTCTCTGGTACCAAAGATTCCAGGATGACCAGCCAAGACCGAACAATGAACTCAGAGATAACTTTATTCGTCCACCTATCAGGGACAAACAGTTTCTCCGCTGGACAACGATCAGGTTTATTAGCCTGAAATTTTTGCAGCACTCGCCGCAAATCAAGGGAGATGGCAGACACAATTACTCCTTCCTTGAGGATACCCGCCGGCTCAGACAAACCCGGAGAGTTGGGCACAAAACTCCTAGACAAAGCATCCGCCTTCACATTTTTAGAGCCCGGAAGGTACGAAATCACAAAGTCAAAACAGGCAATAAAACAGCGACCAACGAGCCTGTCTAGGATTCAACCGCTTGGCAGACTCGAGATAAGTCAAGTTCTTATCATCAGTCAATACCACCACGCGATGCTTAGCTCCTTCAAGCCAATTACGCCACTCCTCGAATGCCCACTTCATGGCCAGCAACTCTCGGTTGCCCACATCATAATTTCGCTCAGCAGGCGAAAACTTCCTGGAAAAGAAGGCGCACGGTTTCATCACTGAGCAATCAGAACCTCTCTGCGACAAAACAGCCCCTGCTCCAATCTCAGAAGCATCAACCTCGACCTGGAACGGAAGCTTAACATCTGGTTGACACAACACAGGGGCAGAAGAAAAACGACGCTTCAACCCTTGAAAAGCTTCCACAGCAGCAGAACACCAATTGACCACATCAGCACCCTTCTTGGTCAAATCGGTCAATGGTTTAGCAATACTAGAAAAATTGCAGATGAAGCGACGATAAAAATTAGCAAAGCCCAGGAACTTTTGCAGACTTTTCAGAGTTGTCGGCTGAGTCCAATCATGGATGGCTTGGACCTTAACAGGATCCATCTCGATAGTAGAAGGGGAAAAGATGAACCCCAAAAATGAAACCTTCTGCACACCAAAGAGACACTTTGATCCCTTCACAAACAAAGAATTAGCACGCAGGACCTGAAAACTGTTCTGACCTGCTTCACATGAGACTCCCAATCATCCGAGAAGATCAAAATGTCATCCAAGTACACAATCAGGAATTTATCCAGGTACTCTCGGAAGATGTCATGCATAAAGGACTGAAACACTGATGGAGCATTGGCAAGTCCGAATGGCATTACTAGATACTCAAAATGACCCTCGGGCGTATTAAATGCAGTTTTCCATTCATCGACTCGCTTAATTCGCACAAGATTATACGCACCACGAAGATCTATCTTGGTGAACCAACTAGCCCCCTTAATCCGAGCAAACATCAGATAACAACGGCAAGGGGTACTGAAATTTAACCGTGATCTTATTTAGAAGGCGGTAATCTATACAAGGTCTCAGCAAACCATCCTTCTTGGCTACAAAAAAGAACCCTGCTCCTAATGGCGACGATGACGGGCGAATATGCCCCTTCTCCAGGGACTCCTTCACATAACTGCGCATAGCGGCGTGCTCAGGCACAGATAAATTAAACAATCGGCCTTTTGGGAACTTACTACCAGGAATCAAATTGATAGCACAATCACAATCCCTATGCGGAGGTAGGGCATCGGACTTGGGCTCATCAAATACATCCCGGTAATCAGACAAGAACTCTGGAACCTCAGAAGGGGTGGATGACGAAATTGACAGAAATGGAACATCACCATGTACCCCCTGACAACCCCAGCTGGACACCGACATGGATTTCCAATCTAATACTGGATTATGGACTTGTAGCCATGGCAACCCCAACACGACCACATCATGCAGATTATGCAACACCAGAAAGCGAATAACCTCCTGATGTGCAGGAGCCATGCACATGGTCAGCTGGGTCCAGTACTGAGGCTTATTCTTGGCCAAAGGCGTAGCATCAATTCCTCTCAATGGAATAGGACACTGCAAGGGCTCCAAGAAAAACCCACAACGCTTAGCATACTCCAAGTCCATCAAATTCAGGGCAGCGCCTGAATCCACAAATGCCATGACAGAATACGATGACAAAGAGCAGATCAAGGTAACGGACAGAAGAAATTTTGACTGTACAGTACCAATGGTGGCAAACCTAGCGAACCGCTTAGTGCGCTTAGGACAATCAGAGATAGCATGAGTGGAATCACCACAGTAGAAACACAGCCTATTCAGACGTCTGTGTTCTTGCCGTTCAACTCTAGTCAAAGTCCTATCGCACTGCATAGGCTCAGGTTTAAGCTCAGGTAATACCGCCAAATGGTGCACAGATTTACGCTCACGCAAGCGTCGACCAATCTGAATGGCCAAAGACATAGACTCATTCAAACCAGCAGGCATAGGAAATCCCACCATGACATCCTTAAGGGCTTCAGAGAGACCCTTTCTGAACATAGCTGCCAGCGCAGATTCATTCCATAGAGTGAGCACGGACCACTTTCTAAATTTCTGACAATATAACTCTATCTCATCCTGACCCTGACAAAGAGCCAGCAAATTTTTTTCTGCCTGATCCACTGAATTAGGTTCATCGTACAGCAATCCGAGCGCCAGGAAAAACGCATCGATATTACTTAATGCAAGATCTCCTGGCGCAAGAGAAAATGCCCAGTCCTGAGGGTCGCCACGCAAAAAAGAAATAATGATCAAAACCTGTTGAACTGGATCACCAGAGGAGCGAGGTTTCAAGGCCAGAAATAGTTTACAATTATTTTTGAAACTCAGAAACTTAGTTCTATCACCAAAAAACAAATCAGGAATAGGAATTCTTGGTTCTAACATAGATTTCTGATCAATAGTGTCTTGAATCTTTTGTACTCTTGCCGAGAGCTGATCCACACATGAAGACAGACTTCTAATGTCCATTGCTACACCTGTGTCCTGAACCACCCAAATGTCTAGGGGAAAAAAAAAGGCAAAACACAGTGCAGAGAAAAAAAAATGGTCTCAGAACTTCTTTTTTCCCTCTATTGAGAATCATTAGTACTTTTGGCTTCCTGTACTGTTATGATTAGGCAATTCAGTACCACAGTGAACATAGCGGTCAGAGCACACACAGTGATCTGACAATAATCCAAAAACAGAGAACGAGCTCTGAGACGTGGGAACTCTGTTGACCGCAATCCCTGATCCTCTCCAACAACACTAGAGGCAGCCGTGGATTGCGCCTAACGCTACCTATGCAACTCGGCACAGCCTGAGAAACTAGCTAGCCTGAAGATAGAAAATAAGCCTACCTTGCCTCAGAGAAATACCCCAAAGGAAAAGGCAGCCCCCCACATATAATGACTGTGAGTTAAGATGAAAAGACAAACGTAGAGATGAAATAGATTTAGCAAAGTGAGGCCCGACTTTCTGAACAGAGCGAGGATAGGGAAGGTAACTTTGCGGTCAACACAAAACCCTAAAAACCACGCAAAGGGGGCAAAAAGACGCTCCGTACCGAACTAACGGCACGGAGGTACACCCTCTGCGTCCCAGAGCTTCCAGCAAACAGATAAGCTGGACAGAAGAAAAGCAAACAAAATAGCAAAGGAAAACTTAGCTATGCAGAGCAGCAGGCCACAGGAACGATCCAGGAGGAAAACAAGTCCAATACTGGAACATTGACAGGAAGCCAGGATCAAAGCACTAGGTGGAGTTAAGTAGAACAGCACCTAACGACCTCACCACATCACCTGAGGGAGGAAACTCTGAAGCCGCAGTACCACTTCCCTCCACCAACGGAAGCTCACAGAGAGAATCAGCCGAAGTACCACTTGTGACCACAGGAGGGAGCTCTGCCACAGAATTCACAACAGTCAGCTCCTGTAGGCGGTCCCGGAATTCTAGCACATAGGGTACAAGAGGCCCTCCCCCTCCCAGTGTTCTAGCACTAAGTCTAGGGGTCCCCTTACCCGTCTCCCGTATACCAGCTCGAACGGGGAGAACCCCGTGGATTCTTGGGGCATCTCCCAATAGGCAAGCAGGAGGTGTGGCAAGAATTTCTCCCAGTCCCTGTAGGTCCTGGTAAAATTCCCAATGAGTTATTTTAATGTCCCGTTAAAGCATTCACACAACCCATTGGTTTGCGGGTGGTGCGGGGCGCTTCTAATGGACTTTACGCCGCACAGCTTCCACAGTTGGTTGGTCACCTCTGCTGTAAACTGGGTACCCTGGTCTGTGATAATCTCCCGGGGAAATCCAACCCGTGAGAAAACCTGGAGCAGGGCGGCCACCACCGTCTCTGCCAGTATGTTAGGTAACGCAACCACCTCTGGATACCGTGTGGCATAATCTTCCACTGTCAATATATACCTTTTCCCTGACGGACTGGGTTTGGCTAACGGCCCTATCAGATCGACCGCTACTCGGCTAAATGGTTCCTCCACAATGGGGAGGGGGCGTAATTTGGCCATGCATCGATCTCCCCTCTTGCCAATGCGCTGGAAACTGTCACAGGTCTGGCAGTACTGACGAACATCATAGGTTACCCCCGGCCAAAAGAAGTTTTGTGTCAGACGATGCCTGGTGCGACTGACGCTGAAGTGCCCGGCCAAGGGTATGTCATGAGAGATTCGCAGTAACTCCTGCCTATACTTCTTGGGAACTACCAGCTGTCGTTTTATAGTGGGGCTCGTCCCTGTGTGGTGCTGCTCTGTGATCCGGTAGAGGAGTCCCTGCTTCCATACAAACTGTTCCCCTTCCAGTACCCCTCTCCCCTCCTGTGCCTTCTCACGATATCCCTTCAATGAAGGATCCTCAAGTAACTCCCTCTTAAATTCATCTGGGGTGGCCCAAGAAATGTGTCTGGCTATGGGAATATGTGTAGGGCTGGGATGTCTTACCTGGGCCTCCTCTGAGTGTGATTTCGCCTCCGCAGCTCGAGCTTGTCTCCGGGTGGTCAAAGGATATGTCTCAGCCAGAGGGGCAACCGAGAAGCCAGACAACATGGGCCCCAAGTCATTTCCCAGCAAAACGTCTGCAGGCAAATCCTCCATCAAGCCGACCTCAACAAGGCCATCCCCAACTCCCCAGTTCAGGTGAATCCTGGCTGTGGGAAGTCGATGTATGGCTCCCCCTGCTACACGGACTACCACTGTCCGGTCCGTCTTTTCTTGGTCCCGGACGAGATGAGGCTTCACAAGGGTCAAAGTTGCTCCGGAATCTCTTAGTCCCTGCATACGTTTCCCATTAACCCACACGACCTGTCGATGCTGTTGTCGATTATCTGCCCGGGCTGCCTGCACGGGGTCTACTTCATGCAGCACTTCCTCCATCTCTTCCACCCATTGGTTAGTCGTAGCCCCCAATGCCGGGTCAGCTTCGCCTTGGTAGCAGTGTACAGCAGCCCGGCGGAAGGTAGCTGTTCCCGCCTTTGGCCACTGGGTATGCTGAGTCCGGTTGGGACATTGTCTTTGCAGGTGGCCCAGTTGACGGCAGGTGTGGCATCGTGCCCCAGGGGGACCGTGGTAGGCCGGGTTTCTAGCTGGTCCCCCTACAATCTTCGGTGGTTTGGGGCCCTCCAGGTCTATGGGCGGACCCCTAGTGACCATCTTTGATCCGGACAACTGAGTCCTCCTGGCATCATGATGTTCATCGGCCAGACAAGCGGCTTCCTCAAAAGTCGTTGGCCGCCTGTCCCGAAGCCATTCCTGTGTCTCGAGGATTAGTCCATTAAAGAATCGTTCTAACAAGAAGAGCTGGAGGACGTCCTCCTTAGTGGTTGCTTGGCTCCCTTGTACCCACTGTAGCAGTGACCGCCGTAATTTACAGGCCCATTCAGCGTGGGTATCGGTTACGCGTTTTAGAAGTTCGCGGAACTTTTGGCGGTATGCCTCTGGTGTCGGCGCATACCGGGCCAAGATCACTTCTTTGATCCGCTCATAGTCCATACAGTCCTCATCAGGTACCGTGCGATAGGCGTCCGCTGCCCGGCCTGTCAGCTTGTTGGCCAAAATCTGAACCCGTTCCTCCGGCTTGACTTGATGAAGGGCACACTGCCGCTCAAAGTCCTGCAGAAAGCCATCAATGTCTTCCTCTGCCTCCCCCAACTGTCGGAAGGCATTATACTGGATCTTTTTGTGGCTTACGGTTGAAGGTACCTGGTCGGAGGCCAGAGCTCCCCCTGCTCGCTGACTCTCCTCTCTCCGCTCTGCCATCTCCATCTTGGCCAGCTCCACTTTGGTCCGCTCTGCCATCTCCATCTTGGCTAGCTCTATCCTGGTCCGCTCGGCCATCTTTTCCTTCAGATCAGTACGCACATCAGTCTCCGCCATGCACCGCACACACTCCGCCCACCAGGGCCGAACTGGCCATCGGGCACTTCTGGCAAATGCCAGAAGGGCCGGTGCCAGTAGTGGGCCGCTGCACTCTTTCCCCCCCTCCCCCCGCCAGTGCTGCCGCATTCAACTATACCGGCGTCTATGACGCCGGTATAGTTCAATGCAATGATGGAGGAGAGAGCGTCCGCCGACGCTCCCTCTCCCATCATTCCCCGCTCTGCCTCTGACACTGCGGGTGCGCGATGACGTCATATCATCGCACACCTGCTGTGTCCCGGAGAGAGCGTCCGCCGCCGAGACAGAAGCAGCGCGGGCAAGAGGAAAGGTGAGAGTGTGGAGCCATTATCGGGGGGATGAGATGTGGGCTGTGCTGTGGATATACCACTGTGTGAGCTGTGCTGTGTATATACCACTGTGTGGGCTGTGCTGTGTATATACCACTGTGTGGGATGTGCTGTGTATATACCACTGTGTGGGCTGTGCTGTTTATGTACCACTGTGTGGGCTGTGCTGTGTATATACCACTGTGTGGGCTGTGCTGTATATACCACTGTGTGGGCTGTGCTGTGTATATACCACTGTGTGGGCTGTGCTGTGTATGTACCACTGTGTGGGCTGTGCTGTGTATATACCACTGTGTGGGCTGTGTATATACCACTGTGTGGGCTGTGCTGTATATACCACTGTGTGGGCTGTGCTGTTTATGTAACACTGTGTGGGCTGTGCTGTTTATGTAACACTGTGTGGGCTGTGCTGTGTATATACCACTGTGTGGGCTGTGCTGTGTATATACCACTGTGTGGGCTGTGCTGTATATACCACTGTGTGGGCTGTGCTGTGTATATACCACTGTGTGGGCTGTGCTGTATATACAACTGTGTGGGCTGTGCTGTGTTTATACCACTGTGTGGGCTGCGCTGTGTATATACCACTGTGTGGGCTGTGCTGTGTATATATCACTGTGTGGGCTGTGCTGTGTATATACCACTGTGTGGGCTGTGCTGTGTATATACCACTGTGTGGGCTGTGCTGTGTATATACCACTGTGTGGGCTGTGCTGTGTATCTACCACTGTGTGGGCTGTGCTGTATATACCACTGTGTGGGCTGTGCTGTATATACCACTGTGTGGGCTGTGCTGTGTATATACCACTGTGTGGGCTGTGCTGTGTATCTACCACTGTGTGGGCTGTGCTGTATATACCACTGTGTGGGCTGTGCTGTATATACCACTGTGTGGGCTGTGCTGTATATACCACTGTGTGGGCTGTGCTGTTTATGTACCACTGTGTGGGCTGTGCTGTGTATATACCACTGTGTGGGCTGTGCTGTGTATATACCACTGTGTGGGCTGTGCTGTGTATATACCACTGTGTGGGCTGTGCTGTGTATATACCACTGTGTGGGCTGTGCTGTGTATACCACTATGTGGGCTGGGCTGTGTATATACCACTGTGTGAGCTGTGCTGTGTATGTACCACTGTGTGGGCTGTGCTGTGTATATACCACTGTGTGGGCTGTGCTGTATATACAACTGTGTGGGCTGCGCTGTGTATATACCACTGTGTGGGCTGTGCTGTGTATATACCACTGTGTGGGCTGTGCTGTGTATATACCACTGTGTGGGCTGTGCTGTGTATATACCACTGTGTGGGCTGTGCTGTGTATATACCACTGTGTGGACTGTGCTGTATATACCACTGTGTGGGCTGTGCTGTGTATATACCACTGTGTGGGCTGTGCTGTGCATATACCACTGTGTGGGCTGTGCTGTGTATATACCACTGTGTGGGCTGTGCTGTGTATATATCACTGTGTGGGCTGTGCTGTGTATATACCACTGTGTGGGCTGTGCTGTGTATATACCACTGTGTGGGCTGTGCTGTGTATATACCACTGTGTGGACTGTGCTGTATATACCACTGTGTGGGCTGTGCTGTGTATATACCACTGTGTGGGCTGTGCTGTATATACAACTGTGTGGGCTGTGCTGTGTTTATACCACTGTGTGGGCTGCGCTGTGTATATACCACTGTGTGGGCTGTGCTGTGTATATATCACTGTGTGGGCTGTGCTGTGTATATACCCCTGTGTGGGCTGTGCTGTATATACCACTGTGTGGGCTGTGCTGTGTATATACCACTGTGTGAGCTGTGCTGTATATACCACTGTGTGGGCTGTGCTGTGTATATACCACTGTGTGGGCTGTGCTGTGTATATACCACTGTGTGGGTTGTGCTGTGTATATACCACTGTGTGGGCTGTGCTGTGTTTATACCACTGTGTGGGCTGTGCTGTATATACAACTGTGTGGGCTGTGCTGTGTATATACCACTGTGTGGGCTGTGGTGTGTATATACCACTGTGAACTGTGCTGTATATACCACTGTGTGAGCTGTGCTGTGTATATACCACTGTGTGGGCTGTGCTCTATATACAACTGTGTGGGCTGTGCTGTGTATATACCACTGTGTGAGCTGTGCTGTGTATATACCACTGTGTTGGCTGTGCTGTGTATATACCACTGTGTGGGCTGTGCTGTGTATCTACCACTGTGTGGGCTGTGCTGTGTATATACCACTGTGTGGGCTGTGCTGTGTATATACCACTGTGTGGGCTGTGCTGTGTATATACCACTGTGTGGGCTGTGCTGTGTATATACCACTGTGTGGGCTGTGCTGTGTATGTACCACTGTGTGGGCTGTGCTGTGTATACCACTGTGTGGGCTGTGCTGTGTATATACCACTGTGTGGGCTGTGCTGTGTATATACCACTGTGTGGGCTGTGCTGTGTATATACCACTGTGTGGGCTGTGCTGTGTATGTACCACTGTGTGGGCTGTGCTGTGTGTATATACCACTGTGTGGGCTGTGCTGTGTATATACCACTGTGTGGGCTGTGCTGTGTATATACCACTGTGTGGGCTGTGCTGTGTATATACCACTGTGTGAGCTGTGCTGTGTATATACCACTGTGTGGGCTGTGCTGTGTATGTACCACTGTGTGGGCTGTGCTGTGTATACCACTGTGTGGGCTGTGCTGTGTATATACCACTGTGTGGGCTGTGCTGTGTATATACCACTGTGTGGGCTGTGCTGTGTATGTACCACTGTGTGGGCTGTGCTGTGTATGTACCACTGTGTGGGCTGTGCTGTGTATATACCACTGTGTGGGCTGTGCTGTGTATATACCACTGTGTGGGCTGTGCTGTGTATGTACCACTGTGTGGGCTGTGCTGTGTATGTACCACTGTGTGGGCTGTGCTGTGTATATACCACTGTGTGGGCTGTGCTGTGTATATACCACTGTGTGGGCTGTGCTGTGTATACCACTGTGTGGGCTGTGCTGTGTATATACCACTGTGTGGGCTGTGCTGTGTATACCACTGTGTGGGCTGTGCTGTTTATACCACTGTGTGGGCTGTGCTGTGTATATACCACTGTGTGGGCTGTGCTGTGTATATACCACTGTGTGGGCTGTGCTGTGTATGTACCACTGTGTGGGCTGTGCTGTGTATATACCACTGTGTGGGCTGTGCTGTGTATACCACTGTGTGGGCTGTGCTGTGTATATACCACTGTGTGGGCTGTGCTGTGTATGTACCACTGTGTGGGCTGTGCTGTGTATGTACCACTGTGTGGGCTGTGCTGTGTATGTACCACTGTGTGGGCTGTGCTGTGTATATACCACTGTGTGGGCTGTGCTGTGTATACCACTGTGTGGGCTGTGCTGTGTATATACCACTGTGTGGACTGTGCTGTGTATATACCACTGTGTGGGCTGTGCTGTGTATATACCACTGTGTGGGCTGTGCTGTGTATATACCACTGTGTGGGCTGTGCTGTGTGTATATACCACTGTGTGGGCTGTGCTGTGTATATACCACTGTGTGGGCTGTGCTGTGTATATACCACTGTGTGGGCTGTGCTGTGTATATACCACTGTGTGAGCTGTGCTGTGTATATACCACTGTGTGGGCTGTGCTGTGTATGTACCACTGTGTGGGCTGTGCTGTGTATACCACTGTGTGGGCTGTGCTGTGTATATACCACTGTGTGGGCTGTGCTGTGTATATACCACTGTGTGGGCTGTGCTGTGTATGTACCACTGTGTGGGCTGTGCTGTGTATGTACCACTGTGTGGGCTGTGCTGTGTATGTACCACTGTGTGGGCTGTGCTGTGTATGTACCACTGTGTGGGCTGTGCTGTGTATATACCACTGTGTGGGCTTTGCTGTATATACAACTGTGTGGGCTGTGCTGTGTATATATCACTGTGTGGGATGTGCTGTGTATATACCACTGTGTGGGCTGTGCTGTGTATCTACCACTGTGTGGGCTGTGCTGTGTATATACCACTGTGTAGGCTGTGCTGTGTATATACCACTGTGTGGGCTGTGCTGTGTATATACCACTGTGTGGGCTGTGCTGTGTATGTACCACCGTGTGGGCTGTGCTGTGTATATACCACTGTGTGGGCTGTGCTGTGTATATACCACCGTGTGGGCTGTGCTGTGTATGTACCACCGTGTGGGCTGTGCTGTGTATGTACCACCGTGTGGGCTGTGCTGTGTATGTACCACCGTGTGGGCTGTGCTGTGTATGTACCACCGTGTAGGCTGTGCTGTGTATATACCACCGTGTGGGCTGTGCTGTGTATATACCACTGTGTGGGCTGTGCTGTGTATATACCACTGTGTGGGCTGTGCTGTGTATGTACCACCGTGTGGGCTGTGCTGTGTATGTACCACCGTGCGGGCTGTGCTGTGTATATACCACCGTGTGGGCTGTGCTGTGTATATACCACTGTGTGGGCTGTGCTGTGTATATATCACTGTGTGGGCTGTGCTGTGTATATACCACTGTGTGGGCTGTGCTGTGTATATACCACTGTGTGGGCTGTGCTGTGTATATACCACTGTGTGGGCTGTGCTGTGTATATACCACTGTGTGGGCTGTGCTGTGTATCTACCACTGTGTGGGCTGTGCTGTGTATATACCACTGTGTGGGCTGTGCTGTGTATATACCACTGTGTGGGCTGTGCTGTGTATACCACTGTGTGGGCTGTGCTGTGTATATACCACTGTGTGGGCTGTGCTGTGTATATACCACTGTGTGGGCTGTGCTGTGTATACAACTGTGTGGGCTGTGCTGTGTATATATCACTGTGTGGGCTGTGCTGTGTATATACCACTGTGTGGGCTGTGCTGTGTATATACCACTGTGTGGGCTGTGCTGTGTATATACCACTGTGTGGGCTGTGCTGTGTATGTACCACTGTGTGGGCTGTGCTGTGTATGTACCACTGTGTGGGCTGTGCTGTGTATACCACTGTGTGGGCTGTGCTGTTTATACCACTGTGTGGGCTGTGCTGTGTATATACCACTGTGTGGGCTGTGCTGTGTATATACCACTGTGTGGGCTGTGCTGTGTATATACCACTGTGTGGGCTGTGCTGTGTATATACCACTGTGTGGGCTGTGCTGTGTATATACCACTGTGTGGGCTGTGCTGTGTATATACCACTGTGTGGGCTGTGCTGTGTATATACCACTGTGTGGGCTGTGCTGTGTATATACCACTGTGTGGGCTGTGCTGTGTATATACCACTGTGTGGGCTGTGCTGTGTGTATATACCACTGTGTGGGCTGTGCTGTGTATATACCACTGTGTGGGCTGTGCTGTGTATATACCACTGTGTGGGCTGTGCTGTGTATATACCACTGTGTGGGCTGTGCTGTGTATATACCACTGTGTGAGCTGTGCTGTGTATATACCACTGTGTGGGCTGTGCTGTGTATGTACCACTGTGTGGGCTGTGCTGTGTATACCACTGTGTGGGCTGTGCTGTGTATATACCACTGTGTGGGCTGTGCTGTGTATATACCACTGTGTGGGCTGTGCTGTGTATATACCACTGTGTGGGCTGTGCTGTGTATGTACCACTGTGTGGGCTGTGCTGTGTATATACCACTGTGTGGGCTGTGCTGTGTATATACCACTGTGTGGGCTGTGCTGTGTATACCACTGTGTGGGCTGTGCTGTGTATATACCACTGTGTGGGCTGTGCTGTGTATATACCACTGTGTGGGCTGTGCTGTGTATATACCACTGTGTGGGCTGTGCTGTGTATATACCACTGTGTGAGCTGTGCTGTGTATATACCACTGTGTGGGCTGTGCTGTGTATGTACCACTGTGTGGGCTGTGCTGTGTATGTACCACTGTGTGGGCTGTGCTGTGTATATACCACTGTGTGGGCTGTGCTGTGTATATACCACTGTGTGAGCTGTGCTGTGTATATACCACTGTGTGGGCTGTGCTGTGTATGTACCACTGTGTGGGCTGTGCTGTGTATATACCACTGTGTGGGCTTTGCTGTATATACCACTGTGTGAGCTGTGCTGTGTATATACCACTGTGTGGGCTGTGCTGTGTATGTACCACTGTGTGGGCTGTGCTGTGTATATACCACTGTGTGGGCTTTGCTGTATATACCACTGTGTGAGCTGTGCTGTGTATATACCACTGTGTGGGCTGTGCTGTGTATGTACCACTGTGTGGGCTGTGCTGTGTATATACCACTGTGTGGGCTTTGCTGTATATACAACTGTGTGGGCTGTGCTGTGTATATACCACTGTGTGGGCTGTGCTGTGTATATACTACTGTGTGGGCTGTGCTGTGTATATACCACTGTGTGGGCTGTGTATATACCACTGTGTGGGCTGTGCTGTGTATATACCACTGTGTGGGCTGTGCTGTGTATGTACCACTGTGTGGGCTGTGCTGTGTATATACCACTGTGTGGGCTGTGCTGTGTATATACCACTGTGTGGGCTGTGCTGTGTATATACCACTGTGTGGGCTGTGCTGTGTATACCACTGTGTGGGCTGTGCTGTGTATATACCACTGTGCGGGCTGTGCTGTGTATATACCACTGTGCGGGCTGTGCTGTGTATATGCCACTGTGTGGGCTGTGCTGTGTATATACCACTGTGCGGGCTGTGCTGTGTATATACCACTGTGCGGGCTGTACTGTGTATATATACCACTGTGTGGGCTCTGCTGTGTATATACCACTGTGTGGGCTGTGCTGTATATACCACTGTGCGGGCTGTGCTGTGTATATACCACTGTGTGGGCTGTGCTGTGTATATACCACTGTGTGGGCTGTGCTGTATATACCACTGTGTGGGCTGTGCTGTATATACCACTGTGTGGGCTGTGCTGTGTATATACCACTCTGTGGGCTGTGCTGTATATACCACTGTGTGGGCTGGGCTGTGCTGTATATACCACTGTGTGGGCTGTGCTGTGTATATACCACTGTGTGAGCTGTGCTGTATATACCACTGTGTGGGCTGTGCTGTGTATATACCACTGTGTGGGCTGTGCTGTGTATATACCACTGTGTGGGTTGTGCTGTGTTTATACCACTGTGTGGGCTGTGCTGTATATACAACTGTGTGGGCTGTGCTGTATATACCACTGTGTGGGCTGTATATACCACTGTGTGAGCTGTGCTGTGTATATACCACTGTGTGAGCTGTGCTGTGTATATACCACTGTGTGGGCTGTGCTGTGTATATACCACTGTGTGTGGGCTGTGCTGTGTATATACCACTGTGTGGGCTGCGCTGTGTATATACCACTGTGTGTGGGCTGTGCTGTATATACCACTGTGTGGGCTGTTTATACAACTGTGTGGGCTGTGCTGTGTATATACCACTGTGTGAGCTGTGCTGTGTATATACCACTGTGTGGGCTGTGCTGTGTATATACCACTGTGTGGGCTGCGCTGTGTATATACCACTGTGTGAGCTGTGCTGTGTATGTACCACTGTGTGAGCTGTGCTGTGTATATACCACTGTGTGGGCTGTGCTGTGTATATACCACTGTGTGGGCTGTGCTGTGTATATACCACTGTGTGGGCTGTGCTGTGTATATACCACTGTGTGGGCTGTGCTGTGTATATACCACTGTGTGGGCTGTGCTGTGCATATACCACTGTGTGGGCTGTGCTGTGTATATACCACTGTGTGGGCTGTGCTGTGTATACCACTGTGTGGGCTGTGCTGTGTATATACCACTGTGTGGGCTGTGCTGTGTATATACCACTGTGTGAGCTGTGCTGTGTATATACCACTGTGTGGGCTGTGCTGTGTATATACCACTGTGTGGGCTGTGCTGTGTATGTACCACTGTGTGGGCTGTGCTGTGTATGTACCACTGTGTGGGCTGTGCTGTGTATATATCACTGTGTGGGCTGTGCTGTGTATATACCACTGTGTGGGCTGTGCTGTGTATGTACCACTGTGTGGGCTGTGCTGTGTATATACCACTGTGTGGGCTGTGCTGTATATACAACTGTGTGGGCTGTGCTGTGTATATATCACTGTGTGGGCTGTGCTGTGTATATACCACTGTGTGGGCTGTGCTGTGTATCTACCACAGGGCACACAGCAACAAGTGACAGCAAAAAGTACAGCCAAGAAGCAACGAAGAGTGGTGGTGGTGGGAGACTCACTACTGAGAGGCACCGAAGCAGCCATCTGCAGACCGGACATAACTGCAAGAGAAGTATGCTGCCTTCCAGGTGCGATGATCAAGGATGTGACCGATAGGATACCAAAGCTCTTCAGCTCCAAGGACGTCCACCCATTTCTTCTGATACATGTTGGCACCAATGACACGGCAAGGAAGGACCTACCGACAATCTGCAAGGACTTTGAAGAGTTGGGGAAGAAAGTAAAGGAACTGGATGCACAGGTAGTTTTTTCTTCTATCCTTCCAGTAGATGGGCATGGCACCAGGAGATGGAACAGGATCCTTGATGCAAACAACTGGCTAAGAAGATGGTGCAGACAACAAGGATTTGGATTCCTGGACCACGGTGTGAATTACTGGTATGATGGACTCCTCGCCAGAGACGGACTACACCTCAACAAACCTGGGAAACACACATTCGCCAGAAGACTCGCTACACTCATCAGGAGGGCGTTAAACTAGAAGAAGAGGGGACGGGAAGAAAAACATTAGACTCGAACAAAGACGACCCAGGAAAACATACTCAGAAGGGAGGTAAGAACATTTCTAAAACAATCCACAGTGAGGAGATTGGAACAAAACAAAATCCTCTAAACTGCATGCTCGCAAACGCCAGAAGCCTGACAAACAAGATGGAAGAACTAGAAGCAGAAATATCTACAGGTAACTTTGACATAGTGGGAATAACCGAGACATGGTTAGATGAAAGCTATGACTGGGCAGTTAACTTACAGGGTTACAGTCTGTTTAGAAAGGATCGTAAAAATCGGAGAGGAGGAGGGGTTTGTCTCTATGTAAAGTCTTGTCTAAAGTCCACTTTAAGGGAGGATATTAGCGAAGGGAAAGAGGATGTCGAGTCCATATGGGTTGAAATTCATGGAGGGAAAAATGGTAACAAAATTCTCATTGGGGTCTGTTACAAACCCCCAAATATAACAGAAAGCATGGAAAGTCTACTTCTAAAGCAGATAGATGAAGCTGCAACCCATAATGAGGTCCTGGTCATGGGGGACTTTAACTACCCGGATATTAACTGGGAAACAGAAACCTGTGAAACCCATAAAGGCAACAGGTTTCTGCTAATAACCAAGAAAAATTATCTTTCACAATTGGTGCAGAATCCAACCAGAGGAGCAGCACTTTTAGACCTAATACTATCTAATAGACCTGACAGAATAACAAATCTGCAGGTGGTTGGGCATTTAGGAAATAGCGACCACAATATTGTGCAGTTTCACCTGTCTTTCACTAGGGGGACTTGTCAGGGAGTCACAAAAACATTGAACTTTAGGAAGGCAAAGTTTGAACAGCTTAGAGATGCCCTTAATCTGGTAGACTGGGACAATATCCTCAGAAATGAGAATACAGATAATAAATGGGAAATGTTTAAGAACATCCTAAATAGGCAGTGTAAGCGGTTTATACCTTGTGGGAATAAAAGGACTAGAAATAGGAAAAACCCAATGTGGCTAAACAAAGAAGTAAGACAGGCAATTAACAGTAAAAAGAAAGCATTTGCACTACTAAAGCAGGATGGCACCATTGAAGCTCTAAAAAACTATAGGGAGAAAAATACTTTATCTAAAAAACTAATTAAAGCTGCCAAAAAGGAAACAGAGAAGCACATTGCTAAGGAGAGTAAAACTAATCCCAAACTGTTCTTCAACTATATCAATAGTAAAAGAATAAAAACTGAAAATGTAGGCCCCTTAAAAAATAGTGAGGAAAGAATGGTTGTAGATGACGAGGAAAAAGCTAACATATTAAACACCTTCTTCTCCACGGTATTCACGGTGGAAAATGAAATGCTAGGTGAAATCCCAAGAAACAATGAAAACCCTATATTAAGGGTCACCAATCTAACCCAAGAAGAGGTGCGAAACCGGCTAAATAAGATTAAAATAGATAAATCTCCGGGTCCGGATGGCATACACCCACGAGTACTAAGAGAACTAAGTAATGTAATAGATAAACCATTATTTCTTATTTTTAGGGACTCTATAGCGACAGGGTCTGTTCCGCAGGACTGGCGCATAGCAAATGTGGTGCCAATATTCAAAAAGGGCTCTAAAAGTGAACCTGGAAATTATAGGCCAGTAAGTCTAACCTCTATTGTTGGTAAAATATTTGAAGGGTTTCTGAGGGATGTTATTCTGGATTATCTCAATGAGAATAACTGTTTAACTCCATATCAGCATGGGTTTATGAGAAATCGCTCCTGTCAAACCAATCTAATCAGTTTTTATGAAGAGGTAAGCTATAGACTGGACCACGGTGAGTCATTGGACGTGGTATATCTCGATTTTTCCAAAGCGTTTGATACCGTGCCGCACAAGAGGTTGGTACACAAAATGAGAATGCTTGGTCTGGGGGAAAATGTGTGCAAATGGGTTAGTAACTGGCTTAGTGATAGAAAGCAGAGGGTGGTTATAAATGGTATAGTCTCTAACTGGGTCGCTGTGACCAGTGGGGTACCGCAGGGGTCAGTATTGGGACCTGTTCTCTTCAACATATTCATTAATGATCTGGTAGAAGGTTTACACAGTAAAATATCGATATTTGCAGATGATACAAAACTATGTAAAGCAGTTAATACAAGAGAAGATAGCATTCTGCTACAGATGGATCTGGATAAGTTGGAAACTTGGGCTGAAAGGTGGCAGATGAGGTTTAACAATGATAAATGTAAGGTTATACACATGGGAAGAAGGAATCAATATCACCATTACACACTGAACGGGAAACCACTGGGTAAATCTGACAGGGAGAAGGACTTGGGGATCCTAGTTAATGATAAACTTACCTGGAGCAGCCAGTGCCAGGCAGCAGCTGCCAAGGCAAACAGGATCATGGGGTGCATTAAAAGAGGTCTGGATACACATGATGAGAGCATTATACTGCCTCTGTACAAATCCCTAGTTAGACCGCACATGGAGTACTGTGTCCAGTTTTGGGCACCGGTGCTCAGGAAGGATATAATGGAACTAGAGAGAGTACAAAGGAGGGCAACAAAATTAATAAAGGGGATGGGAGAACTACAATACCCAGATAGATTAGCGAAATTAGGATTATTTAGTCTAGAAAAAAGACGACTGAGGGGCGATCTAATAACCATGTATAAGTATATAAGGGGACAATACAAATATCTCGCTGAGGATCTGTTTATACCAAGGAAGGTGACGGGCACAAGGGGGCATTCTTTGCGTCTGGAGGAGAGAAGGTTTTTCCACCAACATAGAAGAGGATTCTTTACTGTTAGGGCAGTGAGAATCTGGAATTGCTTGCCTGAGGAGGTGGTGATGGCGAACTCAGTCGAGGGGTTCAAGAGAGGCCTGGATGTCTTCCTGGAGCAGAACAATATTGTATCATACAATTATTAGGTTCTGTAGAAGGACGTAGATCTGGGGATTTATTATGATGGAATATAGGCTGAACTGGATGGACAAATGTCTTTTTTCGGCCTTACTAACTATGTTACTATGTTACTATGTTACCACTGTGTGGGCTGTGCTGTGTATATACCACTGTGTGGGCTGTGCTGTGTATATACCACTGTGTGGGCTGTGCTGTGTATACCACTGTGTGGGCTGTGCTGTGTATATACCACTGTGTGGGCTGTGCTGTGTATATACCACTGTGTGGGCTGTGCTGTGTATATACCACTGTGTGGGCTGTGCTGTGTATACCACTGTGTGGGCTGTGCTGTGTATATACCACTGTGTGGGCTGTGCTGTGTATATACCACTGTGTGGGCTGGGCTGTATATACCACTGTGTGGGCTGTGCTGTGCATATACCACTGTGTGAGCTGTGCTGTGTATATACCACCGTGTGGGCTGTGCTGTGTATATACCACCGTGTGGGCTGTGCTGTGTATATACCACTGTGTGGGCTGTGCTGTGTATACAACTGTGTGGGCTGTGCTGTGTATATATCACTGTGTGGGCTGTGCTGTGTATATACCACTGTGTGGGCTGTGCTGTGTATATACCACTGTGTGGGCTGTGCTGTGTATATACCACTGTGTGGGCTGTGCTGTGTATACCACTGTGTGGGCTGTGCTGTGTATACCACTGTGTGGGCTGTGCTGTGTATATACCACTGTGTGGGCTGTGCTGTGTATACCACTGTGTGGGCTGTGCTGTGTATATACCACTGTGTGGGCTGTGCTGTGTATATACCACTGTGTGGGCTGTGCTGTGTTTATACCACTGTGTGGGCTGTGCTGTGTATGTACCACTGTGTGGGCTGTGCTGTGTATATACCACTGTGTGGGCTGTGCTGTGTATATACCACTGTGTGGGCTGTGCTGTGTATATACCACTGTGTGGGCTGTGCTGTGTATACCACTGTGTGGGCTGTGCTGTGTATACCACTGTGTGGGCTGTGCTGTGTATATACCACTGTGTGGGCTGTGCTGTGTATACCACTGTGTGGGCTGTGCTGTGTATATACCACTGTGTGGGCTGTGCTGTGTATATACCACTGTGTGGGCTGTGCTGTGTATATACCACTGTGTGGGCTGTGCTGTGTATACCACTGTGTGGGCTGTGCTGTGTATACCACTGTGTGGGCTGTGCTGTGTATATACCACTGTGTGGGCTGTGCTGTGTATACCACTGTGTGGGCTGTGCTGTGTATATACCACTGTGTGGGCTGTGCTGTGTATATACCACTGTGTGAGCTGTGCTGTGTATATACCACTGTGTGGGCTGGGCTGTGTATATACCACTGTGTGGGCTGTGCTGTATATACCACTGTGTGGGCTGTGCTGTGTATATACCACTGTGTGGGCTGGCTGTGTATATACCACTGTGTGAGCTGTGCTGTGTATATACCTCTGTGTGGACTGTGCTGTGTATATACCACTGTGTGGGCTGTGCTGTGTATACCACTGTGTGGGCTGTGCTGTGTATATACCACTGTGTGGGCTGTGCTGTGTATATACCACTGTGTGGGCTGTGCTGTGTATATACCACTGTGTGGGCTGTGTATATACCACTGTGTGGGCTGTGCTGTGTATATACCACTGTGTGGGCTGTGCTGTGTATGTACCACTGTGTGGGCTGTGCTGTGTATATACCACTGTGTGGGCTGTGCTGTGTATATACCACTGTGTGGGCTGTGCTGTGTATATACCACTGTGTGGGCTGTGCTGTGTATACCACTGTGTGGGCTGTGCTGTGTATATACCACTGTGCGGGCTGTGCTGTGTATATACCACTGTGCGGGCTGTGCTGTGTATATACCACTGTGTGGGCTGTGCTGTGTATATACCACTGTGCGGGCTGTGCTGTGTATATACCACTGTGCGGGCTGTACTGTGTATATATACCACTGTGTGGGCTCTGCTGTGTATATACCACTGTGTGGGCTGTGCTGTATATACCAATGTGCGGGCTGTGCTGTGTATATACCACTGTGTGGGCTGTGCTGTGTATATACCACTGTGTGGGCTGTGCTGTATATACCACTGTGTGGGCTGTGCTGTGTATATACCACTGTGTGGGCTGTGCTGTGTATATACCACTGTGTGGGCTGTGCTGTGTATGTACCACTGTGTGGGCTGTGCTGTGTATATACCACTGTGTGGGCTGTGCTGTGTATATACCACTGTGTGGGCTGTGCTGTATATACCACTGTGTGGGCTGGGCTGTGCTGTATATACCACTGTGTGGGCTGTGCTGTGTATATACCACTGTGTGAGCTGTGCTGTATATACCACTGTGTGGGCTGTGCTGTGTATATACCACTGTGTGGGCTGTGCTGTGTATATACCACTGTGTGGGTTGTGCTGTGTATATACCACTGTGTGGCTGTGCTGTGTTTATACCACTGTGTGGGCTGTGCTGTATATACAACTGTGTGGGCTGTGCTGTATATACCACTGTGTGGGCTGTATATACCACTGTGTGAGCTGTGCTGTGTATATACCACTGTGTGGGCTGTGCTGTTTATACAACTGTGTGGGCTGTGCTGTGTATATACCACTGTGTGAGCTGTGCTGTGTATATACCACTGTGTGGGCTGTGCTGTGTATATACCACTGTGTGTGGGCTGTGCTGTGTAGATACCACTGTGTGGGCTGCGCTGTGTATATACCACTGTGTGGGCTGTGCTGTGTATGTACCACTGTGTGGGCTGTGCTGTGTATGTACCACTGTGTGGGCTGTGCTGTGTATCTACCACTGTGTGAGCTGTGCTGTGTATATACCACTGTGTGGGCTGTGCTGTGTATATACCACTGTGTGGGCTGTGCTGTGTATATACCACTGTGTGGGCTGTGCTGTGTATATACCACTGTGTGGGCTGTGCTGTGTATATACCACTGTGTGGGCTGTGCTGTGTATACCACTGTGTGGGCTGTGCTGTGTATATACCACTGTGTGGGCTGTGCTGTGTATGTACCACTGTGTGAGCTGTGCTGTGTATGTACCACTGTGTGGGCTGTGCTGTGTATGTACCACTGTGTGGGCTGTGCTGTGTATATATCACTGTGTGGGCTGTGCTGTGTATATACCACTGTGTGGGCTGTGCTGTGTATATACCACTGTGTGGGCTGTGCTGTGTATATACCACTGTGTTGGCTGGGCTGTGTATATACCACTGTGTGTGAGCTGTGCTGTGTATATACCACTGTGTGGGCTGTGCTGTGTATGTACCACTGTGTGGGCTGTGCTGTGTATATACCACTGTGTGGGCTGTGCTGTGTATATACCACTGTGTTGGCTGTGCTGTGTATATACCACTGTGTGTGAGCTGTGCTGTGTATATACCACTGTGTGGGCTGTGCTGTGTATGTACCACTGTGTGGGCTGTGCTGTGTATATACCACTGTGTGGGCTGTGCTGTATATACAACTGTGTGGGCTGTGCTGTGTATATATCACTGTGTGGGCTGTGCTGTGTATATACCACTGTGTGGGCTGTGCTGTGTATCTACCACTGTGTGGGCTGTGCTGTGTATATACCACTGTGTGGGCTGTGCTGTGTATATACCACTGTGTGGGCTGGCTGTGTATATACCACTGTGTGGGCTGTGCTGTGTATATACCACTGTGTGGGCTGTGCTGTTTATGTACCACTGTGTGGGCTGTGCTGTGTATATACCACTGTGTGGGCTGTGCTGTGTATATACCACTGTGTGGGCTGTGCTGTGTATATACCACTGTGTGGGCTGTGCTGTGTATACCACTGTGTGGGCTGTGCTGTGTATATACCACTGTGTGGGCTGTGCTGTGTATACCACTGTGTGGGCTGTGCTGTGTATATACCACTGTGTGGGCTGTGCTGTGTATATACCACTGTGTGGGCTGTGCTGTGTATACCACTGTGTGGGCTGTGCTGTGTATATACCACTGTGTGGGCTGTGCTGTGTATACCACTGTGTGGGCTGTGCTGTTTATACCACTGTGTGGGCTGTGCTGTGTATATACCACTGTGTGGGCTGTGCTGTGTATATACCACTGTGTGAGCTGTGCTGTGTATATACCACTGTGTGGGCTGTGCTGTGTATATACCACTGTGTGAGCTGTGCTGTGTATATACCACTGTGTGGGCTGTGCTGTGTATATACCACTGTGTGGGCTGGGCTGTGTATATACCACTGTGTGGGCTGTGCTGTGTATATACCACTGTGTGGGCTGTGCTGTGTATGTACCACTGTGTGGGCTGTGCTGTGTATGTACCACTGTGTGGGCTGTGCTGTGTATGTACCACTGTGTGGGCTGGGCTGTGTATATACCACTGTGTGGGCTGTGCTGTGTATATACCACTGTGTGGGCTGTGCTGTGTATATACCACTGTGTGGGCTGTGCTGTGTATACCACTGTGTGGGCTGTGCTGTGTATATACCACTGTGTGGGCTGTGCTGTGTATATACCACTGTGTGGACTGTGCTGTGTATATACCACTGTGTGAGCTGTGCTGTGTATATACCACTGTGTGGACTGTGCTGTGTATATACCACTGTGTGGACTGTGCTGTGTATATACCACTGTGTGGGCTGTGCTGTGTATATACCACTGTGTGGGCTGTGCTGTGTATATACCACTGTGTGGGCTGTGTATATACCACTGTGTGGGCTGTGCTGTGTATATACCACTGTGTGGGCTGGGCTGTGTATATACCACTGTGTGGGCTGTGCTGTGTATATACCACTGTGTGGGCTGTGCTGTGTATGTACCACTGTGTGGGCTGTGCTGTGTATGTACCACTGTGTGGGCTGTGCTGTGTATGTACCACTGTGTGGGCTGGGCTGTGTATATACCACTGTGTGGGCTGTGCTGTGTATATACCACTGTGTGGGCTGTGCTGTGTATATACCACTGTGTGGGCTGTGCTGTGTATACCACTGTGTGGGCTGTGCTGTGTATATACCACTGTGTGGGCTGTGCTGTGTATATACCACTGTGTGAGCTGTGCTGTGTATATACCACTGTGTGGACTGTGCTGTGTATATACCACTGTGTGGGCTGTGCTGTGTATATACCACTGTGTGGGCTGTGCTGTATGTACCACTGTGTGGGCTGTGCTGTGTATATACCACTGTGTGGACTGTGCTGTGTATATACCACTGTGTGGACTGTGCTGTGTATATACCACTGTGTGGGCTGTGCTGTGTATATACCACTGTGTGGGCTGTGCTGTGTATGTACCACTGTGTGGGCTGTGCTGTGTATATACCACTGTGTGGGCTGTGCTGTGTATATACCACTGTGTGGGCTGTGCTGTGTATATACCACTGTGTGGGCTGTGCTGTGTTTATACCACTGTGTGGGCTGTGCTGTGTATATACCACTGTGTGGGCTGGGCTGTGTATATACCACTGTGTGGGCTGTGCTGTATATACCACTGTGTGGGCTGTGCTGTGTATATACCACTGTGTGGGCTGTGCTGTGTATATACCACTGTGTGGGCTGGCTGTGTATATACCACTGTGTGAGCTGTGCTGTGTATATACCTCTGTGTGGACTGTGCTGTGTATATACCACTGTGTGGGCTGTGCTGTGTATACCACTGTGTGGGCTGTGCTGTGTATGTACCACTGTGTGAGCTGTGCTGTGTATATACCACTGTGTGAGCTGTGCTGTGTATATACCACTGTGTGGGCTGTGCTGTGTATATACCACTGTGTGAGCTGTGCTGTGTATGTACCACTGTGTGGGCTGTGCTGTGTATGTACCACTGTGTGGACTGTGCTGTGTATATACCACTGTGTGGGCTGTGCTGTGTATGTACCACTGTGTGGGCTGTGCTGTGTATATACCACTGTGTGGACTGTGCTGTGTATATACCACTGTGTGGGCTGTGCTGTGTATGTACCACTGTGTGGGCTGTGCTGTATATACCACTGTGTGGGCTGTGCTGTGTATATACCACTGTGTGGGCTGTGCTGTGTATATACCACTGTGTGGGCTGGCTGTGTATATACCACTGTGTGAGCTGTGCTGTGTATATACCACTGTGTGGACTGTGCTGTGTATATACCACTGTGTGGGCTGTGCTGTGTATATACCACTGTGTGGGCTGTGCTGTGTTTATACCACTGTGTGGGCTGTGCTGTATATACAACTGTGTGGGCTGTGCTGTATATACCACTGTGTGGGCTGTGGTGTGTATATACCACTGTGTGAGCTGTGCTGTATATACCACTGTGTGAGCTGTGCTGTGTATATACCACTGTGTGGGCTGTGCTGTATATACAACTGTGTGGGCTGTGCTGTATATACAACTGTGTGGGCTGTGCTGTGTATATACCACTGTGTGAGCTGTGCTGTGTATATACCACTGTGTGGGCTGTGCTGTGTATATACCACTGTGTGGGCTGTGCTGTATATACAACTGTGTGGGCTGTGCTGTATATACAACTGTGTGGGCTGTGCTGTGTATATACCACTGTGTGAGCTGTGCTGTGTATATACCACTGTGTGGGCTGTGCTGTGTATATACCACTGTGTGGGCTGTGCTGTATATACAACTGTGTGGGCTGTGCTGTGTTTATACCACTGTGTGGGCTTTGCTGTGTATATATCACTGTGTGGGCTGTGCTGTGTATATACCACTGTGTGGGCTGTGCTGTATATACCACTGTGTGGGCTGGGCTGTGTGTATACCACTGTGTGGGCTGTGCTGTGTATATACCACTGTGTGGGCTGTGCTGTGTATATACCACTGTGTGGGCTGTGCTGCGTATATACCACTGTGTGGGCTGTGCTGTATATACCACTGTGTGGGCTGTGCTGTGTATATACCACTGTGTGGGCTGTGCTGTGTATATACCACTGTGTGGGCTGTGCTGTGTATATACCACTGTGTGGGCTGTGCTGTATATACCACTGTGTGGGTTGTGCTGTGTATATACCACTGGGTGGGCTGTGCTGTGTATATACCACTGTGTGGGCTGTGCTGTGTATATACCACTGTGTGGGCTGTGCTGTGTATATACCACTGTGTGGGCTGTGCTGTATATACCACTGTGTGGGCTGTGCTGTGTATACTACTACGCGGGCTGTGCTGTATACTACTACACGGGCTGTGCTGTATACTACTACGCGGGCTGTTCTATATTATGCAGGCTGTGCTATATACTATACAAGTTGTGCTATATTATATGCGGGCTTTGATATACAGTTAGGTCCACATATACTATATTTGGACAGAGACAACATTTTTCTAATTTTGGTTATAGACATTACCACAATGAATTTTAAGCAAAACAATTCAGATGCAGTTGAAGTTCAGACTTTCAGCTTTCATTTGAGGGTATCCACATTAAAATTGGATGAAGGGTTTAGGAGTTTCAGCTTCTTAACATGTGCCACCCTGTTTTTAAAGGGACCAAAAGTAATTGGACAGATTTAATAATTTTAAATAAAATGTTCATTTTTAGTACTTGGTTGAAAACCCTTTGTTGGCAATGACTGCCTGAAGTCTTGAACTCATGGACATCACCAGACGCTGTGTTTCCTCCTTTTTGATGCTCGGCCTTCACTGTGGTGGTCTTCAGTTGCTGTTTGTTTGTGGCCTTTCTGTCTGAAGTTTAGTCTTTAACAAGTGAAATGCTGCTCAATTGGGTTGACATCAGGTGACTGACTTGGCCATTCAACAATATTCCACTTCTTTGCTTTAATAAACTCCTGGGTTGCTTTGGCTTTATGTTTTGGGTCATTGTCCATCTGTAGTATGAAACGACGACCAATCAGTTTTGCTGCATTTGGCTGGATCTGAGCACACAGTATGGCGGCTCTGAATACCTCAGAATTCATTCTTCTGTCCTGTGTCACATCATCAATAAACACTAGTGACCCAGTGCCACCGGCAGCCATGCATGCCCGCGCGACCACACTGCCTCCGCCGGGTTTATGCATGCCCGCGCCATCACACTGCCTCCGCCGGGTTTATGCATGCCCGCGCCATCACACTACCTCCGCCGGGTTTATGCATGCCCGCGCGACCACACTGCCTCCGCCGGGTTTATGCATGCCCGCGCCATCACACTGCCTCCGCCGGGTTTATGCATGCCCGCGCCATCACACTGCCTCCGCCGTGTTTTACAGATGATGTGGTATGCTTTGGATCATGAGCTGTACCACGCCTTCGCCATACTTTTCTCTTTCCATCATTCTGGTAGAGGTTGATCTTGGTTTCATCTGTCTATAGAATGTTCTTCCAGAACTGTGCGGCTTTTTTAGATGTTTTTAGCCTTTTTATCCTTGATGCTTATGAGTGGCTGCACCGTGCAGTGAACCCTCTGTATTTACTTTCATGCAGTCTTCTCTTTATGGTAGATTTGGATATTGATTCGCCGACCTCCTGGAGAGTGTTGGTCACTTGGTCGGCTGTTGTGAAGGGGATTCTCTTCACCATGGAGATTATTCTGCGATCATCCACCACTGTTGTCTTCCGTGGGCGCCCAGGTCTTTTTGCATTGATGAGTTCACCAGCGCTTTCTTTCTTTCTCAGGATGGACCAAACTGTAGATTTTGCCACTCCTAATATTGTAGCAATTTCTCGGATGGGTTTTTTCTGTTTTCGCAGCTTAAGGATGGCTTGTTTCACCTGCATGGAGAGCTCCTTTCACCGCATGTTTACTTCACAGCAAAACCTTCCAAATGCAGCACCGCACCTCAAATCAACTCCAGGCCTTTTATCTGCTTAATTGAGAATGACATAGCGAAGGGATTGCCCACACGTGTCCATGAAATAACCTTGGAATCAATTGTTCAATTACTTTTGGTCCCTTTAGAAACAGGGTGGCTCATGTTAAGGAGCTGAAACTCCTAAACCCTTCATCCAATTTTAATGTGGATACCCTCAAATGAAAGCTGAACGTCTGAACTTCAACTGCATCTGAATTGTTTAGTTTAAAAGGCATTGTGGTAATGTCTATAACCAAAATTTGAAAAATGTTGTCTCTGTCCAAATATATATGGACCTAACTGTATACTATGAGAGGTATATTATATTCTATGGGGGAGGCCGTGTTATATACTATGTGGCTGTGTTATATACTATTGCGGGGGTATATTCTATTCTATGGGGGAGGCTGTGTTATATACTATGGGGGGTATATTCTATTCTATGGGAGAGGCTGTCTTATATACTGTGGGGGGCTGCATTATATTCTATGGGGGGCTACATTATATATTATGGGGAGGTGGGCTGCATTATATTCTATGGGGGGCTGTATTAGATTTTATGAGGGATGATTGCATCATACTCTTTGATGGGGCTGCATTATATTCTATGGGGAGGTGGGCTGTATTCTATTCGGGGCTACATTATATTCTATGGGGGGCTGTATTATATTTATATTCTATGAGGGGTGATTGCATCATACTCTATGGGGGGGCTGCATTATATTCTTTGGGTGGATTACATTATACTCTGGGGTGGCTGCATTATACTCTGGGGTGGCTGCATTATACTCTGGGGTGGCTGCATTATACTCTGGGGTGGCTGCATTATACTCTGTAGGGTGGTGGCTGCATTATACTATATTTGGGCTGCATTATACTGTATCGAGGACTATGGGGAATATGTTATACTATATGAAGAACTATAGGGTGCATTATACTATGGGAAGTGAATTGTACTACATGGATGACTATGGCGGAGTATTATACTATATGGAGGACTATGAGGAGTGTAATATACTATGTGGAGGACTGAGCAGTGTATTTTAATATATGGAGGACTGAGGAGTGTATTATACTATATGGAGGACTGAGGAGTGTATTATACTATATGGAGGACTGAGGAGTGTATTATACTATACTAGATTGTGGCCCGATTCTAACGCATCGGGTATTCTAGAATATGCATGTCCCCGTAGTATATGGACAATGATGATTCCAGAATTCGCGGCAGACTGTGCCCGTCGCTGATTGGTCGAGGCAACCTTTATGACATCATCGTCGCCATGGCAACCATTATGACATCATCGTCGCTGTGCCCGTTGCTGATTGGTCGAGGCCTGGCGGCCTCGACCAATCAGAGATGCGGGATTTCCAGGACAGACAGACAGACAGACAGAAAGACAGACAGACAGACAGAAAGACAGACAGACGGAAAAACCCTTAGACAATTATATAGATAGATGGAGGACTGAGGAGTGTATTATACTATATGGAGGACTGAGGTGCACATTATAATATATGGAGGGCTGAGGAGTGTATTATACTATATGGAGGACTATGAGGAGGGCATTATACTATATGGAGGACTGAGGAGTGTATTATACTATATGGAGGACTGAGCAGTGTATTTTAATATATGGAGGACTGAGGAGTGTATTATACTATATGGAGGACTATGAGGAGTGTATTATACTATATGGAGGACTGAGGAGTGTATTATACTATATGGGGGACTATGAGGAGTGTATTATACTATATGGAGGACTATGAGGAGTGTATTATACTATATGGAGGACTGAGGAGTGTATTATACTATATGGAGGACTATGAGGAGGGCATTATACTATATGGAGGACTGAGGAGTGTATTATACTATATGGAGGACTGAGCAGTGTATTTTAATATATGGAGGACTGAGCAGTGTATTATACTATATGGAGGACTATGAGGAGTGTATTATACTATATGGAGGACTGAGGAGTGTATTATACTATATGGGGGACTATGAGGAGTGTATTATACTATATGGAGGACTATGAGGAGTGTATTATGCTGTATGGAGGACTATGAGGAGTGCATTATACTATATGGAGGACTATAGGGAGTGTATTATATTATGTGGAGGACTGAGCAGTGTATTTTAATATATGGAGGACTATAGGGAGTGTATTATACTATATGGAGGACTGTGGTGCACATACATATGGAGGACTATGGGGTGTATTTTACTAAACAAGTAAAATGCTGCATATTCAGATTGTTTTTGCTGGAACAAAAATCCTTGTTCTCAGCAGCACATCGCCGGTGGAAACTGTAGATGTGCTGCTGATAACATGATGCTGTATGGTGATCTGTTAGTGATCTGTTAGTGATCGTTCTGTCCCATCATTATTCCTCAGACGGTGGAAAGAGGCCGGGAAACAAGCGTTGAACAACTTCAGTATTGTTGATCAAACTCATTTAGCGGCCTGAACTCAGCGCATGTAAATACAGCAGAAATGCTTCTGTGTGATGTGCAATATGTTAGCATTTGGGGCCCATTATAAACTTTGCCTGGGGCCCCACTTTGCCTAAAACCGGCCCTGCCTACAAATGTACAAAGATATTATACAGTCACCATGTGACAAGTGGGCGTGTACCTTCAAATGCCAGGGCTGAATTTTAGTCCCAGTCCGGCCCTGCCGCCCACACTCTTCCCGCCTCCCGATCTCCAGCGTTTCACCCACAGCTAAACCGCAGATCTTTTTTACATCTGCGGTTTTGCTGCAGAAGTGCCCGACTCAATACAAGTCAATGAGTGCAGAAACGCTGCAGATCCGCACAAAGAATTGACATGCTGCGAAAAAACAACGCTGCGTTTCTGCGCGTTTTTTTTCCGCAGCATGTGCACAGCGGATTTGGTTTTCCATAGGTTTACATGGTACTGTAAACAGCATGGGAAACTGGTGCAGATCCGCAGCGTCAAAAACGCTGCGGATCCGCGGTAAAAACCGCAACGTGTGAACATAGCCTTAGAACGTGCTATTTACAAATAGTTCCTACTGCAGATCGTGCACGGCATTTGTTCCCCTCTCTTTATTTTACTATTTCTTTAGGGTCTTTTGGCTTCACGGATTAGTGTCCGTTAACTGTCCATGACAACCGCACAGGTTCGTGGATACCTCATCCGCAGAGGTGTCCTCTCCGGAGGTTTACCACAGACCTCTCCCTGGCTCAAACACACAGGCTCCATCTTGGGTGTTCAGACACACCCCCTTGGGTGGGGTATGTAGGTGACAGGACCCCCCATCTCTGCAAGTCACCTGGAAGCCTTCCCAATGTATAGTAACACTCAGCAGTAGATCTGGTGAGAAAAACAAGCCCAGGCTTCCATCACAGGGCCACCCACCTCTGCGATACATACCGCCCATTAACCCCTTTCTGCCATTGGATGTACTATTCCGTCCATGTGGGGTGGGCCTTACTTCCCAAGGACGGGATAGCACGTCATATGCGATCGGCCGCGCTCACGGGGGGAGCGTGGCCGATCGTGGCGTGCCTATCGCAGCTGACATCCGGCACTATGTGCCAGGAGCGGTCACGGACCGCCCCCAGCACATTAACCCCCGGCACACTGCAATCAAACATGATCGCGGTGTGTCGGCGGTATAGGGAAGCATCGCGCAGGGAGTGGGCTCTCTGCGGGCTTCCCTGAGACCCCCACAGCAACGCGATGTGATCGCGTTGCTGCGAGGGTCTCTTACCTCTCCTCTCTGCAGCAAGGCCCGGATCCAAGATGGCCGCGGCATCCGGGTCCTGCAGGGAGGGAGGTTGCTTACCAAGTGCCTGCTCAGAGCAGACACTGTGAAGCCTGCAGCGCTGCATGTCAGATCAGTGATCTGACAGAGTGCTGTGCAAACTGTCAGATCAGCTATCTGTGATGTCCCCCCCCCCCCCCCCCCCGGGACAAAGTAAAAAAGGTAAAAAAAAAAAAATCCTAAATAAAGAAAAAAAATATTATTCCCATAAATACATTTCTTTATCTAAATAATAAAAAAAACCAATAAAAGTACACATATTTAGTATCGCCGCATCCATAACGGCCCGACCTATAAAACTGTCCCACTAGTTAACCCCTTCAGTAAACACCGTAAGAAAATAAAAACGAGGCAAAAACAATGCTTTATTATCATACCGCCGAACAAAAAGTGGAATAACACGCGATTAAAAAGACAAATATAAACAACCATGGTACCGCTGAAAACGTCATCTTGTCCCTCAAAAAACGAGCCGCCATACAGCATCATCAGCAAAAAAAATAAAAAAGTTATAGTCCTCAGAATAAAGCGATGCAAAAATAATTATATTTCTATAAAATAGTTTTTATCGTATAAAAGCGCCAAAACATAAAAAAATGATATAAATGAGGTATCGCTGTAATCGTACTGACCCGAAGAATAAAACTGCTTTATCAATTTTACCAAACGCGGAACGGTATAAACGCCTCCCCCAAAAGAAATTCATGAATAGCTGGTTTTTGATCATTCTGCCTCACAAAAATTGGAATAAAAAGCGATAAAAAAATGTCACGTGCCCGAAAATGTTACCAATAAAAACGTCAACTCGTCCCGCAAAAAACAAGACCTCACATGACTCTGTGGACTCAAATATGGAAAAATTATAGCTCTCAAAATGTGGTAACTCAAAAAATATTTTTTGCAATAAAAAGCGTCTTTCAGTGTCATATCATGCCAATCATAAAAATCCGCTAAAAAATCCGCTATAAAAGTAAATCAAACCCCCCTTCATCACCCCCTTAGTTAGGGAAAAATAAAAAAATGTATTTATTTCCATTTTCCCATTAGGGCTAGGGCTAGGGCTAGGGTTAGTGTTGTGAATTCTGTGGCAGAGCTCCCTCCTGTGGTCACAAGTGGTACTTCGGCTGATTCTCTCTGGGAGCTTCCGTTTGTGGAGGAAAGTGGTACTGCAGCTTCTGAGTTTCCTCCCTCAGGTGATCTGGTGAGCTCGTTAGGTGCTTCTCTACTTAACTCCACCTAATGCTTTGATCCATGCTTCCTGTCAATGTTCCAGTGTTGGACTTGTTTTTCCCTGGATCATTCCTGTGGCCTGCTGCTCTGCATAGCTAAGTTCTTCTTTGCTATTTGTTTGCTATTTTTTCTGTCCAGCTTGTCTATTTGTTTTGCTGGAAGCTCTGGGACGCAAAGGGTGTACCTCCGTGCCGTTAGTTCGGTACGGAGGGTCTTTTTGCCCCCTCTGCGCGGTTTTCTTTAGGGTTTTGTGTAGACCGCAAAGTTATCTTTCCTATCCTCGCTCTGTTAAGAAAGTCGGGCCTCACTTTGCTGAATCTATTTCATCCCTACGTTTGTCTTTTCATCTTAACTCACAGTCATTATATGTGGGGGGCTGCCTTTTCCTTTGGGGTATTTCTCTGAGGCAAGGTAGGCTTATTTTCTATCTTCAGGCTAGTTAGTTTCTCAGGCTGTGCCGAGTTGCATAGGCAGAGTTAGGCGCAATCCACGGCTGCCTCTAGTGTTGTTTGGAGAGGATTAGGGATTGCGGTCTGCAGAGTTCCCATGTCTCAGAGCTCGTTCTATTATTTTGGGTTATTGTCAGATCACTGTATGTGCTCTGACCGCTATGTCCATTGTGATACTGAATTGCCTATCACAACAGTACTGGAGGCCCAAAGTGCTAATGATTCTCAATAGAGGGAAAAAAGAAGTTCTGAGACCATTTTTTTTTCTCTGCACTGTGTTTTGCCTTTTTTTTCCCCTAGACATTTGGGTGGTTCAGGACACAGGTGTAGCAATGGACATTAAAGGTCTGTCTTCATGTGTGGATCAGCTCACGGCCAGAGTTCAAAATATTCAAGATTTTGTGGTTCAGAATTCTTTGTTAGAACCGAGAATTCCTATTCCAGATTTGTTTTTTGGAGATAGAACTAAATTTCTGAGTTTCAAAAATAATTGTAAACTATTTCTGGCTTTGAAACCTCGCTCCTCTGGTGACCCAGTTCAACAGGTTAGGATCATTATTTCTTTTTTGCGTGGCGACCCTCAGGACTGGGCATTTTCTCTTGCGTCAGGAGACCCTGCATTAAGTAATATCGATGCGTTTTTCCTGGCTCTCGGATTGCTGTACGATGAACCTAATTCTGAGGATCAGGCAGAGAAGAATTTGCTGGCTCTGTGTCAGGGTCAGGATGAGATAGAGGTATATTGTCAGAAATTTAGAAAGTGGTCTGTTCTCACTCAATGGAATGAATCTGCGCTGGCAGCTATGTTCAGAAAGGGTCTCTCTGAAGCCCTTAAGGATGTCATGGTGGGATTTCCCATGCCTGCTGGTCTGAATGAGTCTATGTCTTTGGCCATTCAGATCGGTCGACGCTTGCGTGAGCGTAAATCTGTGCACCATTTGGCGGTATTACCTGAGATTAAACCTGAGCCTATGCAGTGCGATAGGACTATGACCAGAGTTGAACGGCAAGAACACAGACGTCTGAATGGGCTGTGTTTCTACTGTGGTGATTCCACTCATGCTATCTCTGATTGTCCTAAGCGCACTAAGCGGTTCGATAGCTCTGCCGTCATTGGTACTGTACAGTCAAAATTTCTTCTGTCCGTTACCTTGATCTGCTCTTTGTCATCGTATTCTGTCATGGCGTTTGTGGATTCAGGCGCTGCCCTGAATTTGATGGACTTGGAATATGCTAAGCGTTGTGGGTTTTTCTTGGAGCCCTTGCAGTGTCCTATTCCATTGAGAGGAATTGATGCTACGCCTTTGGCCAAGAATAAGCCTCAATACTGGACCCAGCTGACCATGTGCATGGCTCCTGCACATCAGGAGGTTATTCGCTTTCTGGTGTTGCATAATCTGCATGATGTGGTCGTGTTGGGGTTGCCATGGCTACAAGCCCATAATCCAGTATTGGATTGGAAATCCATGTCGGTGTCCAGCTGGGGTTGTCAGGGGGTACATGGTGATGTTCCATTTCTGTCAATTTCGTCATCCACCCCTTCTGAGGTTCCAGAGTTCTTGTCTGATTACCGGGATGTATTTGATGAGCCCAAGTCCGATGCCCTACCTCCGCATAGGGATTGTGATTGTGCTATCAATTTGATTCCTGGTAGTAAATTCCCAAAAGGTCGACTGTTTAATTTATCCGTGCCTGAGCACACCGCTATGCGCAGTTATGTGAAGGAATCCCTGGAGAAGGGGCATATTCGCCCGTCATCATCGCCATTAGGAGCAGGGTTCTTTTTGTAGCCAAGAAGGATGGTTCGCTGAGACCTTGTATAGATTACCGCCTTCTTAATAAGATCACTGTTAAATTTCAGTACCCCTTGCCATTGTTATCTGATTTGTTTGCTCGGATTAAGGGGGCTAGTTGGTTCACCAAGATAGATCTTCGTGGTGCGTATAATCTGGTGCGAATCAGGCGAGGCGATGAATGGAAAACTGCATTTAATACGCCCGAGGGTCATTTTGAGTATCTAGTGATGCCATTCGGACTTGCCAATGCTCCATCAGTGTTTCAGTCCTTTATGCATGACATCTTCCGAGAGTACCTGGATAAATTCCTGATTGTGTACTTGGATGACATTTTGATCTTCTCGGATGATTGGGAGTCTCATGTGAAGCAGGTCAGAATGGTGTTCCAGGTCCTGCGTGCTAATTCTTTGTTTGTGAAGGGATCAAAGTGTCTCTTTGGTGTTCAGAAGGTTTCATTTTTGGGGTTCATCTTTTCCCCTTCTACTATTGAGATGGATCCTGTTAAGGTCCAGGCCATCCATGATTGGACTCAGCCAACATCTCTGAAAAGTCTGCAAAAGTTCCTGGGCTTTGCTAATTTTTATCGTCGCTTCATCTGCAATTTTTCTAGTATTGCCAAACCATTGACCGATTTGACCAAGAAGGGTGCTGATTTGGTCAATTGGTCCTCTGCTGCTGTGGAAGCTTTTCAAGAGTTGAGGCGTCGTTTTTCTTCTGCCCCTGTGTTGTGTCAGCCAGATGTTTCTCTTCCGTTCCAGGTCGAGGTTGATGCTTCTGAGAATGGAGCAGGGGCTGTTTTGTCGCAGAGAGGTTCTGATTGCTCAGTGATGAAACCATGCGCTTTTTTTTCCAGGAAGTTTTCGCCTGCTGAGCGAAATTATGATGTGGGCAACCGAGAGTTGCTGGCCATGAAGTGGGCATTCGAGGAGTGGCGTCATTGGCTTGAAGGAGCTAAGCATCGCGTGGTGGTATTGACTGATCATAAGAACTTGACTTATCTCGAGTCTGCTAAGCGTTTGAATCCTAGACAGGCTCGTTGGTCGCTGTTTTTTGCCCATTTTGACTTTGTGATTTCGTACCTTCCGGGCTCTAAAAATGTGAAGGCGGATGCTCTGTCTAGGAGTTTTGTGCCCGACTCTCCGGGTTTATCTGAGCCGGCGGGTATCCTCAAGGAAGGAGTAATTGTGTCTGCCATCTCCCCTGATTTGCGGCGGGTGCTGCAAAAATTTCAGGCTAATAAACCTGATCGTTGTCCAGCGGAGAAACTGTTTGTCCCGGATAGGTGGACAAATAAAGTGATCTCTGAGGTTTATTGTTCGGTGTTAGCTGGTCATCCTGGAATCTTTGGTACCAGAGAGTTAGTGGCTAGATCCTTTTGGTGGCCATCTCTGTCGCGGGATGTGCGTACTTTTGTGCAGTCCTGTGGGATTTGTGCTCGGGCTAAGCCCTGCTGTTCTCGTGCCAGTGGGTTGCTTTTGCCCTTGCCGATCCCGAAGAGGCCTTGGACACATATCTCTATGGATTTTATTTCAGATCTTCCCGTTTCTCAAAAGATGTCAGTCATTTGGGTGGTCTGTGATCGCTTTTCTAAGATGGTCCATCTGGTACCCTTGTCTAAATTGCCTTCCTCCTCTGATTTGGTGCCATTGTTCTTCCAGCATGTGGTTCGTTTACATGGCATTCCAGAGAATATCGTTTCTGACAGAGGTTCCCAGTTTGTTTCGAGGTTTTGGCGAGCCTTTTGTGGTAGGATGGGCATTGACTTGTCTTTTTCCTCGGCTTTCCATCCTCAGACTAATGGCCAGACCGAACGAACCAATCAGACCTTGGAAACATATCTGAGATGCTTTGTTTCTGCTGATCAGGATGACTGGGTGTCCTTTATGCCTTTGGCTGAGTTCGCCCTTCATAATCGGGCCAGCTCGGCTACCTTGGTTTCGCCATTTTTCTGCAATTCTGGGTTCCATCCTCGTTTCTCTTCAGGACAGGTTGAGTCTTCGGACTGTCCTGGTGTGGATACTGTGGTGGACAGGTTGCAGCAGATTTGGACTCATGTAGTGGACAATTTGACCTTGTCCCAGGAGAAGGCTCAACGTTTCGCTAATCGCAGACGCCGTGTGGGTCCCCGACTTCGTGTTGGGGATCTGGTTTGGTTATCTTCTCGTCATATTCCTATGAAGGTTTCCTCTCCTAAGTTTAAACCTCGTTTCATTGGTCCGTATAGGATTTCTGAGGTTCTTAATCCTGTGTCTTTTCGTCTGACCCTCCCAGATTCTTTTTCCATACATAACGTATTCCATAGGTCATTGTTGCGGAGATACGTGGCACCTATGGTTCCATCTGTTGACCCTCCTGCCCCGGTTTTGGTGGAGGGGGAATTGGAGTATATTGTGGAGAAGATTTTGGATTCTCGTGTTTCAAGACGGAAACTCCAGTATCTGGTTAAATGGAAGGGTTATGCTCAGGAAGATAATTCCTGGGTTTTTGCCTCTGATGTCCATGCTCCCGATCTTGTTCGTGCCTTTCATGTGGCTCATCCTGGTCGGCCTGGGGGCTCTGGTGAGGGTTCGGTGACCCCTCCTCAAGGGGGGGGTACTGTTGTGAATTCTGTGGCAGAGCTCCCTCCTGTGGTCACAAGTGGTACTTCGGCTGATTCTCTCTGGGAGCTTCCGTTTGTGGAGGAAAGTGGTACTGCGGCTTCTGAGTTTCCTCCCTCAGGTGATCTGGTGAGGTCGTTAGGTGCTTCTCTACTTAACTCCACCTAATGCTTTGATCCATGCTTCCTGTCAATGTTCCAGTGTTGGACTTGTTTTTCCCTGGATCATTCCTGTGGCCTGCTGCTCTGCATAGCTAAGTTCTTCTTTGCTATTTGTTTGCTATTTTTTCTGTCCAGCTTGTCTATTTGTTTTGCTGGAAGCTCTGGGATGCAAAGGGTGTACCTCCGTGCCGTTAGTTCGGTACGGAGGGTCTTTTTGCCCCCTTTGCGTGGTTTTCTTTAGGGTTTTGTGTAGACCGCAAAGTTATCTTTCCTATCCTCGCTCTGTTAAGAAAGTCGGGCCTCACTTTGCTGAATCTATTTCATCCCTACGTTTGTCTTTTCATCTTAACTCACAGTCATTATATGTGGGGGGCTGCCTTTTCCTTTGGGGTATTTCTCTGAGGCAAGGTAGGCTTATTTTCTATCTTCAGGCTAGTTAGTTTCTCAGGCTGTGCCGAGTTGCATAGGCAGAGTTAGGCGCAATCCACGGCTGCCTCTAGTGTTGTTTGGAGAGGATTAGGGATTGCGGTCTGCAGAGTTCCCACGTCTCAGAGCTCGTTCTATTATTTTGGGTTATTGTCAGATCACTGTATGTGCTCTGACCGCTATGTCCATTGTGATACTGAATTGCCTATCACAACAGGTTAGGGTTAGGGCTAGAGTTAGGGTTAGGGCTAGTGTTAGGGCTAGGGTTAGGGCTAGGGTTAGGGTTAAGGTTAGGGCTAGGGCTACAGTTAGGGTTGGGGCTAAAGTTAGGGTTAGGGTTGGGGCTAAAGTTACGGTTAGGGTTTGGATTACATTTACAGTTGGGTATAAGGTTGGGATTAGGGTTAGGGGTGTGTCAGGGTTAGGGGTGTGGTTAGGGTTACCGTTGGGATTAGGGTTAGGGGTGTGTTTGGATTAGGGTTTCAGTTATAATTGGGGGGTTTCCACTGTTTAGGCACATCAGGGGCTCTCCAAACGCGACATGGCGTCCGACCTCAATTCCAGCCAATTCTGCGTTGAAAAAGTAAAACAGTGCTCCTTCCCTTCCGAGCTCTCCCGTGTGCCCAAACAGGGGTTTACCCCAACATATGGGGTAGCAGCGTACTCAGGACAAATTGGACAACATTTTTTGGGGTCCAATTTCTCCTTTTACCCTTGGGAAAATACAAAACTGGGGGCTAAAAAATAATTTTTGTGAAAAAAAAAATATTTTTTATTTGCACGGCTCTGCGTTATAAACTGTAGTGAAACACTTGGGGGTTCAAAGTTCTCACAACACATCTAGATAAGTTCCTTGGGGGGTCTAGTTTCCTATATGGGGTCACTTGTGGGGGGTTACTACTGTTTAGGTACATTAGGGGCTCTGCAAACGCAATGTGACGCCTGCAGACCATTCCATCTAAGTCTGCATTCCAAATGGCGCTCCTTCCCTTCCGAGCCCTCCCATGTGCCCAAACGGTGGCTCCCCCCACATATGGGGTATCAGCGCACTCAGAACAAATTGTACAACAAATTTTGGGGTCCAATTTTTCTCTTACCCTGGGGGCTAAAAAATAATTTTTGTGTGAAAACATTTTTGTTTTATTTTTACGGCTCTGCATTATAAACTTCTGTGAAGCCCTTGCTGGGTCAAAGTGCTCACTACACATCTAGATAAGTTCTTTAGGGGGTCTACTTTCCAAAATGGTGTCACTTGTGGGGGGTTTCAATGTTTAGGCACATCAGTGGCCCTCCAAATTCAACATGGCGTCCCATCTCAATTCCTGTCAATTTTGCATTGAAAAGTCAAACGGCGCTCCTTCCCTTCCGAGCTCTCCCATGCGCCCAAACAGTGGTTTACCCCCACATATGGGGTATCAGCGTACTCAGAACAAATTGTACAACAAATTTTGGGGTCCAATTTTTTCTCTTACCCTTGGGAAAATAAAAAATTGGGGGTGAAAAAATAATTTTTGTGAAAAAATATGATTTTTTATTTTTACGGTTCTGCATTATAAACTTCTGTGAAGCACTTGTTGGATCAAAGTGCTCACCACACCTCTAGATAAGTTCCTTAGGGGATCTACTTTCCAAAATGGTGTCACTTGTGGGGGGTTTCAATGTTTAGGCACATCAGGGGCTCTCCAAATGCAACATGGCGTCCCATCTCAATTCCTGTCAATTTTGCATTGAAAAGTCAAACGGCGCTCCTTCCCTTCCGAGCTCTCCCATGCGCCCAAACAGTGGTTTACCCCCACATATGGGGTATCAGCTGTTCTGAGTTCTGTGGCCAAGCTCCCTCCTGTGGTCGTGAGTGGTACTGCGGCTGGTTCTGTCTATAAGCTTCCTTTGGTGGATGAGAGTGGTACTGCGGCTTCTGAGTTTCCTTCCTCAGGTGATGAGGTTAAGTCGTTAGGTGCTGCTCTATTTAACTCCACCTGGTGCTTTGATCCTGGCCTCCAGTCAACGTTCTAGTATTGGTCTTGCTTCCTCCTGGATCGTTCCTGTGGCCTGTCTATCCTGCATAAGCTAAGTTCTGCTTATGTTATTTTTGTTTGCTATATTTTCTGTCCAGCTTGCTATATTGGTTTTTCTTGCTTGCTGGAAGCTCTGAGACGCAGAGGGAGCACCTCCGTACCGTTAGTCGGTGCGGAGGGTCTTTTTGCCCCTCTGCGTGGTTGTTTGTAGGTTTTTGTGTTGACCGCAAAGCTATCTTTCCTATCCTCGGTCTATTCAGTAAGTCGGGCCTCACTCTGCTAAATCTATTTCATCTCTGTGTTTGTATTTCATCTTTACTCACAGTCATTATATGTGGGGGGCTGCCTTTTCCTTTGGGGAATTTCTCTGAGGCAAGGTAGGCTTATTTTTCTATCTTCAGGGCTAGTTAGTTTCTCAGGCTGTGCCGAGTTGCATAGGGAGCGTTAGGCGCAATCCACGGCTACCTCTAGTGTGGTGTGATAGGATTAGGGATTGCGGTCAGCAGAGTTTCCACGTCTCAGAGCTCATCATATGTTTTTGGTAAATGTCAGGTCACTTTGTGTGCTCTGAACTTCAAGGTCCATTGTGGTTCTGAATTACCTGTTCATAACAGTACTGGAGGCCCAAAGTACTAATGCTTCTCAATAGAGGGAAAAGAGAAGTTCTGAGACCATTTTTTTTTCTTTGCACTGAGTTCTGTCTTTCTTTTCCCCTTTACATCAGGGTGGTTCAGAACACAGGTGTGGACATGGACATTCAGGGTCTGTCCTCTTTGATGGATAATCTCACTATAAGAGTACAGAACATTCAAGATTTAGTGGTTCAGAATCCTATGTTAGAACCTAAAATTCCTATTCCTGAGTTATTTTCTGGAGATAGAGCTATGTTTTTGAATTTTAAAAATAATTGTAAACTATTTCTGGCTTTGAAACCCCGCTCCTCTGGTGACCCAGTTCAACAAGTTAAAATCATTATTTCTTTTTTGTGGCCAAGAAGGATGGTTCGCTGAGACCTTGTATTGATTACCGCCTTCTAAATAAAATTACGGTCAAATTTCAGTACCCCTTGCCGCTGCTGTCTGATTTGTTTGCTCGGATTAAGGGGGCTAGTTGGTTCACCAAGATAGATGTTCGTGGTGCGTATAATCTTGTGCGTATTAAACGGGGCGATGAATGGAAAACAGCATTTAATACGCCCAAAGGCCATTTTGAGTACCTGGTTATGCCATTCGGACTTTCTAATGCTCCATCAGTGTTTCAGTCCTTTATGCATGACATCTTCCGAGAGTACCTGGATAAATTCTTGATTGTATACTTGGATGATATTTTGGTCTTCTCGGATGATTGGGAGTCTCATGTGAAGCAGGTCAAAATGGTGTTCCAGGTCCTGCGTGCTAATTCTTTGTTTGTGAAGGGGTCAAAGTGTCTCTTTGGTGTTCAGAAGATTTCATTTTTGGGGTTAATTTTTTCTCCTTCTACTATCGAGATGGACCCTGTTAAAGTTCAGGCCATTTATGATTGGACTCAGCCAACATCTCTGAAGAGTCTGCAGAAGTTCCTGGGCTTTGCTAATTTTTATCGTCGCTTTATCGCTAATTTTTCTAGCATTGCTAAACCATTGACTGATTTAACCAAGAAGGGTGCTGATGTGGTCAATTGGTCTTCTGCTGCTGTGGAAGCTTTTCAGGAGTTGAAGCGTCGCTTTTCTTCTGCCCCTGTGTTGTGCCAACCAGATGTTTCGCTTCCGTTCCAGGTCGAGGTTGATGATTCTGAAATTGGAGCAGGGGCTGTTTTGTCGCAGAGAAGTTCTGATTGCTCGGTGATAAAAACCATGCGCCTTCTTTTCCAGGAAATTTTCGCCTGCTGAGCGAAATTATGATATTGGCAATCGAGAGTTGCTAGCCATGAAGTGGGCATTCGAGGAGTGGCGTCATTGGCTTGAAGGAGCTAAGCATCGCGTGGTGGTCTTGACTGATCACAAAAACTTGACTTATCTCGAGTCTGCCAAACGATTGAATCCTAGACAGGCTCGTTGGTCGCTGTTTTTCTCCCGTTTTGACTTTGTGGTTTCGTACCTTCCGGGCTCTAAAAATGTGAAGGCGGATGCCCTGTCTAGGAGTTTTGTGCCCGACTCTCCGGGTTTGCCTGAGCCGGCGGGTATTCTCAAGGAGGGGGTAATTTTGTCTGCCATCTCCCCTGATTTGCGGCGGGTGCTGCAAAAATTTCAGGCTAATAGACCTGACCGTTGTCCAGCGGAGAAACTGTTTGTCCCTGATAGGTGGACGAATAAAGTTATCTCTGAGGTTCATTGTTCGGTGTTGGCTGGTCATCCTGGAATCTTTGGTACCAGAGATTTGGTGGCTAGATCCTTTTGGTGGCCGTCTCTGTCGCGGGATGTGCGTTCTTTTGTGCAGTCCTGTGGGATTTGTGCTCGGGCTAAGCCCTGCTGTTCTCGTGCCAGTGGGTTGCTTTTGCCCTTGCCGGTCCCGAAGAGGCCTTGGACACATATCTCTATGGATTTTATTTCGGATCTCCCCGTCTCTCAAAGAATGTCGGTCATTTGGGTAGTTTGTGATCGCTTCTCTAAGATGGTCCATTTGGTGCCCTTGTCTAAATTGCCTTCCTCCTCTGATTTGGTGCCGTTGTTTTTCTAGCATGTGGTTCGTTTACATGGCATTCCAGAGAACATCGTTTCTGACAGAGGTTCCCAGTTTGTTTCGAGGTTTTGGCGAGCCTTTTGTGCTAGGATGGGCATTGATTTGTCTTTTTCCTCGGCTTTCCATCCTCAGACAAATGGCCAGACTGAACGAACCAATCAGACCTTGGAAACATATCTGAGATGTTTTGTTTCTGCTGATCAGGACGATTGGGTGTCCTTTTTGCCTTTGGCTGAGTTCGCCCTTAATAATCGGGCCAGCTTGGCTACATTGGTTTCGCCGTTTTTCTGCAATTCTGGGTTCCACCTTCGTTTCTCTTCAGGGCAGGTTGAGTCTTCGGACTGTCCTGGTGTGGATACTGTGGTGGATAGGTTGCAGCAGATTTGGACTCATGTAGTGGACAATTTGACCTTGTCCCAGGAGAAGGCTCAACGTTTGGCTAACCGCAGGCTCTGTGTGGGTCTCCGACTTCGTGTTGGGGATTTGGTTTGGTTGTCATCTCGTTATATTCCTATGAAAGTTTCCTCTCCTAAATTTAAGCCTCGTTTCATTGGTCCATATAGGATTTCTGAGGTTCTTAATCCTGTGTCTTTTCGTTTGACTCTTCCAGCTTCTTTTTCCATCCATAACGTGTTCCATAGGTCATTGTTGCGGAGATACGTGGCACCTGTGGTTCCATCTATTGATCCTCCTGCTCCGGTTTTGGTTGAAGGGGAATTGGAGTATATTGTGGAGAAGATTTTGGATTCTCGTGTTTCGAGACGGAAACTCCAGAATTTGGTTAAGTGGAAGGGTTATGGTCAGGAAGATAATTCTTTGGTCTTTGCCTCTGATGTCCATGCTGCCGATCTGGTTCGTGCCTTTCATGTGGCTCATCCTGGTCGGCCTGGGGGCTCTGGTGAGGGTTCGGTGACCCCTCCTCAAGGGGGAGTAATGTTGTGAATTCTGTGGCCAAGCTCCCTCCTGTGGTCGTGAGTGGTACTGCGGCTGGTTCTGTCTATAAGCTTCCTTTGGTGGATGAGAGTGGTACTGCGGCTTCTGAGTTTCCTTCCTCAGGTGATGAGGTTAAGTCGTTAGGTGCTGCTCTATTTAACTCCACCTGGTGCTTTGATCCTGGCCTCCAGTCAACGTTCTAGTATTGGTCTTGCTTCCTCCTGGATCGTTCCTGTGGCCTGTCTATCCTGCATAAGCTAAGTTCTGCTTATGTTATTTTTGTTTGCTATATTTTCTGTCCAGCTTGCTATATTGGTTTTTCTTGCTTGCTGGAAGCTCTGAGACGCAGAGGGAGCACCTCCGTACCGTTAGTCGGTGCGGAGGGTCTTTTTGCCCCTCTGCGTGGTTGTTTGTAGGTTTTTGTGTTGACCGCAAAGCTATCTTTCCTATCCTCGGTCTATTCAGTAAGTCGGGCCTCACTTTGCTAAATCTATTTCATCTCTGTGTTTGTATTTCATCTTTACTCACAGTCATTATATGTGGGGGGCTGCCTTTTCCTTTGGGGAATTTCTCTGAGGCAAGGTAGGCTTATTTTTCTATCTTCAGGGCTAGTTAGTTTCTCAGGCTGTGCCGAGTTGCATAGGGAGCGTTAGGCACAATCCACGGCTACCTCTAGTGTGGTTGATAGGATTAGGGATTGCGGTCAGCAGAGTTTCCACGTCTCAGAGCTCGTCATATGTTTTTGGTAAATGTCAGGTCACTTTGTGTGCTCTGAACTTCAAGGTCCATTGTGGTTCTGAATTACCTGTTCATAACAATCAGCGTACTCAGAACAAATTGTACAACAAATTTTGGGGTCCAATTTTTTCTCTTACCCTTGGTTAAATAAAAAATAGGGGGCGAAAAGATAATTTTTGTGAAAAAATATGATTTTTTATTTTTACGGTTCTGCATTATAAACTTCTGTGAAGCACTTGTTGGATCAAAGTGCTCACCACACCTCTAGATAAGTTCCTTAGGGGGTCTACTTTCCAAAATGTTGTCACTTGTGGGGGGTTTCAATGTTTAGGCACATCAGGGGCTCTCCAAACGCAACATGGTGTCCCCATCTTAATTCCAGTCAATTTTGCATTGAAAAGTCAAATGGCGCTCCTTCGCTTCCGAGCTCTGTCATGCGCCCAAACAGTGGTTTACCCCCACATATGGGGTATCAGTGTACTCAGGACAAATTGTACAACAACTTTTGGGGTCCATTTTCTCCTGTTATCCTTAATAAAATAAAACAAATTGGAGCTGAAGTAAATTTTTTGTGAAAAAAAGTTAAATGTTCATTTTTATTTAAACATTCCAAAAATTCCTGTGACACACCTGAAGGGTTAATAAACTTCTTGAATGTGGTTTTGAGCACCTTGAGGGGTGCAGTTTTTAGAATGGTGTCACACTTGGTTATTTTCTATTATATAGACCCCTCAAAATGACTTCAAATGAGATGTGGTCCCTAAAAAAATGGTGTTGGAAAAATGAGAAATTGCTGGTCAACTTTTAACCCTTATAACTCCCTAACAAAAAAAAATTTTGGTTCCAAAATTATGCTGATGTAAAGTAAACATGTGGGAAATGTTACTTATTAAAGGGACACTGTCACCTGGATTTGGAGGGAACAATCTTAAGCCATGGAGGCGTGGTTTTTGGGTGTTTGATTCACCCTTTCCTTACCCGCTGGCCGCATGCTGGCTGCAATATTGGATTGAAGTTCATTGTCTGTCCTCCATAGTACACGCCTGCACAAGGCAAGATTGCTTTGCGCAGGCGTGTACTACGGAGGACACAGAATGAACTTCAATCCAATATTGCAGCCAGCATGCAGCCAGCGGGTAAGGAAAGGGTGAATCAAACACCCAAAAACCACGCCTCCATGGCTTAAGATTGTTCCCTCCAAATTCAGGTGACAGTGTCCCTTTAAGCATTTTGTGTGACATATCTCTGTGATTTAATTGCATAAAAATTCAAAGTTGGAAATTGCCAAATTTCCATTTTTTTCACAAATAAACGCAGGTAATATCAAATACATTTTACCACTATGATGAAGCACAATATGTCACGAGAAAACAATGTCAGAATCACCGGGATCCGCTGAAGCGTTCCAGAGTTATAACCTCATAAAGGGACAGTGGTCAGAATTGTAAAAATTGGCCGGGTCATTAACGTGCAAACCACCCTTGGGGGTAAAGGGGTTAAGGTTTTAAAAAGAAGTGCTTCTTCTCAGGGCAGGAGGAGAAGCAATCAGACTCTGTGGTATTCTGGCTTCTCTCGTTGCGGTAGCCCCGTGACAGTGCCCCCTTCTACGAGGGACCTCGAGAACCTCAGGACCAGGTTTATTGGAGTGTGCCACATGAAAAGACCTGATCAATCTGGCAGCATAGACGACAGATGCTGGTACCCACGTCCTCTCCTCAGGACCATACTCCCTTCCAGTGTACCAGATACTGAAGTGACTGACGAACTAAACGAGAATCCAAGATCTTTGCTATCTGAAATTCTAAGTTTCCATTGACAATGACAGGAGATGGTGGTAGTGGTGATGGTAAAGAAGATGCAATGTATTTTTTGAAGAGAGATGGATGAAATGCATTATTTATCCTAAAGGTAGGCGGTAAAGCAAGGCGGAATGCTTCGCGATTGACGTTGGCTACGATCTTATAAGGACCACCGATAAACTTGGGACCCAGTTTCCAAGATGGAACTTTCAACTTAATTTTCCTAGAGGACAACCACAGCAAGTCACAGGTCTGAACCAACCGAGCATCTCCAATCAGCCGCACTCTTATATTTGGACCCCGTCTTCCTCAAATTATTAGTAACCCCCTTCCATATGCAAGAAATGGAAGATGAAAAACGTTCCTCCTCCGGTAATCCAGAAGAATGAGCTGAACTGAGAATGAAACCCGTACACCCAGAAAAACAGGGACTTACCAGTAGATTCATGACGATTATTTACCGCATGTTCGACTAACGGTAAATAGGTAACCTAATCCTCCTGATTCTCAGACACAAAACACCTAAGACATGTCTCCAGATTCTGGTTAACCTGCTGAGTATGCCTATTATACTATGGATGAAATGCAGAAGATAATGACAGATGGGTCCCCAGTCGGGTGCAAAATGCCCTGCAAAACTTGGAAACAAACTGCACCCCCGGGTCAGAAACAATATTGGTTAATTTGGTAAAGCTGGCAATGCAATAAAATGAGACATCTTACTGAATCTGTCCATGACCACCAAAATAACCATATTCCCCGCTGACATGAGTAAATCCGAGATAAAATCAACCGACAAGTGAGTCCAATGTCTACTGGGAATCTCCAATGGTTGGAGGTCCCCGAAGGACGAGTATGAGAAGTCTTAAAACGTGCACAGACACTGCAGGTACAATTACTTGTACGATGGACTCCTCGCCAGAGACGGACTACACCTCAACAAACCTGGGAAACACACATTCGCCAGAAGACTCGCTACACTCATCAGGAGGGCGTTAAACTAGAAGAAGAGGGGACGGGAAGAAAAACATTAGACGCGAACAAAGAAGACCCAGGAAAACATACTCAGAAGGGAGGTAAGAACATTTCTAAAACAATCCACAGCGAGGAGATTGGAACAAAACAAAATCCTCTAAACTGCATGCTCGCAAACGCCAGAAGCCTGACAAACAAGATGGAAGAACTAGAAGCAGAAATATCTACAGGTAACTTTGACATAGTGGGAATAACCGAGACATGGTTAGATGAAAGCTATGACTGGGCAGTTAACTTACAGGGTTACAGTCTGTTTAGAAAGGATCGTAAAAATCGGAGAGGAGGAGGGGTTTGTCTCTATGTAAAGTCTTGTCTAAAGTCCACTTTAAGGGAGGATATTAGCGAAGGAAATGAGGATGTCGAGTCCATATGGGTCGAAATTCATGGAGGGAAAAATGGTAACAAAATTCTCATTGGGGTCTGTTACAAACCCCCAAATATAACAGAAACCATGGAAAATCTACTTCTAAAGCAGATAGATGAAGCTGCAACCCATAATGAGGTCCTGGTTATGGGGGACTTTAACTACCCGGATATTAACTGGGAAACAGAAACCTGTGAAACCCATAAAGGCAACAGGTTTCTGCTAATAACCAAGAAAAATTATCTTTCACAATTGGTGCAGAATCCAACCAGAGGAGCAGCACTTTTAGACCTAATACTATCTAATAGACCTGACAGAATAACAAATCTGCAGGTGGTTGGGCATTTAGGAAATAGCGACCACAATATTGTACAGTTTCACCTGTCTTTCACTAGGGGGACTTGTCAGGGAGTCACAAAAACACTGAACTTTAGGAAGGCAAAGTTTGACCAGCTTAGAGATGCCCTTAATCTGGTAGACTGGGACAATATCCTCAGAAATAAGAATACAGATAATAAATGGGAAATGTTTAAGAACATCCTAAATAGGCACTGTAAGCGGTTTATACCTTGTGGGAATAAAAGGACTAGAAATAGGAAAAACCCAATGTGGCTAAACAAAGAAGTAAGACAGGCAATTAACAGTAAAAAGAAAGCATTTGCACTACTAAAGCAGGATGGCACCATTGAAGCTCTAAAAAACTATAGGGAGAAAAATACTTTATCTAAAAAACTAATTAAAGCTGCCAAAAAGGAAACAGAGAAGCACATTGCTAAGGAGAGTAAAACTAATCCCAAACTGTTCTTCAACTATATCAATAGTAAAAGAATAAAAACTGAAAATGTAGGCCCCTTAAAAAATAGCGAGGAAAGAATGGTTGTAGATGACGAGGAAAAAGCTAACATATTAAACACCTTCTTCTCCACGGTATTCACGGTGGAAAATGAAATGCTAGGTGAAATCCCAAGAAACAATGAAAACCCTATATTAAGGGTCACCAATCTAACCCAAGAAGAGGTGCGAAACCGGCTAAATAAGATTAAAATAGATAAATCTCCGGGTCCGGATGGCATACACCCACGAGTACTAAGAGAACTAAGTAATGTAATAGATAAACCATTATTTCTTATTTTTAGGGACTCTATAGCGACGGGGTCTGTTCCCCAGGATTGGCGCATAGCAAATGTGGTGCCAATATTCAAAAAGGGCTCTAAAAGTGAACCTGGAAATTATAGGCCAGTAAGTCTAACCTCTATTGTTGGTAAAATATTTGAAGTGTTTCTGAGGGATGTTATTCTGGATTATCTCAATGAGAATAACTGTTTAACTCCATATCAACATGGGTTTATGAGAAATCGCTCCTGTCAAACCAATCTAATCAGTTTTTATGAAGAGGTAAGCTATAGGCTGGACCACGGTGAGTCATTGGACGTGGTATATCTCGATTTTTCCAAAGCGTTTGATACCGTGCCGCACAAGAGGTTGGTACACAAAATGAGAATGCTTGGTCTGGGGGAAAATGTGTGTAAATGGGTTAGTAACTGGCTTAGTGATAGAAAGCAGAGGGTGGTTATAAATGGTATAGTCTCTAACTGGGTCGCTGTGACCAGTGGGGACCGCAGGGGTCAGTATTGGGACCTGTTCTCTTCAACATATTCATTAATGATCTGGTAGAAGGTTTACACAGTAAAATATCGATATTTGCAGATGATACAAAACTATGTAAAGCAGTTAATACAAGAGAAGATAGTATTCTGCTACAGATGGATCTGGATAAGTTGGAAACTTGGGCTGAAAGGTGGCAGATGAGGTTTAACAATGATAAATGTAAGGTTATACACATGGGAAGAGGGAATCAATATCACCATTACACACTGAACGGGAAACCACTGGGTAAATCTGACAGGGAGAAGGACTTGGGGATCCTAGTTAATGATAAACTTACCTGGAGCAGCCAGTGCCAGGCAGCAGCTGCCAAGGCAAACAGGATCATGGGGTGCATTAAAAGAGGTCTGGATACACATGATGAGAGCATTATACTGCCTCTGTACAAATCCCTAGTTAGAACACACATGGAGTACTGTGTCCAGTTTTGGGCACCGGTGCTCAGGAAGGATATAATGGAACTAGAGAGAGTACAAAGGAGGGCAACAAAATTAATAAAGGGGATGGGAGAACTACAATACCCAGATAGATTAGCGAAATTAGGATTATTTAGTCTAGAAAAAAGACGACTGAGGGGCGATCTAATAACCATGTATAAGTATATAAGGGGACAATACAAATATCTCGCTGAGGATCTGTTTATACCAAGGAAGGTGACGGGCACAAGGGGGCATTCTTTGCGTCTGGAGGAGAGAAGGTTTTTCCACCAACATAGAAGAGGATTCTTTACTGTTAGGGCAGTGAGAATCTGGAATTGCTTGCCTGAGGAGGTGGTGATGGCGAACTCAGTCGAGGGGTTCAAGAGAGGCCTGGATGTCTTCCTGGAGCAGAACAATATTGTATCATACAATTAGGTTCTGTAGAAGGACGTAGATCTGGGGATTTATTATGATGGAATATAGGCTGAACTGGATGGACAAATGTCTTTTTTCGGCCTTACTAACTATGTTACTATGTTACTATGTTACATACTTCCGAACATCCTGATGAGCACCTGGCCAAGAAAAACACGGAGTAAGCAGATCAGCGGTGGCTTTATTACAGGATGTCGGCCAACACTGAAACGTGATGTTCACTAAGAACTCTAAGACAAAGATTAATAGGACGTTTACCAAGTGGACAGGTAGCAGGGGCGTCCCCCTGAGAGTCAACAACCTCTCTTTCCAGATCGGAGCATATAGACGCCATAACCACCCCTTTTTGAAGAATAGGTACTGGTTCACAATTATCTCCACCCCCAGGAAAACAATGGGATAAGGCATATGCCTTAATGTTTTTGTTCCCCGGCCTATATGTGACAAAAAACTTAAACCTGGTAAAGAACAATGCCCATCTTGCCTGTCGAGGGGGTAAGACGTTTCAACAATTCCAAATATACCAGATTCTTATGATCTGTGATTACCATAACTGTGTGAACCGCTCCCTCCCAAAAATGACGCCACTCTTCAAAGGCTCATTTGATTTCCAAGAGTTCCCTGTTACCAATGTCCTAATTTTTCTCAGCAGGAGACAGTTCTTTCAAAAAATAAGCACATGGTTGCCATTTACCAGGAGACGCACCCTGCGACAATCCAGCCCTCACTCCCACCTCAGACGCATCGACCTCAACGATAAAAGGCATCACCGGCTTCTCACAGTGTCCTTCAGGTGTATTGAAAGCTGTTTTCCATTCATCCCCTTATTTAATGCGGATGAGATTATACACCCCCCTGAGATCCAGTATTGAAATCCATTTTGCTCCTACAATCTTATTAAAGAGGTCAGGGATGAAGGGGAGCGGATATGGATCACGGACAGTGATCGCAATGAGTTCACGGAAATCCAGGTAAGGGCGTAAGCCCCTATTTTTTTTGTTTACAAAAAGAACCCCACGACAATAGGGGATGAGCATGGTCTGATATGACCCTCAGCCACACTTTCTGTAATATAGTCCTTCATGGCCTGCCTTTCTGGTCCAGAGATATTATACAGTCTGCTCTTGGGCAGCTTGGCACCAGGGATGAGATTAACGGCGCAGTCATAAGGACGATGAGGAGCGAGTTCTTGGCACCCCTGTTCCGAGAACACGTCCCCAAAATGGGTGTGGACAGGGTATATAGATTGAGGCCACGGACCTGGACGAACCTAGCGTCAATCAAATGAAATCCCATCCCACTGTCCAGAAATGCAGACACGTGCAACTTATTTCCATCCACGTGGATTATGGCTGGCAGGAGAAATTGTGTCCTGCCCATGGAGGTGATGAGGACACCTGTGTTGCTAACCTCCCCGTAACCCGGGCCTCTTAGCTTTCAGGCGCCTGTTTTACTGTGAGGTCGGGAAGGACACGTGCCCACAAAATGGCCCTTTTTTACCACAGTGAAAACACGCTCCCTCTTTGCGCCAAACAACAGACAGTTTTCCATAGTGAGTTGCCGCATCCACCTGCATGGGTTCCTCAGATGACTCAGTCCCAATCTTCCTTGGCCCAGACCTCCCTCATACAGGGGTGTCTCCCTATGTTTCTGGCAAAGAAGGCGATCAACTCGGATTGCCATAGACATGGCTGCCTCAAGGGAGACTGGAGTCTCATACAGGGCTAAAGCATCCTTCACCCTTACTGTGAGCCCCTCACAGAACTGACTACGGAGTGCGGGGCCATTCCACTTAGTGTCCGTGGCCCTGTAAGGGGGTGGCAGAGTCCGTCATGTGCCTCCCCCTCTTTGAACAGTATTCACATTAAATATGTCCAGTTCCATAGTGTTTATGACTGTTAATATATTAATGTACTGTTACTGTAATGTGTATGTGCTTGACATGTGTTGTGTATAGGATCAGGGATAGAATAGAATAGAAGGTAGCAGTGGCATAGAATAGTGGGGCACCATAGAGATGGGGAATGAGAGAGTCAGGATAAGTATAATTAGCATACGGGTTTTCTCAAAGGCTGGAGGACTTACAGATGGGCGTAGTGCAGAGCAGTTGGATATAGTGGGGAGACTTCCTGGTTTGTGAGCAGAGCTCCAGCGGGCAGCGGCCATGCCCAAGGCAAGGTGAAGTAAAGCAGCAATGAGCGAGGCAGAGATTGCCAGGACGGAACAGGGGTTGTCCAGCGAGGCAGAGATTGCCAGGACGGGACAGGGATTGTCCAGCGAGGCAGAGATTGCCAGGACGGGACAGGGATTGTCCAGCGAGGCAGTGATTGCCAGGACGGGACAGGGATTGTCCAGCGAGGCAGAGATTGCCAGGACGGGACAGGGATTGTCCAGCGAGGCAGAGATTGCCAGGACGGGACAGGGATTCTCCAGCGAGGCAGAGATTGCCAGGACAGGGATTGTCCAGCGAGGCATAGATTGCCAGGACAGGACAGGGATTGTCCAGCGAGGCAGAGATTGCCAAGACAGGACAGTGATTGTCCAGAGAGGCAGAGATTGCCAGGACGGGACAGGGATTGTCCAGCGAGGCAGAGATTGCCAGGACGGGACAGGGATTGTCCAGCGAGGCAGAGATTGCCAGGACGGGACAAGGATTGTCCAGCGAGGCAGAGATTGCTAGGACGGAACAGGGATTGTCCAGCGAGGCAGAGATTGCCAGGACAGGGATTGTCCAGCGAGGCAGAGATTGCCAGGACGGGACAAGGATTGTCCAGCGAGGCAGAGATTGCCAGGACGGAACAGGGGTTGTCCAGCGAGGCAGAGATTGCCAGGACAGGGATTGTCCAGCGAGGCAGAGATTGCCAGGACGGGACAAGGATTTGTCCAGCGAGGCAGAGATTGCCAGGACGGGACAGCAATTGTCCAGCGAGGCAGAGATTGCCAGGACGGGACAAAGATTGTCCAGCGAGGCAGAGATTGCCAGGACGGGACAGGGATTGTCCAGCTAGGTTGCCAGGAAAAGCAGAGATTGCCCCAGGGAAAGCCCCAGGAATGTCACTGTGTACGCAAAGTTGAACTGTTAAGAATGGACATAGAGTCTGAAGTTGTTTGTGAGACCTGTGGATCTGGAGCCAAAATGACCGAAGCAGAGGGGACTGTATGTTTTATTTTTGTGAAGTTCTCTACATTGAATATGAGCGACAATACATATAAATGACACAATCTGTTTATTATGGAGCCGACCGTTCCTGGGTTTCATTATGGGGAATTCATGAAGGCTTCACATAAGGATACTTGTGGGGTAAGTGTTTCCTGAGAATGGGGGCAGGGTCCATGTTTGAGAGGAGTGAATTCCAGTTTACTGAAAGATTCCCAGATCGTCAGGCATATTCTGCCAAAAATCTCATGTGGAATTGTGTGATCTTCTGAAGAATAGATCTCAATTCATCGATTGGATGGAGAAGAGTGATCCTAAAAGACAAGACGGAAGAGAATAATCCTACAAGACGAGATGGAATAGAGTGACACTAGATGATGAGAATGAGGAGAACAACTAAAATAAAAGATGAGACAGGGGGAACCATCCCACAGGACGAGACAATGAAGTGATCCCAAAAGTCGAGATGGAGTGGAGCGATCCTACAGAACAAGGTGGAAGAGAGTGATCCTTTAAGGTGAGACAGAAAGGAGCGGCCCTTGAGGATGAGAGTGAGAGCAGAATCCTAATTTGTGGTCTTGGGTATTAGATGCATTCTCAGTGGGAGATGATGGCGCACCTGATGTGGTAAGTCCCCGCTATCTGACCAAAGCTGTTACCAGAGGACAGCACGATTCCCGTGTCCTCCAGGAGAAGATGGCAGAAGAAGTCATCAGGTTCCTGGCCACGGTCCTATAAAAATGGTGCAAGAAAGAGGAGATGTCATAGTGTGCAGGATTGCTGGGACAGCGTGTCTGCAGATTTGTAAGGTGTCCTGGGATGGTGGGCTCCTGTGGTGGCTATCTTGTCATCCACACTATCAGTATTTTCCCTGTCTGACCTCGGTGGTACCTGTGCCAGTTTGATTGCCCTGTCTGGGATCTGAATCCTGGGGAAGGCGTACAGGGCCCCTTGGATAGGGTTACAGTAGATTCCGGGGGTCTGGTTGAGGATCTTTTCTGTGATCTTGGCCTTCTCTGCCAGATTGCGGAGCAGTGTCTCCTTCTCCTGAAAAAGATGGAGGAGAGGAGTCAATGTGTTCTGAGGAAAGGGGTCACTGTTTTCTATGGGTGTTTTGAACAAAAGTTATTGCTGCATTCAACGTATGAAAGAGGGGTCTCCATGTATTATCAGCGTCTGGAAGAGAGCTGAAGTATGATAAGAGGATGCTGCTAGCCTCAGCCTCTTCTGTGGTCGTCCTATCCTGGGAGTTGGCTACTATTCTCACCTTCATAAAGGTCTCATAAGAAGGGTCTCCGCATTGAGGAGGGTCCAGAACTAGCTCCAGCATCAGCGACCCAGTAACTGGGGGTACACTGAACGACTTCAGGATGTACAGAACCTCAAAAACAGCAGGATCAATATTCACAAACTCAATGTATCCAGCCCGGAGCCCGCACCTTATAGAAAGAAACAAGAAGAAAGTGACGTAATCAGGAATGTTCCACACCAGCCGTACATCACCATGCACAATGCCGAGTGGTGTAAGTGGTGTGGATGGAGTGGTGTACAGCCGCCACCACCGGACTCTGGAGGAGATTTGTTCTGTGCAGTGACGGATCGCACTTCTTTATCTGCTTCTGATGGAGGAGTCTGGGTTTGGTGACTCCAGGAGAACATTAACCCCTGACTGCATTGTGCCCCCTCTACAGATGGTGGAAGGGGAGAGTGCTACAGGCTGTTATCAATCGGCGGTCTCGGTCCCTCCACTCCAGTTATGGGAAACCTTAATCTTCCTCACTGACACCCGTCAATCAGCAGCCCCAAACTTCCGTCGCTTACTTTATCTTTTGGACTTAGTGGTCCTCCTCAGCCACACACACAGACGGACATACATTAGACCTTATCTTCACTCGATTCTGCTCCCTATCTAAACTCACGACCACCCCTCTCCCCCTATCTGACCACCATCTACTCACATTCTCATCACTGTCCTCCTCACCTATCACCCATGTCCAGCAGCTAGCGCACCCCAGCAGAAACCTCACACATCTAGACTCTCACATACTCTCTGACTACCATCTACTCACATTCTCATCCCTGTCTTCTTCACCTGTCCTCCATGTCCAGCAGCTAGAACACCCTCGCAGAAACCTCACACATCTAGACACTTACACACTCTCTGACCACCATCTACTCACGTTCTCATACCTGTCCTCATCTGTCACCTATGTTCAGCAGCTAGGCACCCCCACAGAAACCTCACACATCCAGACACATACACTCTCTGACCACCATCTACTCACGTTCTCATACCTGTCCTCATCTGTCACCTATGTCCAGCAGCTAGGCACCCCCGCAGAAACCTCACACATCCAGACACATACACTCTCTGACCACCATCTACTCACGTTCTCATACCTGTCCTCATCTGTCACCTATGTCCAGCAGTTAGGCACCCCCGCAGAAACCTCACACATCCAGACACATACACTCTCTGACCACCATCTACTCACGTTCTCATACCTGTCCTCATCTGTCACCTATGTCCAGCAGTTAGGCACCCCCGCAGAAACCTCACACATCCAGACACATACACTCTCTGACCACCATCTACTCACGTTCTCATACCTGTCCTCATCTGTCACCTATGTCCAGCAGCTAGGCACCCCCGCAGAAACCTCACACATCCAGACACATACACTCTCTGACCACCATCTACTCACGTTCTCATACCTGTCCTCATCTGTCACCTATGTCCAGCAGTTAGGCACCCCCGCAGAAACCTCACACATCCAGACACATACACTCTCTGACCACCATCTACTCACGTTCTCATACCTGTCCTCATCTGTCACCTATGTTCAGCAGCTAGGCACCCCCGCAGAAACCTCACACATCCAGACACATACACTCTCTGACCACCATCTACTCACGTTCTCATACCTGTCCTCATCTGTCACCTATGTCCAGCAGTTAGGCACCCCCGCAGAAACCTCACACATCCAGACACATACACTCTCTGACCACCATCTACTCACGTTCTCATACCTGTCCTCCTCACCTGTCTACCATGTCCAGCAGCTAGCTCACTCCTCCAGAAACCTCACACGTTTAGACACTCACAGTTTGACCACCATCTCTACTCATGCTCTCATCCCCGTCCTCCTCATCTGCCCCCCATGTCCAGCAGCTAGCGCAGAAATCTCACACATCTAGACACTCACACACTCTCTGACCACCTTCTATTCACATTCTCATCCTCTTCATCTGCCCCCCATGTCCAGCAGAAACCTCGTACAACTAGACACACACACTGTCTGACTCTACCGCTGTCTTCCATACCCTTACTCTAAGACACAGACATTGCAATTGCTTTCTAGAATGCCACTCTCGCATCAGTTATTGACACGGTCGCTTCTCTCGTTCACGGCATATGAATCAATAGATAACCCTGGCACAATAACCTTGCAAAAAAGTTTCGGCAAGTGTCCAAGGATGCGGAGCAGCGTTGGAAGAAAATACATTCGCAAGATGATTTAATCAAGCAAGCAAACGCTCAAATTATCCCTCACCTCTGCTAATCAAGCCTACTTCACAACCCTCATATCTTCCTTATCCTACAACCCCAAACAGTTATTCAACACTTTTACCTCCCTCCTCAGCCCACCACTGCCCCCTCCAACCACCCTCATCTCTGCCGAGGACTTTGGCACAAACTTCAAAAATAAGATCGACCAAACAAGGCAACTCTTTATTGTTTGACCACAACCCCTTTGTATACCACACCAATGCCCTAACCCCATATCCTCCTCCAACATCACTGAGGGAGATCTTACTCATCTCTCCAAATCACACCTCACCACTTCTGCACTTGACCCCATCCCACCTCCTCCCCAACCTCACCACAACACTCATCCCATCCCTGACCCATCTCTTCAACCTATCACTAACTTTTGGTATGTTTCCTTCTGCTTTCAAGCATGCCATAATCACGCCTATCCTCAAAAAGCCATCCCGCAACCCAACAGCTATGGCCAGCTATCGCCCCATATCGCTGCTCCCAAACCCACATTTAGTGTCTCCCACTCCCAAACTACCTTCTCATCCCGCCCCCTCTATATTGGGGTCTCTCAAGGCTCTGTCCTAGGATCCCTACTCTTCTCCATCTATACCCTTGGTCTGGTACAATTCATAAAGTCCCATGGCTTTCAGTACCACCTCTATGCTGATGACACTCAGATCTACCTCTCTGGCCCAGACGTCACCTCTCTGCTGTCCAGAATCACAGAGTGTCTATCAGCCATATCCTCCTTCTCCTCTCGGCTCCTCAAGCACAATGTGGACAAATCTGAGCTCATTATCTTTCCTCCTTATCGTGTATCTTCCCTACCTAATCTATTTATCACAATAAATGACATCACACTTCCCAGAACCCAGAAATCCGCTGCCTCGGAGTAACCCTTACTCTGCACTGTCCTTCAAACCGTACATCCAAGCGCTTTCCACCCCCTGTCGCCTCCAGCTCAAAAATATTTCTAGAATCCGTGCATTCCTCAACCTTCACTACTAAAATAATACTGCATGCCCTCATCATCTCCCGCCTCGACTACTACATCCTCCTCTGTGGCTTCCCGCTAACACTCTTGCACCTCTCCAGTCTGTGCCTGACTAATTAGTCTCTATCCTGCCTGCTCCTCCCCTCTGCAAATCTGTTCCCTGGTTCCCAATTTCCCAACGTATCCAGTTCACACTACTAACTCTGACCTACAAAGCCATAAATAACCTTTCTCCTCATACAGTACAGACCAAAAGTTTGGACACACCTTCTCATTTAAAGATTTTTCTGTATTTTCATGACTATAAAAATTGTACATTCACACTGAAGGCATCAAAACTATGAATTAACACATGTGGAATTATAGACTTAACAAAAAAGTGTGAAACGACTGAAATTATGTCTTATATTCCAGGTTCTTCAAAGTAGCCACCTTTTGCTTTGATGACTGCTTTGCACACTCTTGGCATTCTCTTGATGAGCTTCAAGAGGTCGTCACCGGGAATGGTTTTCACTTCACAGGTGTGCCCTGTCAGGTTTAATAAGTGGGATTTCTTGCCTTATAAGTGTTTTGTTGGGACCATCAGTTGTGTTGAGCAGAAATCTGGTGGATACACAGCTGATAGTCCTACCGAATAGACTGTTAGAATTTGTATTATGGCAAGAAAAAGGCAGCTAAGTAAAGAAAAACGAGTGGCCATCATTACTTTAAGAAATGAAAGTCAGTCAGTCCGAAAAATTGAGAAAACTTTGAAAGTGTCCCCAAGTGCAGTGGCAAAAACCATCAAGCGCTACAAAGAAACGGGCTCACATGAGGGCCGCCCCAGGAAAGGAAGACCAAGAGTCACCTCTGCTTCTAAGGATAAGTTTATCCGAGTCACCAGTCTCAGAAATCGCAGGTTAACAGCAGCTCAGATTAGAGACCAGGTCAATGCCACACAGAGTTCTAGCAGCAGACACATCTCTACAACAACTGTTAAGAGGAGACTTTGTGCAGCAGGCCTTCATGGTAAAATAGCTGCTAGGAAACCACTGCTAATGATAGGCAACAAGCAGAAGAGACTTGTTTGGGCTAAAGAACACAAGGAATGGACATTAGACCAGTGGAAATCTGTGCTTTAGTCTCATGAGTCCAAATTTGTGATCTTTGGTTCCAACCACCGTCTTTGTGCGATGCAGAAAAGGTGAACGGATGGACTCTACATGCCTGGTTCCCACCGTGAAGCATGGAGGAGGAGGTGTGATGGTGTGGGGGGGCTTTACTGATGACACTGTTGGGGATTTATTCAAAATTGAAGGCATACTGAACCAGCATGGCTACCACAGCATCTTGCAGCGGCATGCTATTCCATCCGGTTTGCGTTTAGTTGGACCATCGTTTATTTTTCAACAGGACAATGACTCCAAACACCTCCAGGCTGTGTAAGGGCTATTTGACCAAGAAGGAGAGTGATGGGGCTACGCCAGATGACCTGGCCTCCACAGTCACCAGACCTGAACCCAATCGAGATGGTCTGGGGTGAGCTGGACCGCAGAGTGAAGGCAAAAGGGCCAACAAGTGTTAAGCATCTCTGGGAACTCCTTCAAGACTGTTGGAAGACCATTCCCGGTGACTACCTCTTGAAGCTCATCAAGAGAATGCCAAGAGTGTGCAAAGCAGTCATCAAAGCAAAAGGTGGCTACTTTGAAGAACCTAGAATATAACACATAATTTCAGTTGTTTCACACTTTTTTGTTAAGTATATAATTCCACATGTGTTAATTCATAGTTTTGATGCCTTCAGTGTGAATGTACAATTTTTATAGTCATGAAAATACAGAAAAATCTTTAAATGAGAAGGTGTGTCCAAACTTATGGTCTGTACTGTATATCTCCAAACTAATCTCCCGGTATCTTCCCTCTTGTAATCTCCGGTCCTCCCAAGACCTCCGTCTCTCTTCCACTCTTATTCGTCCCTCACCCAATCGCCTCCAAGACTTCTCCCAAATATCCCCCATCCTCTGGAATTCAGTGCCCCAACACATCCGGTTATTCACCACATTCAGATCCTTCAGAAGGAACCTGAAAACCCATGTCTTCAAAAAAGCTTACAACCTGTAATCACCATGCAGCCTCCTCACCACCATCGAGCTACTGCTGCTGCCCCGACTTACTGTCTCCTTCCCCACCATCCTGGAGAATGTGAGCCTGCGGGGGCCAAGTCCTCTGTAACCTTCTCATGAACAGCACCATGAAATCAATGGTGCTCTATAAATACTAATAATAATCTTCAGCACAAGACATTGTGGACAATTGCAGCTTCAACTTTGTGGGAACAGTTAGGGGGGGGGAAACCCTTATCTGTCCCCATGTCTGTGCCCAGTGCGGAAAGTCTATAAAGACATGGAGGGAGACATGGGCAGCCGCACAGAGCTCGGAACCCAATCACCACAGAGATTGTGAGACCGGACCCCCAAGATCAGGGTCTGACCTCACAAATGATCTTCTGGATGAAGGGATAAAAATCCCCACAGACTCCTCCAAAATCTTGTACAAATTACAGAAAAGCGGAGATGTTATATCTGTAGAGGAGCGACTCCATACAAATCCTCGGGGATGGATGTGGGGGGCACATACCTGCCTCCATATTAATGTCTATGGATGTAGATCAGGACAGAGAAGCCCCCAAAGGTGGATGTGGGGGGGGGGGGGGGTGGGGGCATATACTTTTCTCTATATTAATGTCTATGGATGTAGATGGAGCTCTATGGAGCGCTCACTCTGTCTGCAACAAACTTTCCAACATCCATGATCTTTTCATTACTAACAAACTTTCCTTCCTTGCTATCACCAAAACCTGGCTCATCCCCATTGACACAGCCTCTCCTGCTGCACTTTCGTATGGTGGATTCCACCTTTCCCACACTCCCCGCCTCAGCAGCAAGCATGGCGGAGGAGTTGGTTTTCTCCTGTCAGATAACTGCTCCTTCACCCCAATCCCACTGGCACCCTCTGTTACCCTCCCTTCCTTTGAGGTGCACTCTGTGCGCATCTACTCTCCCACCAACCTCCAACTGGCGGGCATTTACCGGCCCCCAGGGCCAACCACCATCTTCTTTGACCACTTCACTACCTGGCTACTTCATTTCCTCTTCGCTGACATCCTTACTATCATCATGGGTGACTTCAACATTCCCATTGACACTTCCCTCTTAGCTGTCTCTAAGCGTCTATCTCTCACTATCCTCCTTTGGCCTTGCTCAATGGTCCTCCGCAGTCACTCACAAAGATGGCCACACACTGTACCTCATCATCACTCGCCACTGCTCCCTATCTAACCTCTCCAACTCACCTCTCCCTCTTTCTGACCACAACCTGCTTACATTCTCTTACCACTCCTCATCCACAATCCCTACTCACAAACTTGCATGATGCCACCTCACCTTATATAACACCATAACAGCTGCAGCTCTCGAATCGGTCGCACCTCTCACACATACCGAAACTCGCAAAATCAACAGACAACCCTGGCACCACAGCCTGACCAAAGAACTGAAGCGGGCTTCCAGGGTTGCTGAGTGGAGATGGAAAAGATCCCACTCCAACGAGCACTTCACTGCATTCAAACAGTCCTTTTCAAGACCACACTCACCACAGCAAAACAAACCTACTTCTCATCTCTTATATCCTCCCTGTCTCACAATCCTAAACAGCTATTCAATACTTTCAATTCCCTCCTCTGTCCCTAGTACCTCTTCACTCTCCAATCATCTCAGCTGAAGACTTTGCCTCATTCTCCAAGCAGTAGATTGATAACATCAGAGAAAGCTTTGGCCTACAACCCTCTTCCTAACTACTCAGCCCTCCTCCTCCAAAACCAACTTCTCCACCATCACAGAAGATCAACTTCAAGATCACATCTCATCACCTGTGCACTTGACCCAATCCCATCCCACTTCATCCCAAACCTCACCACAGTCTTCGTCCCAACCCTAACCCATCTCTTCAACCTATCACTAACAACTGGTGTTTTCCTTTCATGCTTCAAACATGCCTCGATCACACCCATCCTAAAAAAGACCTCTTTTGATCCATCCTCTGCATCTAATTATCGCCTCATACCACTTATCTTCTCAAAACTACTGGAACAACACGTCCATCTTGAACTGTCCTCCCATCATTCCTCCCGCTACCTCTTCGACCGCTTTCAATCTGGCTTCTGACCACATCACTCCAATGAAACTGCCCTGAATAAAGTCACCAATGATCTACTAACCGCCAAAGCCAAGCGACACGACTCTGTCCTCCTCCTCTTGGACCTGTCCTCTGCCTTGTACACTACTCTGTCCTCCTCTTCATGGACCTGTCCTCTGCCTCCTACACCACTCTGTCCTCTCCTCCTGGACCTGTCCTCTGCCTTTGACACAGTGGACCATTCCCTATTACTACAGACCCTTTCATCTCTTGGCATCACAAACTTGGCCCTATCTTGGATCGCATCATACCTAAAGGACTGAACATTCAGCATCTCCCACTCACACACCACCTCCTTACCATGCCCTCTATCTGTCGGAGTCCTGCAAGGTTCATTCCTAGGGCACCTGCTTTTCTCCATTTAAACCTTCAGCCTGGGACAGGTTATAGAGCCCCCCGGCTTTCAGTATCACCTCTATGCTGATGACACAGATCTACATCTCTGGACCAGATATGATATCACCTCCCTACTAGCCAGAATCCCACAATGTCGCTGTCTCTGGGTAATCCTTGACACTGATCTCTCCTTCAAACCACATATCCAAGCCCTTTCCACTTCTTATTGACTTCAACTTAAAAATAATTCCCAGATCCATACATTCCTCAACCAAGAATCTGCAAAACCCCTAGTCCATGCCCTCATCATCTCCCGCCTTGACTACTGCAACCTCCTGCTCTGTGGCCTCCCCTCTAACACTCTCGCACCTCTCCAATCTATTGTAAACTCTGCTGCCCGACTAATCCACTTGTCCCCCCCACTATGTCACTCCCTTCACTGGCTTCCCATTACCCAGAGATTCCATTTCAAAACACTAACCATGACAAATAAAGCCACCCGCAACCTGTCTCCTCCATACATCTGTGACCTCGTATCTTGGTACTTTCCTGCACGCAACCTCTGATCCTCAGCAGATCTCCTTCTCTACTCCCCTCTTATTGCCTCTTCCCACAATCGCATGCAAGAATTCGCCTGCGCATCACCCCTACTCTGGAACCCTCTACCACAACACATCAGACTCTCACCTACCATCGAAACCTTCAAAAAGAACCTGAAGACCCACCTCCTCCGACAAGCCTACAACCTGCAGTAACCACCAATCGACCAAACCGCTGCACGACCAGCTCTACCCTCGCCTACTGTATTCTCACCCATTCCTTGTAGATTGTGAGCCCTCGCGGGCAGGGTCCTCTCTCCTCCTGTATCCTCACCCATCCCTTGTAGACTGTGAGCCCTCGCGGGCAGGGTCCTCTCTCCTCCTGTATCCTCACCCATCCCTTGTAGATTGTGAGCCCTCGCGGGCAGGGTCCTCTCTCCTCCTGTATCCTCACCCATCCCTTGTAGATTGTGAGCCCTCGCGGGCAGGGTCCTCTCTCCTCCTGTACCAGTATTGTGTGTAAGATTACTGTACTTGTTTTTATTATGTATAACCCTCCTCACATGTAAAGCGCCATGGAATAAATGGCGATATAATAATGACTAATAATAATGTAGTCGAGGACATAGAAGCCCCTGGAGGTGGATATGGGGGACACATACTTTACTGCATGTAGCGTGAATAGATTGATAGATACAGTGCATATAAAAGTCTTCGCGCTCCTGGCAAAATGTCAGGTTTTTGTCATGTACTGTACAAGAAACATTTCAGAAATTTTTCCCCTTTTTACCTTCATATCTGCGATCCGATATCTTATTCCAGAGAAATCTCCGCTACTATAATATGTAAATTAGCTGTTCAGAACTAAGGGCGGGGCATAGATCTCCCCAAGTCTCCGCCCATATTCTGTGCAACTCCAGTAAGAAACAAAGTGAAATCTTTTGAGTAGGAAAAAAAACAGTGAAATAACAGTGAAGTTGGGGGTGGCGGTGGCATGGGGGGTGGGGTCAGAACAGTTAATAATTTAAGAAATAGAAGTACAGAGAGGAACATAAAGTGCATGTATACTAATGCCAGAAGCCTCGCCAACAAAATGGAGGAATTAGAACTAATGTTGTTGGAGCATAATGATGACATGGTGGGGATATCCGAAACGTGGCTGGATGAGAGCCACGACTGGGCTGTTAACTTGCAGGGCTATAGCCTGTTCAGAAATGACCGTACAGATAAGCGAGGGGGAGGGGTGTGTCTATATGTAAAATCGTCCTTAAAACCCATCCTGCGCGATAATCTAGGTGAATTTAATGAAAATGTAGAATCCCTGTGGGTGGAGATAAGGGGGGGGGGGGAAATAATAAATTACTGATAGGGGTTTGTTATAAATTTCCAAAAATAATGGAAGCAATGGAGAATATCCTCGTAAAGCAAATAGATGAAGCTGCGACTCAAGGAGAAGTCATTATTATGGGGGACTTCAACTACCCTGAAATAGATTGGGGAACAGAAACCTGCAGTTCCAGCAAAGGTAATCGGTTTTTGACAACTATGAGAGACAATTACCTTTCACAACTGGTTCAGGACCCAACAAGAAGGGGGGCACTGCTAGACCTAATATTAACCAACAGGCCAGACCGCATATCAAATATAAGGGTTGGGGGTCACTTGGGAAATAGCGATCACAAAATAATAAGTTTTCATGTATCCTTTAAAAAGATGTGTAGTAGAGGGGTTACAAGGACACTAAACTTCAGGAGGGCAAATTTCCAACGGATGAGAGAGGATCTTGGTGCAATTAATTGGGACGATATCCTGAGACACAAAAATACACAAAGAAAATGGGAGACGTTTATTAGCATCCTGGATAGGACCTGTGCACAGTATATACCGTATGGGAATAAACATACTAGAAATAGGAGGAAACCAATATGGCTAAATAGAGCTGTAAGGGGCGCAATAAGTGACAAAAAGAAAGAATATGGAGAATTAAAGGAAGTAGGTAGTGAGGAGGCATTAAATAAATACAGAAAATTAAATAAATTCTGTAAAAAGCAAATCAAGGCAGCAAAGATTGAGACAGAGAGACTAATTGCCAGAGAGAGTAAAAATAATCACAAAATATTCTTTAACTACATAAATAGTAAGAAACTAAAAAATAATAGTGTTGGCCCCTTAAAAATAGTCTGGGTGAGATGGTGGATGAGGATGAGGAAAAGGCCAATATGCTAAATGACTTTTTTTCATCAGTATTTACACAAGAAAATTCCATGGCGACAAAATGTCTAGTGATAACAATTCCCAATTAAATGTCACCTGCTTAACCCAGCAGGAAGTGCGGCGGCGTCTACAAATCACTAAAATTGACAAATCTCCAGGCCCGGATGGGATACACCCTCGAGTACTGCAGGAATTAAGTACAGTCATTGATAGACCATTATTATTAATCTTTAAAGACTCCATAATAACAGGGTCTGTGCCACAGGACTGGCGTATAGCAAATGTGGTGCCAATATTCAAAAAGGGGACAAAAACTGAACTCGGAAACTATAGGCCAGTAAGCTTCACCTCTACTGTGGGTAAAATCCTGGAGGGCATTCTAAGGGACGCTATACTGGAGTATCTGAGGAGGAATAACCTCATGACCCAGTATCAGCACGGGTTTACTAGGGACCGTTCATGTCAGACTAATTTGATCAGTTTCTATGAAGAGGTAAGTTCCGGATTGGACCAAGGGAACCCAGTGGATGTAGTGTATATGGACTTTTCAAAAGCTTTTGATACGGTGCCACACAAAAGGTTGATTCATAAAATGAGAATAATGGGGATAGGGGAAAATATGTGCAAGTGGGTTGAGAGCTGGCTCAGGGATAGGAAACAAAGGGTGGTTATTAATGGAGCACACTTGGACTGGGTAGCGGTGAGCAGTGGGGTACCACAGGGGTCAGTATTGGGCCCTCTTCTTTTTAACATATTTATTAATGACCTTGTAGGGGGCATTCAGAGTAGAATTTCAATATTTGCAGATGACACTAAACTCTGCAGGGTAATCAATACAGAGGAGGACAATTCTATATTACAGGATAATTTATGTAAACTAGAAGCTTGGGCTGATAAATGGCAAATGAGCTTTAATGGGGATAAATGTAAGGTCATGCACTTGGGTAGAAGTAATAAGATGTATAATTATGTGCTTAATTCTAAAACTCTGGGCAAAACCGTCAATGAAAAAGACCTGGGTGTATGGGTGGATGACAAACTCATATTCAGGGGCCAGTGTCAGGCAGCTGCTACAAAGGCAAATAAAATAATGGGATGCATTAAAAGAGGCATAGATGCTCATGAGGAGAATATAATTTTACCTCTATACAAGTCACTAGTTCGACCACACTTAGAATACTGTGCACAGTTCTGGTCTCCGGTGTTTAAGAAAGACATAGCTGAACTGGAGCGGGTGCAGAGAAGAGCGACCAAGGTTATTAGAGGACTGGGGGGTCTGCAATACCAAGATAGGTTATTACACTTGGGGCTATTTAGTTTGGAAAAACGAAGACTAAGGGGTGATCTTATTTTAATGTATAAATATATGAGGGGACAGTACAAAGACCTTTCTGATGATCTTTTTAATCATAGACCTGAAACAGGGACAAGGGGGCATCCTCTGCGTTTGGAGGAAAAAAGGTTTAAGCATAATAACAGACGCGGATTCTTTACTGTAAGAGCAGTGAGACTATGGAACTCTCTGCCGTATGATGTTGTAATGAGTGATTCATTACTTAAATTTAAGAGGGGACTGGATACCTTTCTGGAAAAGTCTAATGTTACAGGGTATATACACTAGATTCCTTGATAGGGCGTTGATCAAGGGAACTAGTCTGATTGCCGTATGTGGAGTCGGGAAGGAATTTTTTTCCCCAATGTGGAGCTTACTCTTTGCCACATGGGTTTTTTTTTGCCTTCCTCTGGATCAACATGTTAGGGCATGTTAGGTTAGGCTATGGGTTGAACTAGATGGACACATAGTCTTCCTTCAACCTTAATAACTATATAATGTGGTCTGCAAACCTGTACACTAATCTTTTGTTGCAGGCCTCTGTGAGTTTCTAGCAGCGCTCAATGTTTTTGGGTCGGTGTTAATCACTCGGCATATCTCGGATTGATGATCTTCGCCAGCTCCTCCTGGCAGCAGCTCCACATCTGTCAGATTTCGGGGCATCTCCTGTGTACAGCACCCTCTACAGGTCACTACAGATTGCGGGGACATTTCCTGTGTACAGCGTCCTCTTCAGGTCACCACAGATTGTGGGGCCATCTCTTGTGTACAGCGTCCTCTTCAGGTCACCACAGATTGCGGGGACATCTCCTGTGTACAGCGTCCTCTTCAGGTCACCACAGATTGTGGGGCCATCTCTTGTGTACAGCGTCCTCTTCAGGTCACCACAGATTGCGGGGACATCTCCTGTGTACAGCGTCCTCTTCAGGTCACCACAGATTGTGGGGCCATCTCCGGTGTACAGCGCCCTCTTCAGGTCACCACAGATTGCAGGGACATCTCCTGTGTACAGCGTCCTCTTCAGGTCACCACAGATTGCGGGGACATCTCCTGTGTACAGCGCCCTCTTCAGGTCACCACAGATTGCGGGGGCATCTCCTGTGTACAGCGCCCTCTTCAGGTCACCACAGATTGTGAGACATCTCCTGTGTACAGCGCATTCTACAGGTCACCACAGATTGCGGGGACATCTCCTGTGTACAGGGTCCTCTTCAGGTCACCACAGATTGCGGGGACATCTCCTGTGTACAGCGCCCTCTTCAGGTCACCACAGATTGCGGGGACATCTCCTGTGTACAGCGCCCTCTTCAGGTCACCACAGATTGCGGGGACATCTTCTGTGTACAGCGCCCTCTTCAGATCACCACAGATTGCGGGGCATCTCCTGTGTACAGCGTCCTCTTCAGGTCACCACAGATTGCGGGGACATCTCCTGTGTACAGCGCCCTCTTCAGGTCACCACAGATTGCGGGGACATCTCCTGTGTACAGCGCCCTCTTCAGGTCACCACATATTGCGGGGACATCTTCTGTGTACAGCGCCCTCTTCAGGTCACCAAAGATTGCGGGGACATCTCCTGTGTACAGCGCCCTCTTCAGGTCACCACAGATTGCTGGGCCTCTACTTTGTACAGCGCCTTCTTCAGGTCACCACAGATTGCTGGGCCTCTCCTGTGTACAGCGCCCTCTTCAGGTCACCACAGATTGCGGGGACATCTCCTGTGTACAGCGTCCTTCAGGTCACCACATATTGCGGGGACATCTTCTGTGTACAGCGCCCTCTTCAGGTCACCAAAGATTGCGGGGACATCTTCTGTGTACAGCGTCCTCTTCAGGTCACCACAGATTGCGGGGACATCTCCTGTGTACAGCGTCCTCTTCAGGTCACCACAGATTGCGGGGGCATCTCCTGTGTACAGCTTCCTCTTCAGGTCACCACAGATTGCTGGGCCTCTCCTTTGAACAGCGCCTTCTTCAGGTCACCACAGATTGCTGGGCCTCTCCTGTGTACAGCGCCCTCTTCAGGTCACCACAGATTGCGGGGACATCTCCTGTGTACAGCGTCCTCTTCAGGTCACCACAGATTGCGGGGGCATCTCCTGTGTACAGCTTCCTCTTCAGGTCACCACAGATTGCTGGGCCTCTCCTGTGCACAGCGCCCTCTTCAGGTCACCACAGATTGCGGGGACATCTCCTGTGTACAGCGTCCTCTTCAGGTCACCACAGATTGTGGAGTCATCTCCTGTGTACAGCGCCCTCTTCAGGTCACCACAGATTGTGGGGGCATCCCCTGTGTACAGCGCCCTCTTCAGGTCACCACAGATTGCGGGGACATCTCCTGTGTACAGCGCCCTCTTCAGGTCACCACAGATTGCGGGGACATCTCCTGTGTACAGCGTCCTCTTCAGGTCACCACAGATTGTGGAGTCATCTCCTGTGTACAGCGCCCTCTTCAGGTCACCACAGATTGTGGGGGCATCCCCTGTGTACAGCGCCCTCTTCAGGTCACCACAGATTGCGGGGACATCTCCTGTGTACAGCGCCCTCTTCAGGTCACCACAGATTGCGGGGACATCTCCTGTGTACAGCGTCCTCTTCAGGTCACCACAGATTGCGGGGGCATCTCCTGTGTACAGCGTCCTCTTCAGGTCACCACAGATTGCGGGGACATCTCCTGTGTACAGCGTCCTCTTCAGGTCACCACAGATTGTGGAGTCATCTCCTGTGTACAGCGCCCTCTTCAGGTCACCACAGATTGCGGGGACATCTCCTGTGTACAGCGTCCTCTTCAGGTCACCACAGATTGCGGGGGCATCTCATGTGTACAGCGCCCTCTTCAGGTCACCACAGATTGCGGGGACATCTCCTGTGTACAGCGTCCTCTTCAGGTCACCACAGATTGCGGGGGCATCTCATGTGTACAGCGCCCTCTTCAGGTCACCACAGATTGCGGGGGCATCTCCTGTGTACAGCATCCTCTTCAGGTCACCACAGATTGTGGGGACATCTCCTGTGTACAGCGCCCTCTTCAGGCCACCACAGATTGCGGGGACATCTCCTGTGTACAGCGTCCTCTTCAGGTCACCACAGATTGCGGGGACATCTCCTGTGTACAGCGTCCTCTTCAGGTCACCACAGATTGCGGGGGCATCTCCTGTGTACAGCGTCCTCTTCAGGTCACCACAGATTGCGGGGACATCTCCTGTGTACAGCGTCCTCTTCAGGTCACCACAGATTGTGGAGTCATCTCCTGTGTACAGCGCCCTCTTCAGGTCACCACAGATTGCGGGGACATCTCCTGTGTACAGCGTCCTCTTCAGGTCGCCACAGATTGCGGGGGCATCTCATGTGTACAGCGCCCTCTTCAGGTCACCACAGATTGCGGGGACATCTCCTGTGTACAACGTCCTCTTCAGGTCACCACAGATTGCGGGGCATCTCATGTGTACAGCGCCCTCTTCAGGTCACCACAGATTGCGGGGGCATCTCCTGTGTACAGCATCCTCTTCAGGTCACCACAGATTGTGGGGACATCTCCTGTGTACAGCGCCCTCTTCAGGTCACCACAGATTGCGGGGACATCTCCTGTGTACAGCGTCCTCTTCAGGTCACCACAGATTGCGGGGGCATCTCCTGTGTACAGCGTCCTCTTCAGGTCACCACAGATTGCGGGGACATCTCCTGTGTACAGCGTCCTCTTCAGGTCACCACAGATTGCAGGGACATCTCCTGTGTACAGCGTCCTCTTCAGGTCACCACAGATTGTGGAGTCATCTCCTGTGTACAGCACCCTCTTCAGGTCACCACAGATTGTGGGGACATCTCCTGTGTACAGCGCCCTCTTCAGGTCACCACAGATTGCGGGGACATCTCCTGTGTACAACGTCCTCTTCAGGTCACCACAGATTGCGGGGGCATCTCCTGTGTACAGCGTCCTCTTCAGGTCACCACAGATTGCGGGGACATCTCCTGTGTACAGCGTCCTCTTCAGGTCACCACAGATTGCGGGGGCATCTCCTGTGTACAGCTTCCTCTTCAGGTCACCACAGATTGCTGGGCCTCTCCTTTGTACAGCGCCTTCTTCAGGTCACCACAGATTGCTGGGCCTCTCCTGTGTACAGCGCCCTCTTCAGGTCACCACAGATTGCGGGGACATCTCCTGTGTACAGCGTCCTCTTCAGGTCACCACAGATTGCGGGGGCATCTCCTGTGTACAGCTTCCTCTTCAGGTCACCACAGATTGCTGGGCCTCTCCTGTGTACAGCGCCCTCTTCAGGTCACCACAGATTGCGGGGACATCTCCTGTGTACAGCGTCCTCTTCAGGTCACCACAGATTGTGGAGTCATCTCCTGTGTACAGCGCCCTCTTCAGGTCACCACAGATTGCGGGGACATCTCCTGTGTACAGCGCCCTCTTCAGGTCACCACAGATTGCGGGGGTATCTCCTGTGTACAGCGCCCTCTTCAGGTCACCACAGATTGCGGGGGTATCTCCTGTGTACAGCGCCCTCTTCAGGACACCACAGATTGCGGGACATCTCCTGTGTACAGCGCCCTCTTCAGGTCACCACAGATTGCTGGGCCTCTCCTGTGTACAGCGCCCTCTTCAGGTCACCACAGATTGCAGGGACATCTCCTGTGTACAGCGTCCTCTTCAGGTCACCACAGATTGTGGAGTCATCTCCTGTGTACAGCACCCTCTTCAGGTCACCACAGATTGTGGGGACATCTCCTGTGTACAGCGCCCTCTTCAGGTCACCACAGATTGCGGGGACATCTCCTGTGTACAGCGTCCTCTTCAGGTCACCACAGATTGTGGGGACATCTCCTGTGTACAGCGCCCTCTTCAGGTCACCACAGATTACGGGGACATCTCCTGTGTACAACATCCTCTTCAGGTCACCACAGATTGCGGGGGCATCTCCTGTGTACAGCGTCCTCTTCAGGTCACCACAGATTGCGGGGGCATCTCATGTGTACAGCGCCCTCTTCAGGTCACCACAGATTGCGGGGACATCTCCTGTGTACAGCGTCCTCTTCAGGTCACCACAGATTGCGGGGGCATCTCATGTGTACAGCGCCCTCTTCAGGTCACCACAGATTGCGGGGGCATCTCCTGTGTACAGCATCCTCTTCACGTCACCACAGATTGTGGGGACATCTCCTGTGTACAGCGCCCTCTTCAGGTCACCACAGATTGCGGGGACATCTCCTGTGTACAGCGTCCTCTTCAGGTCACCACAGATTGCGGGGACATCTCCTGTGTACAGCGTCCTCTTCAGGTCACCACAGATTGCGGGGGCATCTCCTGTGTACAGCGTCCTCTTCAGGTCACCACAGATTGCGGGGACATCTCCTGTGTACAGCATCCTCTTCAGGTCACCACAGATTGTGGAGTCATCTCCTGTGTACAGCGCCCTCTTCAGGTCACCACAGATTGCGGGGACATCTCCTGTGTACAGCGTCCTCTTCAGGTCACCACAGATTGCGGGGGCATCTCATGTGTACAGCGCCCTCTTCAGGTCACCACAGATTGCGGGGACATCTCCTGTGTACAACGTCCTCTTCAGGTCACCACAGATTGCGGGGCATCTCATGTGTACAGCGCCCTCTTCAGGTCACCACAGATTGCGGGGGCATCTCCTGTGTACAGCATCCTCTTCAGGTCACCACAGATTGTGGGGACATCTCCTGTGTACAGCGCCCTCTTCAGGTCACCACAGATTGCGGGGACATCTCCTGTGTACAGCGTCCTCTTCAGGTCACCACAGATTGCGGGGGCATCTCCTGTGTACAGCGTCCTCTTCAGGTCACCACAGATTGCGGGGACATCTCCTGTGTACAGCGTCCTCTTCAGGTCACCACAGATTGCAGGGACATCTCCTGTGTACAGCGTCCTCTTCAGGTCACCACAGATTGTGGAGTCATCTCCTGTGTACAGCACCCTCTTCAGGTCACCACAGATTGTGGGGACATCTCCTGTGTACAGCGCCCTCTTCAGGTCACCACAGATTGCGGGGACATCTCCTGTGTACAACATCCTCTTCAGGTCACCACAGATTGCGGGGGCATCTCCTGTGTACAGCGTCCTCTTCAGGTCACCACAGATTGCGGGGACATCTCCTGTGTACAGCGTCCTCTTCAGGTCACCACAGATTGCGGGGGCATCTCCTGTGTACAGCTTCCTCTTCAGGTCACCACAGATTGCTGGGCCTCTCCTTTGTACAGCGCCTTCTTCAGGTCACCACAGATTGCTGGGCCTCTCCTGTGTACAGCGCCCTCTTCAGGTCACCACAGATTGCGGGGACATCTCCTGTGTACAGCGTCCTCTTCAGGTCACCACAGATTGCGGGGGCATCTCCTGTGTACAGCTTCCTCTTCAGGTCACCACAGATTGCTGGGCCTCTCCTGTGTACAGCGCCCTCTTCAGGTCACCACAGATTGCGGGGACATCTCCTGTGTACAGCGTCCTCTTCAGGTCACCACAGATTGTGGAGTCATCTCCTGTGTACAGCGCCCTCTTCAGGTCACCACAGATTGCGGGGACATCTCCTGTGTACAGCGCCCTCTTCAGGTCACCACAGATTGCGGGGGTATCTCCTGTGTACAGCGCCCTCTTCAGGTCACCACAGATTGCGGGGGCATCTCCTGTGTACAGCGCCCTCTTCAGGACACCACAGATTGCGGGGACATTTCCTGTGTACAGCGCCCTCTTCAGGTCACCACAGATTGCGGGGACATCTCCTGTGTACAGCGTCCTCTTCAGGTCACCACAGATTGCTGGGCCTCTCCTGTGTACAGCGCCCTCTTCAGGTCACCACAGATTGCAGGGACATCTCCTGTGTACAGCGTCCTCTTCAGGTCACCACAGATTGTGGAGTCATCTCCTGTGTACAGCACCCTCTTCAGGTCACCACAGATTGTGGGGACATCTCCTGTGTACAGCGCCCTCTTCAGGTCACCACAGATTGCGGGGACATCTCCTGTGTACAGCGTCCTCTTCAGGTCACCACAGATTGCGGGGGCATCTCCTGTGTACAGCGTCTTCTTCAGGTCACCACAGATTGCGGGGACATCTCCTGTGTACAGCGTCCTCTTCAGATCACCACAGATTGCGGGAGCATCTCATGTGTACAGCGCCCTCTTCAGGTCACCACAGATTGCGGGGGCATCTCCTGTGTACAGCGTCCTCTTCAGGACACCACAGATTGCGGGGACATCTCCTGTGTACAGCGTCCTCTTCAGGTCACCACAGATTGCGGGGACATCTCCTGTGTACAGCGTCCTCTTCAGGTCACCACAGATTGCGGGGACATCTCCTGTGTACAGCGTCCTCTTCAGGTCACCACAGATTGCGGGAGCATCTCATGTGTACAGCGCCCTCTTCAGGTCACCACAGATTGCGGGGGCATCTCCTGTGTACAGCGTCCTCTTCAGGACACCACAGATTGCGGGGACATCTCCTGTGTACAGCGTCCTCTTCAGGTCACCACAGATTGCGGGGACATCTCCTGTGTACAGCGTCCTCTTCAGGTCACCACAGATTGCGGGGACATCTCCTGTGTACAGCGTCCTCTTCAGGTTACCACAGATTGCGGGGGCATCTCATGTGTACAGCGCCCTCTTCAGGTCACCACAGATTGCGGGGACATCTCCTGTGTACAGCGTCCTCTTCAGGTCACCACAGATTGCTGGGCCTCTCCTGTGTACAGCGCCCTCTTCAGGTCAGCACAGATTGCGGGACATCTCCTGTGTACAGCGGCCTCTTCAGGTAACCACAGATTGCGGGGACATCTCCTGTGTACAGCGTCCTCTTCAGGTAACCACAGATTGCGGGGACATCTCCTGTGTACAGCGCCCTCTTCAGGTCACCACAGATTGCGGGGACATCTCCTGTGTACAGCGCCCTCTTCAGGTCACCACAGATTGCAGGGACAACTCCTGTGTACAGCGTCCTCTTCAGATCACCACAGATTGCGGGGACATCTCCTGTGTACAGCGTCCTCTTCAGGTCACCACAGATTGCGGGGGCATCTCCTGTGTACAGCATCCTCTTCAGTTCACCACAGATTACGGGGGCATCTCATGTGTACAGCGCCCTCTTCAGGTCACCACAGATTGCGGGGGCATCTCATGTGTACAGCGCCCTCTTCAGGTCACCACAGATTGCGGGGACATCTCCTGTGTACAGCGTCCTCTTCAGGTAACCACAGATTGCGGGGACATCTCCTGTGTACAGCGCCCTCTTCGGGTCACCACAGATTGCGGGGACATCTCCTGTGTACAGCGTCCTCTTCAGGTCACCACAGATTGCGGGGCATCTCCTGTGTACAGCGTCCTCTTCAGGTCACCACAGATTGCGGGGACATCTCCTGTGTACAGCGTCCTCTTCAGGTCACCACAGATTGCGGGGGCATCTCCTGTGTACAGCGCCCTCTTCAGGTCACCACAGATTGCGGGGTCATCTCCTGTGTACAGCGTCTTCTTCAGGTCACCACAGATTGCGGGGACATCTCCTGTGTACAGCGCCCTCTTCAGGTCACCACAGATTGCGGGGACATCTCCTGTGTACTGCGTCCTCTTCAGGTCACCACAGATTGCGGGGACATCTCCTGTGTACAGCGTCCTCTTCAGATACCACAGATTGCGGGGACATCTCCTGTGTACAGCGTCCTCTTCAGGTCACCACAGATTGCGGGGGAATCTCCAGTGTACAGCGTCCTCTTCAGGTCACCACAGATTGAGGGGACATCTCCTGTGTACAGCGCCCTCTTCAGGTCACCACAGATTGCGGGGACATCTCCTGTGTACAGCGCCCTCTTCAGGTCACCACAGATTGCGGGGACATCTCCTGTGTACAGCGTCCTCTTCAGGTCACCACAGATTGCGGGGACATCTCCTGTGTACAGCGTCTTCTTCAGGTCACCACAGATTGCGGGGGCATCTCCTGTGTACAGCGTCCTCTTCAGGTCACCACAGATTGCGGGGACATCTCCTGTGTACAGCGTCCTCTTCAGGTCAGCACAGATTGCGGGGACATCTCCTGTGTACAGATTGTGAGCACATCCCAAGCCCCGATTACACTGGTCTACAAAAAAAATAAAAATTTTCTGGCATGGACTTTAAGAACAGTTTTAGACCAATTTGAGGGTGCTGAATTCAAATCTGATCTTATAATTTCTCTATCACATCACGTTTTTGCACTATAGGTATAGAGCCCATTTTCATGAATTCCATGATAAATATCAGTAGTGTATGAAAAGTGCCGGTTTATACGGTTCACTAAGGTAAATTTAGTTTTCATTTAGTCTCCCAATAAATGTGAGAATATCTTTGTTTTCTTTGAACATGCATAATTCCCATTTGTTATGATAACGCCCTTGTTTTCTGTGCTACTGGGACAGTAGAGCTACAGCAGAGCATTGGGTGAAAACTGAATGTCCTCAGCGACAGAGTTTGGCATCTGGCGATAAGAATGTCATCCATGATCCTAGTGGATAGGAAGGACATTGTCTTTCCTCCCTTAAGGTACTGTCACACTAAGCGACGCTGCAGTGATACCGACAACGATGTTGATCGCTGCAGCGTCGCTGTTTGGTCGCTGGAGAGCTGTCACACAGACAGCTCTCTAGCAACCAACGATCCCGAAGTCCCCGGGTAACCAGGGTAAACATCGGGTTACTAAGCGCAGGGCCACGCTTAGTAACCCGATGTTTACCCTGGTTACCATTGTAAATGTAAAAAAACAAACACTACATACTTACATTCCCGGTGTCTGGTCATGTCCCTCGCCTTCAGCTTCCCGCACTGACTAAGCGCCGGCCGTAAAGTACAGCAGTGACATCACTGTTGTGCTGTGCTTTACGGCTGGCCGGCGCTCACCAGTCAGTGCGGGAAGCTGACGGCGGGGGACATGACCAGACACCGGAATGTAAGTATGTAGTGTTTGTTTTTTTACATTTACAATAGTAACCAGGGTAAACATCGGGTTACTAAGCGCGGCCCTGCGCTTAGTAACCCGATATTTACCCTGGTTACCAGTGACGACATCGCTGAATCGGCGTCACACACGCCGATTCAGCGATGTCAGCGGGAGATCAGCGACCAAAAAAAAGTCCTGATCATTCCCAGCGACCAACGATCTCCCAGCAGGGGCCTGATCGTTGGTCGCTGTCACACATAACGATTTTGTTAACGATATCGTTGCTACGTCACAAAAAGCAACGATATTGTTAACAATATCGTTATGTGTGACGGTACCTTTACACATAAACTTGGATTGATGAAGCAGTTCGTCAAAGCTCTCAATCACAGTGGAGAATGCTTTATCTATATATGTTCAACTTTTCCTGGTCTTAGTGAAGAGAAGAAAAATGCTGGAATATTGGATGGACCTCAAATAAGAACACTTATGAGAGACCCAAATGTTATCACATCAATGAATGAGGCAGGAGAAAGAGCTTGGAGGCATTGTGTAATGTGGAGCAGAATGTTCTAGGGAATAAGAAAGCCGACAACTATGAAGAGATTGTGAAAGAGAAGATCTACTAATGAGGCTGGGAAATCTGGGATGGAGAATGAGGATCAAGATTCACTATTTACAGAGAACATTGGGGATGTGAGCGAAGAACAAGGGGAGCGATTTCATCAGGACATTAAAACAATGGAAGAACGGTATCAAGGCCGGTGGGACTCACATATGATGGCGACTATTGCTGGAGCTTGATGAGATACAACCCAGAAGCCGTACATCACAGATCAGCCAAGAAAAGAAAGTTCAAATAACGGCCATTTGTCATTCATCTGTGCGCCATATATATGTGTTTTATACTTTGTAGTTTAATTCTGTAAGTATATTTGATTTGCTGTACATAGACTTTGTAATCTTTGTTATTCCTTGATTAAAAATATACAAAATGTAGTACCGAAAATCATGTGTTTTTATCATGAAACATTAGGAGTACTTTTCATGAAAAATTGAAAATATCTCGAAATCCTGATGTGATAGCCAAAAACGGAGCTCATATTTGTAATCAGCAGCCAAAATTGACTGAAAATATGTTTTAAAACCTTTTGCCGGAAAAATTGCGTTGACCGGTGTTATAGGAGGGCATGCACACTTATGCAACCACATTATTGTCGTTATTTTTATTTTCCCCGCAGAATGATTTCAGTTTGTTCCTCACTGGATTTGTACAGATTATGGGCGACATAGGGGGGGAGAAGTCCTGAGCTGACTCTTCTGGGTAGAATTATTTACATGACAAGAACCTGGCATTTTACCCCGGGCGTGAAGACTTTTCATACACTGCGTGCAGAATTATTAGGCAAGTTGTATTTTAGAGGATTATTTTTATTATTGATCAACAACTATGTTCTCAATCAACCCAAAAGACTCATAAATATCAAAGCTTAATATTTTTGGAAGTTGCAGTGGGGTTTTTTAGATTTGGCTATCTCTTAGGAGGATATCTGTTTGTGCAGGTAACTATTACTGTGCTGAATTATTAGGCAACTTAATAAAAAGCAAATATATTCCCATCTCACTTGTTTATTTTCACCAGGTAAACCAATATCACTGCACAAAATATAGAAATAAACATTTCTGACCTGCAAAAACAAAACCCAAACAATGAGTGCCCAATATAGCCCCCTTTCTTTCTGATGACGCTCAGCCGCCTCCATCCATAGATTCTGTCAGTTGCTTGATCTGTTTACGACCAACATTGGTGCAGCGGCCACCACAGCCTCCAGACACTGCTCCGAGAGGTGGACTGTTCTCCCTCCCTGTAGATCTCACAGGTTCTCTATGGGGTTCAGATCAGGTGAACAAGGGGCCATGTCATTATTTTTTCTTCTTTGAGACCTTTGCTGGCCGGCCACGCTGTGGAGTAGTTGGAGGCATGTGATGGAGCATTGTCCTGCATGAGAATCATGTTTTTCTTGAACGATACCGACGTCTTCCTGCACCACTGCTTGAAGAAGTCTTCCAGAAACTGGCAGTAGGTCTGGGAGTTGAGCTTCACTCCATCCTCAACCCGAGAAGGTCCCACAAGTTCATCTTTGATGATCCCAGCCCATACCAGTCCCCACCTCCACCTTGCTGGGTCTGAGTCGGAGTGGAGCTCTCTGCCCTTTACTGATCCGGCCTCTGGCCCATCCATCCGGCCCATCAAGAGTCACTCTCATTTCATCAGTCCATAAGACCTTTGAACAGTCAGTCTTCAGATATTTCTTGGCCCAGTCTTGACGTTTTATCTTATGTTTCTCGTTTTTCAGCCTTCCTTACCTTGGCCTTGTCCCTGAGTGTCGCACACCTTGTGCTTTCTGTTACTCCAGTAACGTTGCAGCTCTGAAATATGGCAAAACTGGTGGCAAATGGCATCTTGGCAGCTTCACGCTTGACTTTCCTCAATTCATGGGCAGTTATTTTGCGCCTTTTTTACCCAACACGCTTCTTGCCACCCTGTTGACTATTTGCCATGAAACGCTTGATTGTTCGGTGATCACGCCTTAAAAGTTTGCAATTTCAAGACTGCTGCATCCCTCTGCAAGACATCTCACAATTATGGACTTTCCAAAGCCGTCAAATCTCTCTTCCGACCCATTTTCCCAAAGGAAAGGAAGTTGCCTAATAATTAAGCACACCTTATATAGGGTTCTGATGTAATTAGACAACACCCCTCCTCATTACAGAGATGCAATCACCGGATTTACTGCATTGGTAGTTGGCTCTCAGCCTGAACAGCTTGGAGTAGGACAACAAGTATAAAAAGGATCATGTGATCAAAATACAACTTGCCTAATAATCCTGCACACCGTGTATACACACTAGATATTATTCCTTCTCACTCTCCGCTGATTCCCTTGGAGATGGAGTTGACAGATATCAGTTGCACCCGTTCTGAGTATTGTCGTCCCATTTCGTACAGAACTTTCTTAAAAGAATGGAAAGTCGCCCCCGGGCCGAAGACGTTATCCTGATAAACCTGAGGAGGAGAATGAGCAAAGGTAAACCCAGAGAGCATGGCAAAAACATGGATATATACGACACAAAACATAATACCGCCATAAAACGGAAAGATAGTACTGCCAGAGAGCGGACACATAATACTGCCATACACAGCACACATATAATACTGCCATACACAGCACACACACATAATACTGCCATACACATACTACTGCCATACACAGCACACACACATAATACTGCCATACACAGCACACATATAATACTGCTATACACAGCACACACATAATACTGCCATACACAGCACACACACATAATACTGCCATACACATAATACTGCCATACACAGCACACACACACATAATACTGCCATACACAGCACACACACATAATACTGCCATACACAGCACACACATATAATACTGCTATACACAGCACACACACATAATACTGCCATACACATACTACTGCCATACACAGCACACACATAATACTGCCATACACAGCAGACACATAACACTGCCATACACATACTACTGCCATACACAGCATACACACATAATGCTGACATACACAGCACACATATTACTGCCATACACAGCAGAGACACATACTACTGCCATACACAGCACATGCACATACTGCCATACACAGCACACACACATAATACTGCCATACACAGCAGACACATAATACTGCCATACACATACTACTGCCATAAACAGCACACACATACTACTGCCATACACAGCACACACATATAATACTGCTATACACAGCACACACATAATACTGCCATACACAGCAGACACATAACACTGCCATACACATACTACTGCCATACACAGCATACACACATAATGCTGACATACACAGCACACATATTACTGCCATACACAGCAGACACACATACTACTGCCATACACAGCACATGCACATACTGCCATACACAGCACACACACATAATACTGCCATACACAGCAGACACATAATACTGCCATACACATACTACTGCCATAAACAGCACACACATACTACTGCTATACACACCACACACATAATGCCATACACAGCACACACATAATGCTGCCATACACAGCACACACATAATGCTGCCATACACAGCACACACACATAATACTGCCATACACAGCACACACACATAATTCTGACATACACAACACACACGCATAATACTGCCATACACAGCACACACACACATAATCCTGCCATACACAGCACACACATACTACTATCATGCACAGCACAGAAACATACTACTGCCATACACAGCACACACATACTGCCATACACAGCACACACATATAATACTGACATACACAGCACACACGCATAATACTGCCATACACAGCACACACACATAACACTGCCATACACAGCACACACATACTACTGCCATACACAGCACACACATACTACTGTCATGCACAGCACACACACACATACTATTGCCATACACAGCACACACATAATACTGCCATACACATAGTATTGCCATACACAGCACACACATACTACTGCCATACACAGCAGACACATAACACTGCCATACACATACTACTGCCATACACAGCATACACACATAATGCTGACATACACAGCACACATATTACTGCCATACACAGCAGACACACATACTACTGCCATACACAGCACACGCACATACTGCCATACACAGCACACACACATAATACTGCCATACACAGCAGACACATAATACTGCCATACACATACTACTGCCATAAACAGCACACACATACTACTGCTATACACACCACGCACATAATGCCATACACAGCACACATATAATGCTGCCATACACAGCACACACACATAATACTGCCATATACAGCACACACACATAATTCTGACATACACAGCACACACGCATAATACTGCCATACACAGCACACACACACACACACACATAATACTGCCATACACAGCACACACATAATACTGCCATACACAGCACACACATACTACTGCCATACACAGCACACACATACTACTGCCATACACAGCACACACATACTACTGCCATACACAGCACACACATACTACTGCCATGCACAGCACACACATACTACTGTCATGCACAGCACACACATACTACTGTCATGCACAGCACACACATACTATTGCCATACACATAGTATTGCCATACACAGCACACACATACTACTGCCATACACAGCACACACATACTACTGTCATGCACAGCACACACACACATACTATTGCCATACACAGCACACACACATAATACTGCCATACACAGCACACACATAATACTGCCATACACATAATATTGCCATACACAGCACACACATAATGCTGCCATACACAGCAAACACATACTACTGCCATACACAGCACACACACTACTGCCGTACACAGCACACACTACAGCCATACACATAATACTGCCACACACAGCACACACATAATAATGCCATACACAGCACACATACTACTGTCATACACAGCACACACACAATACTGTCATACACAGTACACACAGATCCTGCTGACATAACATAATTATGACAGAACATAATTGTCATGTGTCTGGGTTCGAACCCCTGACCCTATGCTTTGTGGTCGGCTTCTCTGTCAGCTGAGCCACATCAGTTACAACTGAAAGGTGATAGGGCAGAAAAAGGAGCAAATGAAAACACCTGTTACCCTAAAGGACAGAAGCAGGGACCTCTGCATGTTTAGTTTCAGTTGTCCCTGCTTCTGTCGTTTAGGGTAACAGGTGTTTTCATTTGCTCCTTTTTCTGCCCTATCACCTTTCAGGTGCAGCTTTTTATACTGTCCCCCTGCTGGTATTTCCTGTTGGTGATAGTCTCCTTTTTAGGACAGCCATTGCTGTTTATGTCAGTCAGTGAAAGACCAGCTAGGGTTTCTCTCTCTGCTGTTTATGCTCTTTACTCTGCTTCTATCTTCTGTTTCTAGTTAGGAAGGAGGCAGCATATATTTAGTACATTCTTAACCCTTTATTTTGTATTTCGTGGTTTGCTTTACTCACTCTGGGATCTTTCTATTTCAGCACACTTTCCCTTTTGTAGGTAATTCACACTCTGCTCTGCCCTCCGGTTCTTTAGGAGGAACATGACGAGCTCGACGGCCTGTCAGGCAGCTTAGGTTCAAGTTGCCTTCGTCTAATCTGTGGTTAGGGCTATCTCAGCTCATGCAGGAACCACTAGGGACTGCGGGGTCAGGATTTCTAGTTTGTACAGGACCCGGCAGGGTCAGTTGCAGTTTTTAGTTTTTTTACCCATTTTCCCGAGTGAGTTGCTACATTATCGTAACAATAATCTGAGCTCACCTCATCCGCAAAGATCAGCAGCTTCTCCTCGGCCGCCAGGTGAATGAGCTCCGAGATGTTCTCCAGGGTCAAGACATGTCCTGGGGGGACAAGAGATAATAAGAGGTGACGTATGATCCGGACCGCAGCTGTCTGATGTAGGGTAACCCCCGTGTTATAGGACCAGTCATCGTGTGTTATTATAGGACCAGTCATCGTGCTTCGAGTTATTATAGGACCAGTCATCGTGCCCTGTATTATTATAGGATCGGTCATCATGCCCTGTGTTATTATAGGACCAGTCATCGTGCCCTGTATTATTATAGGACCGGTTATCATGCCCCGTGTTATTATAGGACCAGTCATCGCGCCCCGTGTTATTATAGGACCAGTCATCGTGCTCCGAGTTATTATAGGACCAGTCATCGTGCCCTGTATTATTATAGGATCGGTCATCATGCCCTGTGTTATTATAGGACCCGTCATCGTGCCCCGTGTTATTATAGGACCAGTAATCGTGTCCTGAGTTATTATAGGACCGGTCATCATGCCCCGTGTTATTATAGGATCGGTCATCATGCCCCGTGTTATTATAGGATAAATCATTGTGCCCAGTGTTATTATAAGACCGGACATTGTGCCCGTGTTATTGTAGGACTGGTCATCGAGCCCCGTGTTATTATAGGACTGTTCATTGTTTCCGTGTTATTATAGGACTGTTCATTGTTCCCCGTTGTCATGAACCAGGGTTGTTTCGTTGCTCCTGGTTCTTTTCTGGAGGGGATATATCTATATCCCACTTCCGGTTTGGAACTTGCAGCTCTCTGGCGCCCCCCTTACCCTCAGGTCAGACAGGGTACTGCACCTAGAATGATTAGTCGCCAGAAAGGCTGCCTGCTATGTACTGGCTAATGGGCACACTACAGCGAGGGCGATATAACTACTCCCACTCAGGCAGGAACAATAATTATCAATGTCGGCCATCGCTGCCAGTTTTCCCAACGGCTCAGGACACTTCCGCTGCCACCAGCTCCTATTTCTTAATTAATAATGGGTCAGGAGCCAACCCAATTAGTAGCATAATTACTTCAGAGGATGTGAAAGTACGTTATAGAGCAAGGAGAAACGAAGCTAGTAATTTTATATATTTTACTCCAAAAACTAGGCAGTGTTTACAAAAGTATATAAAAGATATTATAAGATGAGACAAGTATCGTATATACAGACAATTACAAAAATAAAAGTGATTAAATATGAAAATAAACTTACAGTTGCTTATGTCCTTTCATATCATGGCTGACCATGCGGCTGGGGGGAAGGGGAGAATATGTCCCAATGAATCAGGCAGATTTGCAGAGCCTCTCTCTCAGCTGACTTCCTGGGTGAAAAGCTCCCCCTCCTAACTCAGCTCCTAAATGTATATGCTCTGCTTGATGACCTCACTGAGTGGGCTGTGCCCTGGAATGCCCTCCCCTTCCTGGAAGTTATGTCAAGTCTTCTATTGCTCATATCTCTTGGGGAGAATCTCATAGAAGGACGACGAACGTATTATATGACTTCTCTCAAAATTAGCTTACATATAAGTCTAAACATGGCTTGGCTATGAGCCCCGGTTAAGCAATAATGTGTTTCTCAAATTCTGACAGGTGCTGAGCTTAGAAAACGCACTGTGTGATGGCCCGGCTGATGCAGAAGCCAAAAATGTATTTGTCCTGCTTCCAGACCTAAGCTGCAAGATTATATACCAGCTTAAGAGAACAAAGGGAATGCCCCCCGACCATATGCCTTCTGCAGACGGCTGAGTAGGCCTGCTCACAGCACACTGGTTTCACATTACAGCTTCATGCAGGGGGAGGGAGAAAGAGTGACTTAGAATTTCACCATGCTGACAGGCAGAGAGGCATAGCTGCTTGGTGCTGCTGTGGGGAAAAAAAAGAGGGGGGGTCAAATCTGCAGCGTGTGTGTGTGTGCCATGGAACCTTCTAGAACAATACTCCGAATATGGCATATTTATATTATACTAGATGTTGGCCCGATTCTAACGCATCGGGTATTCTAGAATATGCATGTCCCCGTAGTATATGGACAATGATGATTCCAGAATTCGCGGCAGACTGTGCCCGTCTCTGATTGGTCGAGGCAACCTTTATGACATCATCGTCGCCATGGCAACCATTATGACATCTACGTCGATACTGTGCCCGTCGCTGATTGGTCAAGGCAAATTCGCGGCAGACTGTGCCCGTCGCTGATTGGTCGAGGCAACCTTTATGACATCATTGTCGCCATGCTGTGCCCATCGCTGATTGGTCGAGGCCTGACGGCCTCGACCAATCAGAGACGCAGGATTTCCAGGACAGACAGACAGACAGAAAAACCCTTAGACAATTATATATATAGACTAGATTGTGGCCCGATTCTAACGCATCGGGTATTCTAGAATATGCATGTCCCCATAGTATATGTAACATAGTAACATAGTTAGTAAGGCCGAAAAAAGACATTTGTCCATCCAGTTCAGCCTATATTCCATCATAATAAATATGGACAATGATGATTCCAGAAATCGCAGCAGACTGTGCCCGTCGCTGATTGGTCGAGGCAACCTTTATGACATCATCATCGCCATGGCAACCATAATGACATCTACGTCGATACTGTGCCCGTCGCTGAATCAGAAACGTGGGATTTCTACGTCCTTTATGACATCATCGTCGCTGTGTCCGTCGCTGATTGGTCGAGGCCTGGCGGCCTCGACCAATCAGAGACGCGGGATTTCTACGTCGATACTGTGCCCGTCGCTGATTGGTCTAGGCCGCCAGGCCTCGACCAATCAGAGACGTGGGATTTCCAGGACAGACAGACAGACAGAAAGACAGACAGACAGACGGAAAAACCCTTAGACAATTATATATATAGATTATTATAGGACAAATCATTGTGCCCAGTGTTATTATAGGACCGGACATTGTGCCCGTGTTATTATAGGACTGTTCATTGTTCTCCGTGTTATTATAGGACAGGTCCTCATGCTCCATATTATTATAGGACCGGACATTGTGACCCGTGTTATTTTAGGACCGGTCATTGTGCCCTGTGTTATTATAGGACTGTTCATTGTTTCTGTGCTATTATAGGACTGTTCATTGTTCCCCATGTTATTATAGGACAGAACATGGTGTCCCATGTTATTATAGGACAGGTCATCGTGCCCCGTGTTATTATAGGATGGGTCACTGTGCCCGTGTTATTATAGGATCGGTCATCATGCCCTGTGTTATTATAGGACCGGTCATTGTGCCGATATTATTATAGGACAGGTCCTCGTGCCCCGTGTTATTATAGGACCGGATATTGTGCCCTGTATTATTATAGGACCGGTCATTGTGATCCGTGTTATTATAGGACCGGTCATCGTGCCCGATCTTATTAAAGGACCGGTGACGGCGCCCCATCTTATTATAATACCGGTGACCACGCTCAGTCTTATTATAGGACAGGTGACCACACCCTGTCTTATTATAATACCGATGACCACACCGTGTCTTATTATAGGACCAGTGACAGCGCCGTGTCTTATTATAGGACCGATGACAGCGCCCTGTCTTATTATAGGACCGGTGACAGCGCCCTGTCTTATTATAGGACCAATGACAGCGACCTGTCTTATTATAGGACCTGTGACAGCGCCCTGTCTTATTATAGGACCAGTGACAGCGCCCTCTCTTATTATAGGACCGATGACAGCGCCCTGTCTTATTATAGGACCAGTGACAGCGCCCTGTCTTATTATAGGACCGGTGACAGCGCCCTGTCTTATTATGATACTGGTGATCACACCCTGTCTTATTATAGGACCAGTGACAGCACCGTGTTTTATTATAAGACCGGTGACAGCGCCCTGTCTTATTATAGGACCGGTGACAGCGCCCTGTCTTATTATAGGACCAGTGACAGCGCCCTGTCCTATAATAAGTGCCCTATAATAAGACAGGGTGCTGTCACCTGTCCTATAATAAGACAGGGCACTGTCACCGGTCCTATAATAAGACAGGGCGCTGTCACCGGTCCTATAATAAGACAGGGCACTGTCACCGGTCCTATGATAAGCGCTGGAGTCCTGGGTTCAAACCCCACCAAGGACAACATCTGTAAGGAGTTTGTATGTTCTCTCCGTGTTTGCGTGGGTCTCCTCCGGGTTCTCCGCTTTCCTCCCACATTCCAGAGACATACTGATAGGGAATTTAGATTGTGAGCCCCAACGGGGACAACGATGATAATGTGTGCAAACTGTAAAGCGCTGCGGAATATGTTAGCGCTATAAAAAATAAAGATTATTATTATTATAGGACTGGTGACAACACCCTGTCTTACTATAATACCGGTGACCACGCCCTGTCTTATTATAGGACCGGTGACCACGCCTTGTCTTATTATAGGACCAGTGACCACACCCTGTCTTATTATAGGACCGGTGACCACGCCCTGTCTTATTATAGGATCGATGACCACTGTTGTGAATTCTGTGGCAGAGCTCCCTCCTGTGGTCACAAGTGGTACTTCGGCTGATTCTCTCTGTGAGCTTCCGTTGGTGGAGGAAAGTGGTACTGCGGCTTCTGAGTTTCCTTCCTCAGGTGATGTGGTGAAGTCGTTAGGTGCTGCTCTATTTAACTCCACCTAGTGCTTTGATCCTGGCCTTCAGTCAATGTTCTAGTATTGGACCTGTTTCCTCCTGGATCGTTCCTGTGGCCTGCTGCTCTGCATAGCTAAGTTCTGCTTTGCTATTTTGTTTGCTGTTTTTTTCTGTCCAGCTTGTCTATTTGTTTTTTCCTGCTTGCTGGAAGCTCTGGGACGCAGAGGGTGTACCTCCGTGCCGTTAGTTCGGTACGGAGGGTCTTTTTGCCCCCTTTGCGTGGTTTTTGTAGGGTTTTGTGTTGACCGCAAAGTTACCTTTCCTATCCTCGCTCTGTTCAGAAAGTCGGGCCTCACTTTGCTAAATCTATTTCATCTCTACATTTGTCTTTTCATCTTAACTCACAGTCATTATATGTGGGGGCTGCCTTTTCCTTTGGGGTATTTCTCTGAGGCAAGGTAGGCTTATTTTCTATCTTCAGGCTAGCTAGTTTCTCAGGCTGTGCCGAGTTGCATAGGGAGCGTTAGGCGCAATCCACGGCTGCCTCTAGTGTGGTTGGAGAGGATTAGGGATTGCGGTCAGCAGAGTTCCCACGTCTCAGAGCTCGTTCAATGTTTTTGGGTTATTGTCAGGTCACTGTATGTGCTCTGACCCCTATGTCCATTGTGGTACTGAATTACCTTATCATAACAGTACTGGAGGACCAAAGTACTAATGATTCTCAATAGAGGGAAAAAAGAAGTTCTGAGACCATTTTTTTTTCTTTGCACTGTGTTTTGCCTTTTTTTTCCCCTAGACATTTGGGTGGTTCAGTACACAGGTGTAGTGATGGACATTAAAGGTCTGTCTTCACGTGTGGATCAGCTCACGGCAAGAGTACAAAATATTCAAGACTTTGTGGTTCAGAATTCTATGTTAGAACCGAGAATTCCTATTCCTGATTTGTTGTTTGGAGATAGAACTAAATTTCTGAGTTTCAAAAATAATTGTAAACTATTTCTGGCTTTGAAACCTCGCTCCTCTGGTGACCCAGTTCAACAAGTTAGGATCATTATTTCTTTTTTACGTGGCGACCCTCAGGACTGGACATTTTCTCTTGCGTCAGGAGATCCTGCATTAAGTAATATCGATGCGTTTTTCCTGGCTCTCGGATTGCTGTACGATGAGCCTAATTCAGTGGATCAGGCAGAGAAGAATTTGCTGGCTCTGTGTCAGGGTCAGGATGAGATAGAGGTATATTGTCAGAAATTTAGAAAATGGTCCGTACTCACTCAATGGAATGAAGGTGCGCTCGCAGCTATTTTCAGAAAGGGTCTCTCTGAAGCCCTTAAGGATGTCATGGTGGGATTTCCTATGCCTGCTGGTCTGAATTAGTCTATGTCTTTGGCCATTCAGATCGGTCGACGCTTGCGTAAGCGTAAATCTGTGCACCATTTGGCGGTATTACCTGAGCTTAAACCTGAGCCTATGCAGTGCGATAGGACTTTGACCAGAGTTGAACGGCAAGAACACAGACGTCTGAATGGGCTGTGTTTCTACTGTGGTGATTCCACTCATGCTATCTCTGATTGTCCTAAGCGCACTAAGCGTTTCGCTAGGTTTGCCACCATTGGTACGGTACAGTCAAAATTTCTTCTGTCCGTTACCTTGATCTGCTCTTTGTCATCGTATTCTGTCATGGCATTTGTGGATTCAGGCGCTGCCCTGAATTTGATGGACTTGGAGTATGCTAGGCGTTGTGGGTTTTTCTTGGAGCCCTTGCAGTGTCCTATTCCATTGAGAGGAATTGATGCTACGCCTTTGGCCAAGAATAAGCCTCAGTACTGGACTCAGCTGACCATGTGCATGGCTCCTGCACATCAGGAGGTTATTCGCTTTCTGGTGTTGCATAATCTGCATGATGTGGTCGTGTTGGGGTTGCCATGGCTACAAGTCCATAATCCAGTATTAGATTGGAAATCCATGTCTGTGTCCAGCTGGGGTTGTCAGGGGGTACGTGGTGATGTCCCATTTCTGACTATTTCGTCATCCACCCCTTCTGAGGTTCCAGAGTTCTTGTCTGATTACCGGGATGTATTTGATGAGCCCAAGTCCGATACCCTACCTCCGCATAGGGATTGTGATTGTGCTATCGATTTGATTCCTGGTAGTAAATTCCCTAAAGGTCGACTGTTTAATTTATCTGTGCCTGAGCACTCCGCTATGCGGAGTTATGTGAAGGAGTCCTTGGAGAAGGGGCATATTCGCCCGTCATCGTCGCCATTAGGAGCAGGGTTCTTTTTTGTAGCCAAGAAGGATGGTTCGCTGAGACCTTGTATAGATTACCGCCTTCTCAATAAGATCACGGTTAAATTTCAGTACCCCTTGCCGTTGTTATCTGATTTGTTTGCTCGGATTAAGGGGGCTAGTTGGTTCACCAAAATAGATCTTCGTGGTGCGTATAATCTTGTGCGTATTAAGCGAGGCGATGAATGGAAAACTGCATTTAATACGCCCGAGGGCCATTTTGAGTATCTAGTAATGCCATTCGGACTTGCCAATGCTCCATCAGTGTTTCAGTCCTTTATGCATGACATCTTCCGAGAGTACCTGGATAAATTCCTGATTGTGTACTTGGATGACATTTTGATCTTCTCGGATGATTGGGAGTCTCATGTGAAGCAGGTCAGAACGGTGTTTCAGGTCCTGCGTGCTAATTCTTTGTTTGTGAAGGGATCAAAGTGTCTCTTTGGTGTTCAGAAGGTTTCATTTTTGGGGTTCATCTTTTCCCCTTCTACTATCGAGATGGACCCTGTTAAGGTCCAAGCCATCCATGATTGGACTCAGCTGACATCTCTGAAAAGTCTGCAAAAGTTCCTGGGCTTTGCTAATTTTTATCGTCGCTTCATCTGCAATTTTTCTAGTATTGCTAAACCATTGACCGATTTGACCAAGAAGGGTGCTGATGTGGTCAATTGGTCTTCTGCTGCTGTGGAAGCTTTTCAAGAGTTGAAGCGTCGTTTTTCTTCTGCCCCTGTGTTGTGCCAGCCAGATGTTTCGCTTCCATTCCAGGTCGAGGTTGATGCTTCTGAGATTGGAGCAGGGGCTGTTTTGTCGCAGAGAGGTTCTGATTGCTCAGTGATGAAGCCATGTGCCTTCTTTTCCAGGAAGTTTTCGCCTGCTGAGCGAAATTATGATGTGGGCAATCGAGAGTTGCTGGCCATGAAGTGGGCATTCGAGGAGTGGCGTCATTGGCTTGAAGGAGCTAAGCATCGCGTGGTGGTCTTGACTGATCATAAGAACTTGACTTATCTCGAGTCTGCCAAACGGTTGAATCCTAGACAAGCTCGTTGGTCGCTGTTTTTTGCCCGTTTTGACTTTGTGATTTCGTACCTTCCGGGCCCTAAAAATGTGAAGGCGGATGCTCTGTCTAGGAGTTTTGTGCCCGACTCTCCGGGTTTATCTGAGCCGGCGGGTATCCTCAAAGAGGGAGTAATTGTGTCTGCCATCTCCCCTGATTTGCGGCGGGTGCTGCAAAAATTTCAGGCTAATAAACCTGATCGTTGCCCAGCGGAGAAACTGTTTGTCCCTGATAGGTGGACGAATAAAGTTATCTCTGAGGTTCATTGTTCGGTGTTGGCTGGTCATCCTGGAATCTTTGGTACCAGAGAGTTAGTGGCTAGATCCTTTTGGTGGCCTTCTCTGTCGCGGGATGTGCGTTCTTTTGTGCAGTCCTGTGGGATTTGTGCTCGGGCTAAGCCCTGCTGTTCTCGTGCCAGTGGGTTGCTTTTGCCCTTGCCGATCCCGAAGAGGCCTTGGACACATATCTCTATGGATTTTATTTCAGATCTTCCCGTCTCTCAAAAGATGTCAGTCATTTGGGTGGTCTGTGATCGCTTCTCTAAGATGGTCCATTTGGTACCCTTGTCTAAATTACCTTCCTCCTCTGATTTGGTGCCATTGTTCTTCCAGCATGTGGTTCGTTTACATGGCATTCCAGAGAACATCGTTTCTGACAGAGGTTCCCAGTTTGTTTCGAGGTTTTGGCGAGCCTTTTGTGGTAGGATGGGCATTGACTTGTCTTTTTCCTCGGCTTTCCATCCTCAGACTAATGGCCAGACCGAACGAACCAATCAGACCTTGGAAACATATCTGAGATGCTTTGTTTCTGCTGATCAGGATGACTGGGTGTCCTTTTTGCCTTTGGCTGAGTTCGCCCTTAATAATCGGGCCAGCTCGGCTACCTTGGTTTCGCTGTTTTTCTGCAACTCTGGGTTCCATCCTCGTTTCTCTTCAGGGCAGGTTGAGTCTTCGGACTGTCCTGGTGTGGATACTGTGGTGGACAGGTTGCAGCAGATTTGGACTCATGTAGTGGACAATTTGACCTTGTCCCAGGAGAAGGCTCAACGTTTCGCTAATCGCAGACGCTGTGTGGGTCCCCGACTTCGTGTTGGGGATTTGGTTTGGTTATCTTCTCGTCATATTCCTATGAAGGTTTCCTCTCCTAAGTTTAAACCTCGTTTCATTGGTCCGTATAGGATTTCTGAGGTTCTTAATCCTGTGTCTTTTCGTCTGACCCTTCCAGATTCTTTTTCCATACATAACGTATTCCATAGGTCATTGTTGCGGAGATACGTGGCACCTATGGTTCCATCTGTTGATCCTCCTGCCCCGGTTTTGGTGGAGGGGGAGTTGGAGTATATTGTGGAGAAGATTTTGGATTCTCGTGTTTCAAGACGGAAACTCCAGTATCTGGTTAAGTGGAAGGGTTATGCTCAGGAAGATAATTCCTGGGTCTTTGCCTCTGATGTCCATGCTCCCGATCTTGTTCGTGCCTTTCATATGGCTCATCCTGGTCGTCCTGGGGGCTCTGGTGAGGGTTCGGTGACCCCTCCTCAAGGGGGGGGTACTGTTGTGAATTCTGTGGCACAGCTCCCTCCTGTGGTCACAAGTGGTACTTCGGCTGATTCTCTCTGTGAGCTTCCGTTGGTGGAGGAAAGTGGTACTGCGGCTTCTGAGTTTCCTTCCTCAGGTGATGTGGTGAAGTCGTTAGGTGCTGCTCTATTTAACTCCACCTAGTGCTTTGATCCTGGCCTCCAGTCAATGTTCTAGTATTGGACCTGTTTCCTCCTGGATCGTTCCTGTGGCCTGCTGCTCTGCATAGCTAAGTTCTGCTTTGCTATTTTGTTTGCTGTTTTTTTCTGTCCAGCTTGTCTATTTGTTTTTTTCCTGCTTGCTGGAAGCTCTGGGACGCAGAGGGTGTACCTCCGTGCCGTTAGTTCGGTACGGAGGGTCTTTTTGCCCCCTTTGCGTGGTTTTTGTAGGGTTTTGTGTTGACCGCAAAGTTACCTTTCCTATCCTCGCTCTGTTCAGAAAGTCGGGCCTCACTTTGCTAAATCTATTTCATCTCTACGTTTGTCTTTTCATCTTAACTCACAGTCATTATATGTGGGGGCTGCCTTTTCCTTTGGGGTATTTCTCTGAGGCAAGGTAGGCTTATTTTCTATCTTCAGGCTAGCTAGTTTCTCAGGCTGTGCCGAGTTGCATAGGGAGCGTTAGGCGCAATCCACGGCTGCCTCTAGTGTGGTTGGAGAGGATTAGGGATTGCGGTCAGCAGAGTTCCCACGTCTCAGAGCTCGTTCAATGTTTTTGGGTTATTGTCAGGTCACTGTATGTGCTCTGACCCCTATGTCCATTGTGGTACTGAATTACCTTATCATAACAGACCACGCCCTGTCTTATTATAGGACCAGTGACCACGCCCTGTCTTATTGTAGGACCAGTGACCACGCCCTGTCTTATTATAGGACCGGTGACCACGCCCTGTCTTATTATAGGACCAGTGACCACGCCCTGTCTTATTATAGGACCAGTGACCACGCCCATCTTATTATAGGACCGGTGACCGTGCCCTGTCTTATTATAGGACCGGTGACCACGCCCTGTCTTATTATAGGACCGATGACCACGCCCTGTCTTATTATAGGATCGGTGACCACGCCCTGTCTTATTATAGGACCGATGACCACGCCCTGTCTTATTATGACCAGTGACCATGCCCTGTCTTATTATAGGACCAGTGACCACGCCCTGTCTTATTATAGGACCAGTGACCACGCCCTGTCTTATTATAGGACCAGTAACCACGCCCTGTCTTATTATAGGACCAGTGACCACGCCCATCTTATTATAGGACCGGTGACCGTGCCCTGTCTTATTATAGGACCGGTGACCACGCCCTGTGTTATTATAGGACCAGTGACCACGCCCTGTCTTATTATAGGACCGGTGACCACGCCCTGTCTTATTATAGGATCGGTGACCACGCCCTGTCTTATTATAGGACCAGTGACCACGCCCGTCTTATTATAGGACCATTGACCACGCCCTGTCTTATTATAGGACCAGTGACCACGCCCTGTCTTATTATAGGACCAGTGACCAAGCCCATCTTATTATAGGACCGGTGACCACGCCCTGTCTTATTATAGGACCAGTGACCACGCCCTGTCTTATTATAGGACCGATGACCACGCCCTGTCTTATTATAGGACCAGTGACCATGCCCCATCTTATCATAGGACCAGTGACCACGCCCTGTCTTATTATAGGACCGGTGTCCACGCCCTGTCTTATTATAGGACCAGTGACCACGCCCGTCTTATTATAGGACCAGTGACCACGCCCTGTCTTATTATAGGACCAGTGACCACGCACTGTCTTATTATAGGACCAGTGACCACGCCCATCTTATTATAGGACCGGTGACAACGCACTGTCTTATTATAGGACCAGTGACTACGCCCATCTTATTATAGGACCGGTGACCACGCCCTGTCTTATTATAGGACCAGTGACCACGCCCCATCTTATTATAGGACCGATGACCACGCCCTGTCTTATTATAGGACCAGTGACCACGCCCCATCTTATTATAGGACCAGTGACCACGCCCGTCTTATTATGGGACCAGTGACCGTGCCCCATGTTCCTCACCTGTGGGGTTCCCCGGGTTGATGACGCAGAGCACGCGGGGGAGACATTGGTTTCTGGCTGCAGAGAGAGATTCTCGAATCCGGCTGACACTGACGGCCCAGCCACGCGCCTCATCCAGGGAATATGGAAGCATGACTGCGCCAGACAGCACAATGGCGTCCATGTAAAGCGGATAATAGGGCACCGGGAGCAGAATCCCCGTCCTCAGCACTGCCTCACCATCCACCACCAGGGACAAGGCACTCTGCGGAAAAAAGAGCGTCAACTGATGGGAGTATTACTCCAAGCACTCAGTCTCAACCACCTCCAGAGCTGCACTCACTATTCTGCTGTTACATCGTGTCTTATCCTACAGTCACCTCCAGAGCTGCACTCACTATTCTGCTGTTACATCGTGTCTTATCCTCCAGTCACCTCCAGAGCTGCACTCACTATTCTGCTGTTACATCGTGTCTTATCCTCCAGTCACCTCCAGAGCTGTAGTCACTATTCTGCTGTTACATCTTGTATTTCATTTGATGCTCCACCAAGTCTGGTCAAGGGTTGTGACACCCTACGATGAACGGTCTGGAGTTGTGACGCCCCAATGAGGTCTGGTACGGGATTGGACACCCCACGAGGTCTCATCCGGAGTTGTGACGCCTTCACGAGGTCTCGTCAGGGGTTGATGCCACACAAGGTCTGGTCAGGGGTTGTGGCACCCTACAAGGTCTGGTCAGGGGTTGTGGCATCCCATGAGGTACGGTCTGGGGTACTGATGCCCTCCGAGTTCTGGTCAGGGGTTGTGAAACCCCACGAGGTCTGGTGAGGGATTGTGATGCCCCCCACGAGGTCTGGTCAGGGGTTGTGATGCCCCCACTAGGTCAGGTAAGGGGTTAGGATGCCCCCACTAGGTCTGGTCAAGGGTTGTGATGCCCCCACAAAGTTTGGACAGGGATTGTGACACCCCACAAGGTCTGGTCTGAGGTGGTGGGGACCCACAAGGTTTGGTCAGGGGTTGTGATGCCTTCAAAAGGTCTGGTAAAGGGTTGTGATGCTCCCACGAGGTCCAGTCTGGGGTTGTGGCATCCCTTGAGGTCTTGTTCCGGGTACTGACGCCCTATGAGGTCCGGTCTGGGGTACTGTTGCCCTGAGAGGTCTGGTCAGGGATTGTGACACCCCACGAGGTCTAATAAAGGGTTGTAACGCTCCCACGAGGTCCAGTCTGGGGTTGTGATGCCCCCATGAGGTCCAGTCTGGGGTTGTGAAGCCCCCACGAGGTCCAGTCTGGGGTTGTGATGCCCCAGCGAGGTTCAATCTGGGGTTGTGATGCCCCCACGAGGTCCAACCTGGGGTTGTGAAGCCCCCACGAGGTCCAGTCTGGGGTTGTGAAGCCCCCCCCGAGGTCCAGTCTGGGGTTGTGAAGCCCCCACGAGGGCCAGCCTGGGGTTGTGAAACCCCCACGAGGTCCAGTCTGGGGTTGTGAAGCCCCCACAAGGTCCAGTCTGGGCTTGTGAAGCCCCCAGGAGGGCCAGCCTGGGGTTGTGAAACCCCCACAAGGTCCAGTCTGGGGTTGTGAAACACCCACGCGGTCCAGTCTGAGGTTGTGAAGCCCCCACGAGGTCCAGCCGGGGGTTGTAAAGCCCCCACGAGGTCCAGTCTGGGGTTGTGAAGCACCCACGAGGTCCAGTCTGGGGTTGTGAAGTTCCCCACAAGGTCCAGTCTGGGGTTGTGAAACCCCCACGAAGTCCAGTCTGGGGTTGTGAAGCCCCCACGAGGTCCAGTCTGGGGTTGTGAAGCCCCCAGGAGGGCCAGCCTGGGGTTTGTGAAACCCCCACGAGGTCCAGTCTGGGGTTGTGAAGCCCCCACAAGGTCCAGCCTGGGGTTGTAAAGCCCCCACGAGGTCCAGTCTGGGGTTGTGAAGCCCCCACGAGGTCCAGTCTGGGGTTGTGAAGCCCCCACGAGGTCCAGTCTGGGGTTGTGAAGCCCCCACGAGGTCCAGTCTGGGGTTGTGAAGCCCCCAGGAGGGCCAGCCTGGGGTTTGTGAAACCCCCACGAGGTCCAGTCTGGGGTTGTGAAGCCCCCACAAGGTCCAGCCTGGGGTTGTAAAGCCCCCACGAGGTCCAGTCTGGGGTTGTGAAGCCCCACGAGGTCCATTCTGGGGTTGTGAAGCCCCCACGAGGTCCAGTCTGGGGTTGTGAAGCCCTCACGAGGTCCAGTCTGGAGTTATGAAGCCCCATGTTCCTGTGATTGGGGCTACAGAATTCTTTGGCCACAGGTGGATCCGTCCTTTTGTTGTGTGGCGATGAGAATTAATCCTTGTTCTAAGCTTTTGTCCTGTCCCCCCACATACAGCCCCCCAGCCGGACATTTGGTGCATATAATTTAGTACACACCATTGGATTTCGCTTTCCACAGAGCAGAGAGGTGAAATGTACTAAGTTTTATTCTCGGATTTTCCTTTTGATATTTCTGATGGAGAAGCCCCATGCGCTGTCGGCTGGAGGACCGTCCGTTATAGTGGACTCACCAGTACGGCCTCGGAGGCTCCGCAGCACACTATGATATTTCGGGGGTCGCTGGGGACACCATTATCTCTCCTCATCATGAAGTTGGCGATCTTGTGTGGCAGCGTCTGAGTGATGTATCTCGGGTTATAGCTGCCTGTGGATACAGCCAGACCTGGTCAGACTCATGGATCCCATTCTCATGCCTCCCTGATCCCCCGATCCCTTTGATCTGCTCCCACACTCACCCACAGATCCACTATCCAGGTTCTTCAGGATTTCCCGGGCTCTGGTCTTGGTGTCTTCTGGGAAGTGATCACTTTCCAGCAGGTCTGGGTAGGTGCACAATGCAGCCACCTGGAGGAACATCCGAAAACTGGGAATAAAGTCGCAGATCATAAACCATGAAAGATCTCTGCTTGTTGTCAGTGAATAGAGCCCCGGTGTATGTCTTCCTGCACATCATGTGGGCGTCTTACAATAGACCCAATGTAGAGCTGTAGGATCCATCATCAGCACCATCGGGGGTAGGTCTATAACCAGGTACAGCAACAGACCCAAAGTCAGAGACATCCGATGACTGCCAGCTCATAACCAGAGCCAGCTCCACTGATCAGCAGCGGTCTGATGTACTGGGCGCCGCTGATCCTCCGCCCATCCTCCACCCATCCATCTGAGGTGGGCTCAGACATGACGCCATCTCTGCTGGACTCGCACTCACCTGCCTGAAGAAGGTGCATGGCTTATACCCCATCATCTGCATGTCCCCAAAGAAGCAGGGGGTGACCGTGGAGAATGGTTTGTGGATCCCCTGCAGCAGAGAATGATGGGAGTTATAGAAGACAAAATGAGGAAACAAGAGGGAGAATAAGATGAACAATCGAGCCGAGGGGCCATGTATAAAGCAGCGGGAGACCACATGGAGGACAATGGACATACGCGGGGCTCCCCTCTGGCCAGACATAGTGGGAAGGTTACATCTCTGAAGGTTATGGGCACTAATAGTGTTGTCAAACCCCCCGAGGAGCCAACTGGGGTCAAGTGATCCTACAACGGGGAACAAACTGGATTTTTTTACCTTTAAAGGGGTTGTCTGAGACTTTAACATTGATGGCCTGCCCTACTCACTCTCGAGGCCCCCACCGATCAGCTGCTCCCGCTGCCCCCATCGATCAGCTGCTCCCGGTGTCCCCGTTGATCAGCTGCTCCCGCTGCCGGCGGCAGACAGAACTGCTCAGTTATAGAGCTGCACTGCACAGCTCCATCTACAGAATGGTGGCCGCGGTCAGGTACTGCACATCCACCCCCTAAACCGGATATGACGCGAGATCGGCGTTTCACGTGAACGGGAAAATATGTGTTGGGAAAATGGCCGAAGTGATGGCCTCCACGTGAGAGGACACTGTGCTGCATCCCCTGATGGATCCCAGAGGAGGAAACGTCCTGGGAACACCGGGAGAGCACAAGCACCGGTGCGGGCCACTGTCAGGTCCAGCATTTTATTACTGTCAAGGATACACAGCTGGGGGGCTGCACAAAACCCACCACTGTCATCAGTTATCAAGATAGCACAACTCCACTGCCATCAATCGTCAGGACAATTACACAACTGACTGACGAAAGATGGACGAGGCCGGGGCTGCTCCCAATACTAGGCCGGATATTGGGGGCTCACAGTGAGCGTATGGTATATACAGCTCTGAATCCAACACATGGAATATATATACAATACAGACCATAAGTTTGGACACACCTTCTCATTTAAAGATTTTTCTGTATTTTCATGACTATGAAAATTGTACATTCACACTGAAGGCATCAAAACTATGAATTAACACATGTGGAATTATAGACTTAACAAAAAAGTGTGAAACAACTGAAATTATGTCTTATATTCTAGGTTCTTCACAGTAGCCACCTTTTGCTTTGATGACTGCTTTGCACACTCTTGACATTCTCTTGATGAGCTTCAAGAGGTAGTCACCGGGAATGGTCTTCCAACAGTCTTGAAGGAGTTCCCATGATGCTTAGCACTTGTTGGACCTTTTGCCTTCACTCTGCGGTCCAGCTCACCCCAAACCATCTCGATTGGGTTCAGGTCTGGTGACTGTGGAGGCCAGGTCATCTGGTGCAGCCCCCCATCACTCTCCTTCTTGGTCAAATAGCCCTTACACAGCCTGGAGGTGTTTGGGGTCATTGTCCTGTTGGAAAATAAATGATGGTCCAACTAAACGCAAACCGGATGTAATAGCATGCCGCTGCAAGATGTTGTGGTAGCCATGCTGGTTCAGTATGCCTTCAATTTTGAATAAATCCCCAACAGTGTCACCAGCAAAGCCCCCCCACACCATCACACCTCCTCCTCCATGCTTCACGGTGGGAACCAGGCATGTAGAGTCCATCCGTTCACCTTTTCTGCGTCGCACAAAGACACAGTGGTTGGAACCAAAGATCTCAAATTTGGACTCATCAGACCAAAGCACAGATTTCCACTGGTCTAATGTCCATTCCTTGTGTTCTTTAGCCCAAACAAGTCTCTTCTGCTTGTTGCCTGTCCTTAGCAGTGGTTTCCTAGCAGCTATTTTACCATGAAGGACTGCTGCACAAAGTCTCCTCTTAACAGTTGTTGTAGAGATGTGTCTGCTGCTAGATCTCTGTGTGGCATTGACCTCGTCTCTTATCTGAGCTGCTGTTACCCTGCGATTTCTGAGGCTGGTGACTCGGATAAACTTATCCTCAGAAGCAGAGGTGACTCTTGGTCTTCCTTTCCTGGGGCGGTCCTCATGTGAGCCAGTTTCTTTGTAGCACTTGATGGTTTTTGCCACTGCACTTGGGGACACTTTCAAAGTTTTCCCAATTTTTCGGACTGACTGACCTTCATTTCTTAAAGTAATGATGGCCACTCGTTTTTCATAACTGAGCTGCTTTTTTCTTGCCATAATACAAATTCGAACAGTCTATTCAGTAGGACTATCAGCTGTGTATCCACCAGACTTCTGCTCAACACAACTGATGGTCCCAACCCCATTTATAAGGCAAGAAATCCCACTTATTAAACCTGACAGGGCACACCTGTGAAGTTAAAACCATTCCCGGTGACTACCTCTTGAAGCTCATCAAGAGAATGCCAAGAGTGTGCAAGAAAAATATTTAGAATTGAGAGTCCTCAGTGGTTGATACCTTTTAATGGTTAACTGAAAAGATGGTAACAAATTGCAGCTTTCGAGACTACATACGTCTCTTCATCAGGCAAAGACTAAAACAAATTCTGAAGAATCACATATTTATGCACAACATGGCATAGAAATAAAAAGGGAAAAACCATGGATAAGACAGGTGACATGAAGCAGAATTACCATGAGTGATAAACAGTTATGTCCATAAATATTGGGCCAATTCTTAGATAAGGATTGTTTTATTGTCCTCTGATTAGGGTCTCTGTTGTGATGACCCCACATGGTCTGATGGGCAAGTTCCTTAGTTGATGTAAAAAGACATAAATCCATGTGACACATTCATTCCTGCATTAAGAGTGTCAGAGGTCGTCATCAGTTTATATTCCCAGACTCTTCTGTCTCTCTGAGATTTGAAGCTACCTTTTAACACAAGTAATTTCATGTCCATAATGTTATGATTTGGGAGACAGAAATGTATTGCCACAGGTAGATCCATTCTTTTTTCTCTTATTGTGTGGCGATGTGAGTTCATCCTTGTTCTCAGTTTCTGCCCTGTCTCCCCCACATACAGACCCCCAGTTGGACATTTAGTACAAATAATTAAGTACACCACATTAGAAGTGACGCAGCTGAAAGTACCTGGGATCTTGTAGTCCTGATGTGAATTGGGGATCTTTATCTTGTCCGTGATCATTATAAATGGACGGGTTTTACATTTTTTCTGGTTGCAAGGAAAGGTACCTGCAGCTGTTGGAGAGGACAGGGAGCTCTTGACAATGATGCTTCTTAGATTTTGGGGGCTGCCTAAAACACAGTAGTGGTGGGGGGTCTGCAAAAATGGATTGTAAGGGGCATCTTTTTGCAGTAAAGGTTGTAATTTCCGTGCAGCTCCCCTCAGCACCTCCAGATTTGGATTGTAGGTAACTACTAGAGGTCCCGGTTATTTTCTTCTTTAGCTTTGTAATGTAGCAGGTGATTCCTTGATATTCTGGTGGCTCTTGTAATCTGGTTTTCAATTGTTCTTGGATGGTCGCCCTGATTCAAAAAGGTCTTTCTGGGGTGACCAAGTTGTTCATCCCTATCCATTGGGTTAAAACATATGCGATTGTATCTGATGGCTTGGCTGTAGACAATGGAGTTTTTTATGTGTTTTGGATGGAAACTGTCCCATTTAAGGTATGTTGGACGGTCGATTGGCTTCTGATACAGGGATGTCTCTATTTTATTGTTCTGCAGCTTAATGATGGTGTCCAAAAAGTTAATTTCAGTGCAGGAGTAGTTGAGTGTGAAGTTGATGGTGGGATGAAATTGATTAAACTGTTCATGGAACGTCTTTAGCTGTGGCTCAGACTCCGTCCAGATGGTTAAAATGTCATCAATGTAGCGGTAGTACGCTAGAGGCCTGATGGGACATGAGGACAGAAAGTCGCTTTCAAGCTTGGCCATGAAAAGATTTGCATACTGTGGGGCCTGTAACATGGTCTACTGTGCTGTAGTACCTCTTTCAGCACCCCCCGTGTTTCAGGAGGTCCATTCTGCTTTTGCTGGATTCTGAATGAAGGACGCTGGCTAGGATTTCTTGATTACATGGGAGCATATAAAAGCTGACTGCTACTCCAGGTATTTCCAGTCTAAAAGAACACACTTTATTTTCAGCAGAATATATAACACAGATACACAGGGCAGGCCAATAGGAAGACAGCTGGCCAGACATACATTACAATAGCTGCAGGGGGCCGGAGCCTGCTGGTATTTACTGTGGGAATTACAAAGGTGGGGGAGGTCAGAAAGAGAATATCTTGTCCAGGGGTGCAGCCTGTGGACTGATGCATTTCACATGGAAACTATTATACATACATATACTGCACAACATTCTGGGGGTTCTGTAACACAGCTCCCCTTTTCAGCGACGCGATCGGCATACACAGTCTGATCCTTAACGGATCGGTTTGGGGATGACCGAAGTTTATGGGGTTGGTACAAGTTCCGTTTGTCGACTTAGTCCATCGGCATTACCGTTTTGTTTGCCGGGTCTGTAGTGGATGGTGAAGTTCAGAGGTTGTAGGGCTAAACTCCACCGCAGTAATCTGGCGTTGTCTCCGGAGACCCGATTAAGCCAGACTAGGGGATTATGGTCCGTTAGGAGGGAAAACTGTCGTCCATACAAATATGGTTGTAACTTTTTGAGTGCCCATACTATTGCCAGGCACTCCTTCTCGATAGCCGCATAGCTTACTTCACGGGGCAGTAGTTTCCGACTCAGGTAAGCTACCGGGTGTTCTTGGCCGTCCGGCCCGACTTGGCTTAGTACTGCCCCCAATCCAAACATAGAAGCGTCTGTGTGAACAAGGAAATGTTTAGTTGGATCGGGTGCGGCCAATACAGGGGTATTGGTGAGGGCGTCCTTTAGTTGGCGGATGGCTTCCTCACACTCTGGGGTCCAGGTTACCTGGCGGGGTTGGTTCTTACGGGTCAGATCAGTGAGGGGCTTGGCTACGCTGCTGTAATTGGGAACGAATTTCCTGTAATACCCCGCTGTCCCTAGAAACGCCATGACCTGGGTTTTAGTGCGTGGGGTGGGCCATTTGGCTATGGCCTCAATCTTGGCTGGTTCTGGTCTCTGTTTCCCACTTCCCACCCAATGCCCTAAATACTGAACCTCTGCTTTGCCCACGTGACACTTGTCTGAGTTCAGGGTGATTCCGGCCTTGTGGATCCTGTCCAATACTGTCTCTAGGTGATTTAGATGCTCTTCCCATGTCACGCTGTAGATGGCTATGTCATCCAGGTAGGCAAACGCATAGTCCTGGAGACCATCCAGAAGCCGGTCAGCCAGCCTCTGGAAGGTCGCCGGGGCAGTCTTCATCCCGAATGGCATAACTCGAAACTGGAATAAACCGAACGGGGTGACAAATGCCGACATGGGAATAGCCAGTAGCCTTTGCATAGATCGATGGTGGTCAAATACTTTGCCCCCGCCAGCCGGTCTAACAACTCATCCACATGCGGCATGGGATACGCATCCGTCACTGTTTTCTCATTGAGCTTACGATAGTCTACACAAAAGCGTGTAGTCCCATCCTTCTTGGGTACTAACACTATGGGGGATGCCCAGGGACTATCTGACGCTTCAATGACCCCTAAACGCAACATCTCTTGTACCTCTTGTCGCATCCCTTCTCATACAGACTCAGGGACGCGGAAGGGGGGTTGTCGCAGGGGGGTCTGATTCTGGGTCTCAACCTTGTGTTGTGCCAGGTGAGTGTACCCCGAAAACATCCTCTGTCGCTGCCTCAACAACTCCTCCGCCTGCTGTCTCTCCCGGGGGCCTAGGTCTTCACCCCAGTGTACCTGGTCCCATGTTTTAGACTGAGTCCTCTCCCCTAAGACATCCGGCAAGGGAAGTCCGGCTGAATCCTCTGCTTCAGGTGCACAGATGGCCACTACCTCTTCAGGGCGCTCCCGGTAGGGCTTCAGCATATTTACGCGGAACATGTGGATAACCCTGGGGTCGTCACAATTGGCGACATTACAGGTGGTGTCGGCTATTTTCCCCACTACCTGGTAGGGCCCCTGCCATGCAGCTTGGAACTTGTTCTGCCTAGTGAGCTCTAACACCAGGACCTTCTGCCCTATTTCCAAGGTGCGCTCTCTTGCCCTCCGATCGTACCATACGCGCTGGCGCCGCTGGGCCACCTGCATGTTCTCACGTACAGCCTGCGTCAGCTCCTGTAGGCAGTCCCGGAATTCCAGCACATAGGGTACAATAGGTACCCCTTCTATGATGCCCTCCCCTTCCCAGTGTTCTAGCACTAAGTCTAGGGATCCCCTTACCCGTCTCCCGTATACCAGTTTGACTGGGGACAACCCCGTGGATTCTTGGGGCACCTCCCGATAGGCAAACAGGAGGTGAGGCAAGAATTTCTCCCAGTCCCTGTAGGTCCTGGTAAAAGTCCCAATGAGTTGTTTTAACGTCCCTTTAAAGCGTTCACACAACCCATTGGTTTGCGGGTGGTACGGGGCGCTTCTAATGGACTTTACGCCGCACAGCTTCCACAGTTGGTTGGTCACCTCTGCTGTAAACTGGGTACCCTGGTCTGAGATAATCTCCCAGGGAAATCCAAACTGTGAGAACCTGGAGCAGGGCAGCCGCCACCGTCTCTGCCAGTATGTTAGGTAACGCAACCGCCTCTGGATACCGTGTGGCATAATCTACCACTGTCAATATATACCTTTTCCCTGACGGACTGGGTTTGGCTAACGGCCCTATCAGATCGACCGCTGCTCGGCTAAATGGTTCCTCCACAATGGGGAGAGGGCGTAATTTGGCCGTGCATCAATCTCCCCTCTTGCCAATGCGCTGGCAACTGTCACAGGTCTGGCAGTATTGATGGACATCATAGGTTACCCCTGGCCAAAAGAAGTTTTGTGTCAGACGATGCCTGGTGCGACTGACACCGAAGTGCCTGGCCAAGGGTATGTCATGAGAGATTCGCAGTAACTCCTGCCTATACTTCTTGGGAGCTACCAGCTGTCGTTTTATAGTGGGGCTCGTCCCTGTGTGGTGCTGCTCTGTGATCCGGTAGAGGAGTCCCTGCTTCCATACAAACTGTTCCCCTTCCAGTACCCCTCTCCCCTCCTGTGCCTTCCCACGATATCCCTCCAATGAAGGATCCTCAAGTAACTCCCTCTTAAATTCATCTGGGGTGGCCCAAGAAATGTGTCTGGCTATGGGAATACGTGTAGGGCTGGGATGTCTTACCTGGGCCTCCTCTGAGTGCGATTCCGCCTCCGCAGCTCGAGCTTGTCTCCGGGTGGTCACAGGATATGTCTCAGCCAGAGGGGCATCCGAGAAGGCAGACAACATGGGCCCCAAGTCATTTCCCAGCAAAACGTCTGCAGGCAAATCCTCCATCAAGCCGACCTTAACAAGGCCATCCCCAACTCCCCAGTTCAGGTGAATCCTGGCAGTGGGCAGTCGATGTATAGCTCCCCCTGCTACACGGACTGCCACTGTCCGGTCCGTCTTCTCTTGGTCCCGGACGAGATGAGGCTTCACAAGGGTCAAAGTTGCTCCGGAATCTCTTAGTCCCTGCATGCGTTTCCCATTAACCCACACGACCTGTCGATGCTGTTGTCGATTATCTGCCCGGGCTGCCTGCACGGGGTCTACTTCATGCAGCACTTCCTCCATCTCTTCCACCCCTTGGTTAGTTGTAGTCCCCAATGCCGGGTCAGCTTCACCTTGGTAGCAGTGTACAGCGGCCCGGTGGAAGGTAGCTGTTCCCGCCTTTGGCCACTGGGTATGCTGAGTCCGGTTGGGACATTGTCTTTGCAGGTGGCCCATCTGATGGCAGGTGTGGCATCGCGCCCCAGGGAAACTGTGGTAGGCCGGGTTTCTAGCTGGTCCCCCTACAATCTTCGGTGGTTTGGGGCCCTCCAGGTCCATGGGCGGACCCCTAGTGACCATCTTTGATCCGGACAACTGAGGCCTCCTGGCGTCATGATGTTCATCGGCCAGACGAGCGGCTTCCTCAAGAGTCGTTGGCCGCCTGTCCCAAAGCCATTCCTGTGTCTGGGGGTTAGTCCATTAAAGAATCGTTCTAACAAGAAGAGCTGGAGGATGTCCTCCTTAGTGGTTGCTTGGCTCCCTTGTACCCACTGTAGCAGTGACCGCCATAATTTACAGGCCCATTCAGTGTGGGTATCGGTTACTCGTTTTATAAGTCCACGGAACTTTTGGCGGTATGCCTCTGGTGTCAGCGCATACCGGGCCAAGATCACTTCTTTGATCCGCTCATAGTCCATACAGTCCTCATCAGGTACCGTGCGATAGGCGTCCGCTGCCCAGCCTGTCAGCTTGCTGGCCAGAATCTGAACCCGTTCCTCCGGCTTCACTTGATGAAGGGCACACTGCCGCTCAAAGTCCTGCAGAAAGCCATCAATGTCTTCCTCTGCCTCCCCCAACTGTCGGAAGGCATTAGACTAGATCTTTTTGTGGCTTACTGGTGAAGATACCTGTGCGGAGGTTAGAGCTCCCCCTGCTCGCTGACTCTCCTCTCTCCGCTCTGCCATCTCCATCTTGGCCAGCTCCACTTTGGTCCGCTCTGCCATCTCCATATTGGTTAGCCCTATACTGGTCCGCTCGGCCATCTTTTCCTTCAGATCAGTACGCACATCAGCCATCACCTCTCGTATGATCTCTACTGCAGGGTTTGGGCCATAGAACGCCAGTCTGTTCTTTACCTCCCTCTGGAATTCAGTCTCCTCCACGTTCACATTGGGGGGCGCTGCACGGTCGTGTTCCATGATGGCTGCTATCAAATCCGCTTTTGTTTTGTTGCTGGCAATTAACCCTCGGGCTTCCACCAGATCTTTTAATGTAGTCCTCTTTAACTTCTGGTAGTTGTCTTCCATTCATTCCTTTCCTCCTGTAGAAGGGGTATCACATCCCGCTGTCTGCCACCAGTGTAACGGGGTCTACTGTGCTGTAGTACCTCTTTCAGCACCCCCCGTGTTTCAGGAGGTCCATTCTGCTTTTGCTGGATTCTGAATGAAGGACGCTGGCTAGGATTTCTTGATTACATGGGAGCATATAAAAGCTGACTGCTACTCCAGGTATTTCCAGTCTAAAAGAACACACTTTATTTTCAGCACACAGAATATATAACACAGATACACAGGACAGGCCAATAGGAAAACAGCTGGCCAGACATACATTACAATAGCCGCAGGGGGGCGGAGCCTGCTGATATTTACTGTGGGAATTACAAAGGTGGGGGAGGTCAGAAAGAGAATATCTTGTCCAGGGGCGCAGCCTGTGGACTGATGCATTTCACATGGAAACTATTACACATATATATACTGCATAACGTTCTTGGTGCTGGGGGGTTCTGTAACAGGGCCATTTTATTTCCCATCGCTGTGCCAGTCTCCTGTAGATAGATCATCCTGTCAAACTCAAAGTAATTGTGGGTGAGGATGAATTTTATAAGTTTCACCACAGAATTTTCATCAGTCCCTGCATTTTCCAGGAAGAATTTGCAGGCATTTAATCCATCCTGGTGTGGGATATTGGAGTACAAAGATTCCACATCCATGGTGGCCAGGATGGTTCCTTCTGGTAGAGGACCTATTGCTGATAGTTTATTCAATAGGTCGGTTGTGTCCTGAATGAAGCTGGGTGTATCCTTTACCAGGGGTTTAAGAATACCCTCTACCCACCCAGATACCTGCTCAGTAAGGGTGCCCACACATGAAATAATTGGTCTTCCTGGGTTTCCAGATTTGTGGATTTTGGGAAGCATGTAGAATGTCCCTGTTCTTGGACTTTCAGGTATCAGGTCATTGGTTCTTATGGATTCTTCGGGCAGACAAGATACCAACTTGTTTAGTTCCTTGTAATAATCCTGTGTAGGATCCGACTCCAATTTTTTGTAGTAGCGTGTGTCCATAAGTTGTCTGCTTGTTTCCCTCATATAGTCTGATGTGTTCATTGTGTTAATTAGTTTCTCTTTCCCATGCTATAATTAATCCCAGATGTTCCACGTGTAGACCTATTTCAAAGGAAGTCGAAGTGTCAGCTCTTCCCCAGTTATAGGTAATTTTCCCAATTCTCCATTTGCGCCATGTGAGGGGGATGTGTCTTACGGGTTTTCATTTTCTATTTGTTTGTTTCACCATGGTGTGTTGTGGAGCCATCAATCCAACAGGACAGGATCCATTGGGTTACTTACACTCCTTCCTTTTTTGACTATCTTTGTTTTAACCTTTCATCCTGTGCTGCTTAGTGACGTTAGAGATCCGGTGCCTAATATTCTGGTATGTGATCCAGGATCTTATATTGTGCAGAGATCCATTATGTTATGTTTAGTTAGGGAATGTGTTAGATCCTTTTAAATAAAATTGGATGATATCGGCAAACCACATGTAACTAAAAAACCAGCACATTTTGGCCACAAGCCTTGTTCACACCACCTTTGCCAAAATGCCTTTTTTCTTTTTAAAGGAACTAATAAATGTGAAGTGTTATCTACTTTTTCATTCTCTTTTTGTATATTGGGTTGCAGCCCTGACCTGGGCGTCTCTGTGCGGTGACCCCTTATTGCGATCCAAGTCCTGCCAGGTCTGGTGAGCCGACCTCCCTTTACATTCCCCCCCCCTTTCTATATTATGTCATATTGTGGTGGAGATCCAGTATTATTATTATTATTATTATTTATTTATATACATCATTGATTCCATGGTGCTGTACATGAGAAGGGGTTACATACAAGTTACAAATATCACATACAGTAAACAAACTAACAATGACGGACTGATACAGAGGGCGAGGACCCTGCCCTTGCGGGCTTACATTCTACAGGATTATGGGGAAGGAGACAGTAGGTTGAGGGTTGCAGGAGCTCCGGTGTTGGTGAGGCGGTAGCTCCGGTGTTGGTGAGGCGGTAGCTCCGGTGTTGGTGAGGCAGTAGCTCCGGTGTTGGTGAGGCGGTAGCTTCGGTAGTGGTGAGGAGGCAGCGGGGTCAGTGCAGGCTGTAGGCTTTCCTGAAGAGATGAGTTTTCAGGTTCCGTCTGAAGGATCCGACTGTGGTTGATAGTCGGACGTGTTGGGGCAGAGAGTTCCAGAGGATGGGGGATATTCGGGAGAAGTCTTGGAGGCGATTGGATGAGGAGTGAATAAGTGTGGAGGAGAGGAGGTCTTGGGAGGACCGGAGATCACGTGAGGGAAGATATCGAGAGATTAGTTCAGAGATATATGGAGGAGACAGGTTGTGGATGGCTTTGTAGGTCAGTATTAGCAATTTGAACTGGATACGCTGAGGGAATGGGAGCCAGTGAAGAGATTTGCAGAGGGGGGAAGCGGAGGAGTAGCGAGGAGAGAGATGGATTAGTCGGGCAGCAGAGTTAAGGATGGACTGGAGAGGTGCAAGGGTGTTAGCAGGGAGGCCACAGAAAAGGATATTGCAGTAGTCAAGGCGGGAAATGATGAGGGCGTGCACAAGCATTTTAGTAGATTGGGGGTTGAGGAAAGGACGGATCCTGGAGATATTTTTGAGCTGGAGGCGACAGGAGGTGGAAAGAGCTTGGATGTGTGGTTTGAAGGACAGGGCAGAGTCGAAGGTTACTCCGAGGCAGCGGACTTCGGGTACAGGGGAAAGCATGATGTCATTGACTGCGATAGATAGGTCAAGTAAGGAAGATTTATGTGATGGAGTTAAGATGATGAGTTCAGATTAGTAACAGTATGAGTAACAGTATCTGTTATTTCATGGTTACTGGGGCTGAAAAGTGAAGGGGGTCCATCGAGTTCTCCCTTTCTCCACCAGTTATGGTTAGATCATTTATTACCCAAACTGCCGTGTGTTGTGAGACGCCTCCAGGCCTCCAATGAATGCTGATATAGTGTCGACCATCACTACCTCTTGTGGTCGGGATTCCACAGCCTGACGGCTCTAACTTTCCTATTTAGATACTTGTTGTGAATTCTGTGGTCAAGCTCCCTCCTGTGGTCATGAGTGGTACTTCGGCTGGTTCTGTCCATGAGCTTCCTCTGGTGGATGTGAGTGGGGCTGCGGCTTCTGAGTTTCCTTCCTCAGGTGACGAGGTTAAGTCGTTAGGTGCTGCAATATTTAACTCCACCTAGTTCTTTGTTCCTGGCCTCCAGTCAATATTCCAGTATTGGTCTTGCTCTCTCCTGGATCGTTTTTGTGACCTGTATTCCCTGCATAAGCAAAGTTCTGCTTGTGTTACTTTTGTTTTTGCTATTTTTTCTGTCCAGCTTGCTATATTGGTTTGTCTTGCTTGCTGGAAGCTCTGGGACGCAGAGGGAGCACCTCCGTACCGTTAGTCGGTGCGGAGGGTCTTTTTGCGCCCTCTGTGTGGTTGTCTGTAGGTTTTTGTGCTGACCGCAAAGTTATCTTTCCTATCCTCGGTCTATTCAGTAAGTCGGGCCTCACTTTGCTAAAATCTATTTCATCTCTGTGTTTGTATTTTCATCTTTACTCACAGTCATTATATGTGGGGGGCTGCCTTTTCCTTTGGGGAATTTCTCTGAGGCAAGGTAGGCTTATTTTTCTATCTTCAGGGCTAGCTAGTTTCTCAGGCTGTACCCGAGGCGCCTAGGTCTGGTCAGGAGCGCTATACGGCTACCTCTAGTGTGGTGTGATAGGATTAGGGATTGCGGTCAGCAGAGTTCCCACATCTCAGAGCTCGTCCTATGTTATTAGTAACTATCAGGTCATTTTCAGTGCTCAGGTCCATTGTGGTTCTAGATCACCAGTTCATAACAGATACTGGAATCATCATTCCTCCACATGTAATGAATATCTCCTGATCCTTTGTATTGTGTGTGGAGATTTCTCTTATATTGTTGAGGCGATCCAGTAACTTATATTAGGAGATCCATTACCTATTATTTTGGTGAGAAATCCAGTCTCTTGCAATGTTGGAGGAGATCCAGTATCTTATATGGACAGGGCGGCCGATGGAGCGTCCAATGGGAGCTCTGCAAGGAGCGTTACTAAGAGCCAAGTGATACCATGCCAAACACCTGAGACATGGCGGCCGGTGGAGCATTCAATTGGAGCTCTGCATGGGGCGTTACTGAGAACCAAGAGTTACCATGTCATACCTCTGAGACAGGGCGGCTGGTGGAGCATCCAATGGGAGCTCTGCATGGAGTGTTACTGAGAGCCAAGAGTTACCATGTTTATACCTCTGAGATAGGGCGGCAGGTGGAGTGTCCAATGGGAACTCTGCAAGGAACATTACTAAGAGCCAAGAGCCACCATGTCATACTCCTGAGAAGGGGCGGCCGGTGGAGCGTCCAATGGAACCTCTGTATGGGGCATTACTAAGAGCCAAGAGTCACCATGCCAAACACCAGAGATGGGGTGGCTGGTGGAGCATTCAATGGGAGCTGTGCATGGGGCGTTACTGAGAGCCAAGAGTTACCATGTCATTCTACTGAGACGGGGCATGCGGTGGAGCGACAGATGGGAGCTTTGCATGGAGCGTTACTGAGCCAAGAGTCACCATGTCATACTCCTGAGACAAGGCAGCCGGTGGAGTGTCAAACGAGAGCTCTGCATAAAGCGTAACTGAGAGCCAAGAGTTAGCATGTCAAGACAGAGAGGCTGGTGGAGCGTCCAATGGGAGCTCTGCAAGGAGCGTTACTGAGAGCCAAGAGCCACCATGCCAAACACCAGAGATGGGGCGGCTGGTGGAGCGTCCAATGGGAGTTCTGCATGGGGTGTTACTGAGAGCCAAGAGTTACCACGTCATACTACTGAGACGGGGCATCTATTGGAGCGACCGATGGGAGTTCTGCATGGAGCGTTACTGAGAGCCAAGAGCCACCATGTCATACTCCTGAGATGGTATGTTGTGTTGTGAAGGAGATCCAGTATATTGTATTATGGAGGAGATCCAGTATATTATATTGTGGAGGAGATCCAGTATGTTATGTTGTGTAGATGATCTAGTATGTTGTGTTGTGGAGGAGATCAAGCATGTTGCGTTGTGTAAATGATCTAATATGTTGTATTGTAGAGGAGATCCAGTATGTTGTATTGTGGTGATCCAGTATGTTGTTTTGTGGAAGAGATCCAGTATGTTGTATTGTGGAGGAGATCCAGTATGTTGTGTTGTGGAGGAGATCCAGTATGTTGTGTTGTGTAGATGATCTAGTATGTTGTGTTGTGGAGGAGATTCTTCATGTTTTGTTGTGGCGGAGATCCAGTATGTTGTGTTGTGGAGGAGATCCAGTATGTTGTTGTGTTGTGGAGGAGATCCAGTATTTTTTGTTGTGGAGGAGATCCAGTATGTTGTGTTGTGGAGGAGATCCAGTATGTTGTGTTGTGGAAGAGATCCAGCATGTTGTGCTGTGTTGTGGAGGAGATCCAGTATGTTTTGTTGTGGAGGAGATCCAGTATGTTGTGTTGTGGAGGAGATCCAGTATGTTTCTTTGTGGAGGAGATCCAGTATGTTGTGTTGTGGAGTGGTGGGGATATTTTCTTATATTGTAAGTGTTTGTTTTACCTGTACAATTTCCCTCTGGATCTCGGAAGCACGGACCACGAGGGATCCCAGGATCGGGACCTTTGCAGCTCGAATGCTCTGATTAATTGACTCCAGAGTCAACAACTTCTTCTTGGGCATCATGTTGTGTCCTGCAAGATCCACAATGGTGAGAAAGAAACAAGATTCCGTACACCACACGCATCACAAACATCTGACTCCCCAATATTACCACACACAAAACACCCCAATGTTATCACACACCTGACGGCCCAATATTATCACACTCCTGACGGCCCAATATTATCACATACCAAACACCCCAATGTTATGACACACCTGACGGCCCAATATTATCACATACCTGACGCCTGTCCTGAATCTACACTGAGCTGGTGCATCTCTCTGCTAGTGTGACACACGCAGCAGATGTGGTTTTCCCCCACAGACACCCCCTCTTCCCACTGCCTAGAAAGCTCTCCTTCGCACTTACCTGCAGGTAATTCTAAACCCCTCATTCCCCCCTCCCGCCTGATACCAGCTATAACTGGCACAGAAACTTTCAAACCGCATGGGCCTTCCCTTTGTTCTCTTAAACTGGAATATAATCGCGCAGCTTAGGTCTGGAAGCAGAACAAATAAATTTTTGGCCCCTGCCATCAGCCAGGCCATCACCCAGTGCGTTTTCCAATTTCCTGTACCCTTGGTATCTGAGAAATGAATTACTGCTTAGTCGCGGTTCATAGCCAGGTCATGTTTGGTCTTAATAGAATGCTAGTCGTGATACAAGGTCAATGGTAATTCCATCGTCGCTATATGAGGTTGCATCCTGGAGCTACGGCGGATATGAATGTTCCATAACTCTGAGTCCCTCTGAGTAAGTAGGAGTGCATAGCTCCGCCCACTCAGTGATGTCACGACCAGAGGGCATATCTTAACCCTGCTGAGTTATGAGTCAGTCTTTGCCCAGAAAAAGAGCTAACAGCAGCTCAGCAAGCTGCTCCGATGCACTCTGATGTTCGGCCCTCCCCCAGCCACATGGTTTGCCATGATCTGAAATTATATAAGAGAACTGTAAGTGTTATTTTCAACTTTAATCCCTTTTTATTTGTAATTGTTTGTACATGCGATACTTGTCTACTTTTATAATATCTTTATTATTATTATTATTATTATTTATTGTTATAGCGCCATTTATTCCATGGCGCTTTACATGTGAGGAGGGGTATACATAATAAAAACAAGTACAATAATCTTAAACAATGCAAGTCATAACTGGTACAGGAGGAATGAGGACCCTGCCCGCGAAGGCTCACAATCTACAAAGGATGGGTGAGAATACAGTAGGTGAGGGTAGAGCTGGTCATTTCATACTTTTGTAAACACTGCCTACCTTTTTAGAGTAAAATAGATAAAATTACTAGCTTTGTCTCTCATTGCTCTATAAAGTATTGTCACGTCCTCTGAAATGAATTACGCTACTAATTGGTGTTAACTCCGGACCAGTTATTAATTATGAAATCGGAGCTGGTAGCCACGGATTTGTCCTGTGCATTTGGGAAACCTGGTAGCAACAGACGGTGTTGATAATTATCGTTCCCGCCTGTGTGGGAGTAGTTATATCACCCTCGCTGCAGTGTACCAATTAGCCAATACAAAGTAAGGCAGCCTTTCTGGTGACTAATTACCATAGGTGCAGTACCCTGTCTGACCTGACGATAAGGGGGGCGCCAGAGAGCTGCAAGCTCCAAACCGGATCTGGGAAGTGGGATATAGATAAATCCCCTTCAGAAAGAATTGGGGCAACCAAACAACCCTGGTTCATGACATATTGGTGTGAGTAATGTGATTCGTGACAACGCCCCAATGTGATCACACACCTGACACCCCAATGTTATCACACACCCAACGCCCCAATGTTATCACACACCTGATGCCTCAAAATTATCACACCCGATATCCCAATATTATCATACACACGTCACATACATCTACCACCCCCATCATCCCTACGTCACATACATCTACCACCCCATCATCCCTACGTCACATACATCTACCACCCCCATCATCCCTACGTCACATACATCTACCACCCCCATCATCCCTACGTCACATACATCTACCACCATCATCCCTACGTCACATACATCTACCACCCCCATCATCCCTACGTCACATACATCTACCACCCCCATCATCCCTACGTCACATACATCTACCACCATCATCCCTACGTCACATACATCTACCACCCCCATCATCCCTACGTCACATACATCTACCACCCCCATCATTCCTACGTCACATACATCTACCACCATCATCCCTACGTCACATACATCTACCACCATCATCCCTACGTCACATACATCTACCACCCCCATCATCCCTACGTCACATACATCTACCACCCCCATCATCCCTACGTCACATACATCTACCACCATCATCCCTACGTCACATACATCTACCACCCCCATCATCCCTACGTCACATACATCTACCACCCCCATCATTCCTACGTCACATACATCTACCACCATCATCCCTACGTCACATACATCTACCACCATCATCCCTACGTCACATACATCTACCACCCCCATCATCCCTACGTCACATACATCTACCACCCCCATCATCCCTACGTCATATACATCTACCACCACCATCATCCCTACGTCACATACATCTACCACCATCATCCCTACGTCACATACATCTACCACCCCCATCATCCCTCCCGCCTGCTGCCCCTTCTTTCCCCTGCATCCCCCCCACATTACCTGGCTTTGGGGGTCTGCTTCTGGCTGCAAAGTGATTTTTCAGATCCTGGAGGAATCTCTCCCGGAGACGTCTGGGACCCCGTGATCTGGTTATAGTGTAATCAGGGGAGGGGTCACTTATTAACTGCACAGGTCAAAGGTCGCTCAATCTTAAACTATACCAGATTTTAGGGAATTTGTCATGTGACCTCAGATGTCACCTGTGAGGCAGTGACCGGTGTTATTTACGAGGGTCGCAATGTGTCCCCCAGGATGCGCACACAAGCATATTGAGGCCGCGGGAGTGCACTGCAGGCCCAGACATAGCTGTGATTGCAATGCAAAATAAAAGTGAGTGTTGGCTTTGGGCAAGCTATTTGTCCAAGGCAGATTTAGGAAAACATGCCATGGGCTTTTATTTTTGAACCGGACTACAGGATGGCAGTGGGGCAGTCCGCTTCCTTTCCAAACAGGTCTTCCATGTGGCCGACGGCCATAAGTTCTTTGTAAAAACTCTGCAGCACGGGGTTGGGTGGGTCAGTTTGGTTTGGAAGCATACAGAGCAGAAAGCTCTCCCGAGCTGTGTGAAGCAACACAGATCCAACAGGCCTGGAACCCCTCAGCGTACACGGTGGTGCAGTTGCCCACGGCAAACGGTCCTGGTTGAGGATTATCTTGTTTCCTGGCTGCGATCCGGAGGATACTATTTTGCTTTCTGTTTGGGAGTACGCTGACTATTAAAAGAAACTGTTTTTCAACTTTCCTGGGTCACTGCCTGTGTAAGGACTGGGACTGCGTACCTGTTTTTGTCTGTTCTTGCCCTTAGTTCTGTTGGATTCGGCCCTTACACAAAATGGAGTGGCTGACCTCATGGGGGCCATCTTGTTTCCTGTCTGCTGCATATATAAAAGAACTTTGCACACTATACCTTGCTTGTGTACCTTGTACCTCACTTGCTGCCAAGCTCAAGGACTTGCAACCTGCATGTTTCTTCTATTCCTCGGGCTTTACGTACCACCGGAAAGACTCTGTTACTCTACACCTGCTCTGCACCCACCTCCGCTACGGTCTGCCCCCCCACTAGGGGCCAGCCCGGGCTCTGACCTCTGGATTCTGCTTTGCTGGACTTGTGCTCGCACCCCCGGTCTGTACTTCTAATATCTGCATATTCTTGAGAATGTTTATTGCTTGCTTATCTGTACAGCCGCAGTTTACATCAGTCATCTGAAGTTCATCTTCCTACTATATATATTTATTTTTTTTGAACTGTGATCTACCGTGTTTGTCGTCATTCTGACCCACATCATCGGTCTCCATAGAACATTAGCATAATCGTATTACAGCCTGTCTGTCACACCCCGTTGCGCTACATATGGTTAGAGAATTATTATTATTTATTTATTTATATAGCACCATTGATTCCATGGTGCTGTACATGAGACGGGGTCACATACAAATAGAATGCGGGCAGTGTGAACTGAGGCATACCCAAAGCCTGCTGCATGTCAGTTATTAGGCCTGCGACACTGCAGCCCAAGCCTGCCGACAAGATGGAGGAGCTTTTAAAGCAGCTGGTCCTCACTTAGTTGCAATTTCAGCGGCAGCCGGGGCAACTGCAGTTACAGCAGCAGCAAGGGCCACAGGAGCAGTACAATCATCATCGGCAGCATAAGGCTAATGAGCTGATCCTGCAGCAGGTTGCTGCTATGCGAGGTGCACCCTCAACAGTGACCCCAATCTGTGCTGAGGCCCGGTACAAAGTCTGCACAGCGCTGAGGAAGAGGAGTCCTGAGGACGATATGGAGGCCTTCCTCACCGTGTTCGAGTGCATATCAGAGCGGGAGAGCTTGCCGATGTCACAGTGGGCTGAAGTGGTGGCCCCCATCCTGATGGGAGATGCCCAAAAGGCCAACGTGGACCTCAGTCAGGATGATGCACTGGACTATGAGAAGCTGAGAGGTGAGATCCTTGCCCAACTGGGGGTTAATACATATGTGCGGGCTCAGTGGGTGTACCAGTGGTTCTTTGCGGAGTCTCATCCTGCCAGGTCTCAGGCTTATGACTTGCTGCAGCTGGTAAAAAATTGGCTCCAGCCTGAGACCTTAAGCCCATTCCAGATGGTAGAGAGGGTGGTGGTCGACCGGCTGGTGAGGGACCTGCCAGCAGCCATACAGCATTGGGTGGGGAAAGGGGACCCAGGCACTCTGGACCAGAGGGTTGGACTGATTGGGCGGTATACAGCCACCCAAGACTTTATTCGGGACACTGCTCCACTTTGGCTGTCACGTCAGGCACCACCAGCCCAGGAGCCATGAGTCCAGGAGTCCATGACCCTCCATAGGGACCAATCAGGACCAAGCCCGTACTGATGGGGTATCCCGAAGTGCCAGTGACAAGAGACCCAGTATCCCTAAATTGGCCCCAAGGTCTATTCGTACTGCAGCTATCAAGTGTTGGTGCCAAGGGCCTGGACATGTGGCTGACAACTGCCCCCTGACAGCTTAACCCATGGACTGCGGGTATACTCGCTGAGTATCTATATGCCCAGCCAGTCTGCACCGCAACTACAGGCACTGCCGGTAGTGAACCTCAACTGTGCTAGGTACTCATCAATGGGTACCAGATGGACGCTCTCTTGGACTCGGGGAGCTTAGTAACTCTGGTCCATGGGTCCCTTGTTGCCGGGGAAAACTTCAATGGATGGAAAGTGGGGGTGGTGTGTATCCATGGGGAACTCTGGGAGTATCTGACTGATTTCCACCCCGTTTGGAGAAATAAAACATGTGGTGGGAGTAGTGAACACCCTTCCATATAGGACTGTGTTGGGAAGAGACTTGCCTCTGTTCTGGTCTTTGTGGGAGACCAGGGTTGACCCTCCCAAGGTACATGTTACTCTGGGCATGGAACCTGAAGTTACTCTGGGCACTGAACCTGGCCCAGGCACGAGAAAGGGTGATAGAGATCAATGGAGTGACCCAGCAGCCATGTGCCGAGGCAGTTTTCCCCCGCATGGCAATCCAACAGGATTTGTTGTACAGGGTAGATAAAAGTTGGCATGAGGTGGTGGAACAGCTGGTGGTGCCCCAATCTTACCGTCAGGCGGTGCTCGACATGGCTCACACCCACATACTGAGAGGGCACTTGGGGGCCAAAAAAGATGCAGGAGTGCATTCTGCAGTGTTTTTTTTTGGCCTGGGGTCTATGCAAAGGTCCGGAGGTACAGTGACAAGTCTCCAGAGTGACAACTATCCTCACCCACCGCAAACTACCAGAGTCCATTGGTACCTCTGTTCATCATAGAGGTACCATTTGAGCAGATAGCAATGGATCTGATAGGACCCATGGTGAAATCCGCCCATCGCCATCAACATATTTTGGTCATAGTGGACTGCGCCACGCGGTACCCTGAAGCGATACCTCTCCGCCACACCTCAGCAAAACGAATAGCCCGCAAGCTGTTTGCCATGTTTTGTTGCCTTGGACTGCCAAAGGAGATCCTCATAGTAACATAGTAACATAGTAACATAGTTAGTAAGGCCGAAAAAAGACATTTGTCCATCCAGTTCAGCCTATATTCCATCATAATAAATACCCAGATCTACGTCCTTCTACAGAACCTAATAATTGTATGATACAATATTGTTCTGCTCCAGGAAGACATCCAGGCCTCTCTTGAACCCCTCGACTGAGTTCGCCATCACCACCTCCTCAGGCAAGCAATTCCAGATTCTCACTGCCCTAACAGTAAAGAATCCTCTTCTATGTTGGTGGAAAAACCTTCTCTCCTCCAGACGCAAAGAATGCCCCCTTGTGCCCGTCACCTTCCTTGGTATAAACAGATCCTCAGCGAGATATTTGTATTGTCCCCTTATATACTTATACATGGTTATTAGATCGCCCCTCAGTCGTCTTTTTTCTAGACTAAATAATCCTAATTTCGCTAATCTATCTGGGTATTGTAGTTCTCCCATCCCCTTTATTAATTTTGTTGCCCTCCTTTGTACTCTCTCTAGTTCCATTATATCCTTCCTGAGCACCGGTGCCCAAAACTGGACACAGTACTCCATGTGCGGTCTAACTAGGGATTTGTACAGAGGCAGTATAATGCTCTCATCATGTGTATCCAGACCTCTTTTAATGCACCCCATGATCCTGTTTGCCTTGGCAGCTGCTTTTAGGTTACCTTGCCACGTTGGACAGATCTGGCCCTGGTGTAGCTACATAAGAGTGAAGTGGTGAGTCAGAAGGAGTCAGAAGGAGATGTCTTTATCACCGAAAGAAGGTCGTGGGTTGGACCCTAGCAGTTGCTGTGGGGGACGAAGAGACGCCATTCCCGGAGTGGAGTGGACGGGTCATCCTTGATCAAATGGAAGTGGATGTGAAGGTTCTGGGCCCCGAGCGTGTGCAAGCAATAGAAACTATGCTGTGGGAAAATCAGGCTGCATTTGCCTGTCACGCCGAGGATTTCGGCTGTACTGAAGCCATCACGCATGAGATACCGACCGGGGAAGCTCGTCCAATTGGAGAACGATACCGGCAGATCCCGCCCAAGATGTACCAAGAGGTGAAAACATTACTGAGGCAGATGCTGGATTCAGGAGTGGTGCAGAGAAGTCAGAGCCCTTGGGCAGCCCCGGAGGTGCTCGTCAAGAAAAAGGATGGGACCATCCGGTTCTGTGTAGATTACAAGAAACTCAATGCCTGCACTGTTCGAGACTCGGATCCGTTGCCCCGCATCGAGGAATCCTTGACAGCGTTGGGGAAAGCCAAGTACTTCTCCACCTTGGACCTGGCAAGTGGATACTGGCAAGTAGCCGTGGTAGAGAAAGACAAAGAGAAAACTGCCTTCATCCTCCCTATGGGGCTGTTCGAGTTTAACCGGATGCCCTTCGGGCTCTCCAATGCTCCAGTGTTATGATCTGTTGGTTTAGGAACAACATGAGACAAGCTCTAAAGGAGGTGGTATCTGTACTGACCGCAAACCCTGAACCTAGCAGCGCAACTAAAAATAGCCGTGGGGGGTACCTGACGTTCCCTAGACCCCTCGGCACAGCCTAAGATCTAACTTCCCCTAAAGATGGAAACAGGAAACCTATCTTGCCTCAGAGAAAATCCCCAAAGGAAAGATTGCCCCCCACAAATATTGACGGTGAGAGGAGGGGAAAATAACATACGCAGAAATGAAATCAGATTTTAGCATAGGAGGCCAGTCTAGCTTGATAGATAGGACAGGAAAGGACACTGTGCGGTCAGTATAAAAACTACAAAACAATCCACACAGAGTTTACAAAAATCTCCACACCTGACTAAAGGTGTGGAGGGTAAATCTGCTTCCCAGAGCTTCCAGCTAACAGAAATAATCCATACTGACAAGCTGGACAAATATAGAATGCACAGAACAATAAGTCCACAACATGTGGACTGAAATGAGCAAAGCCAGAACTTATCTTTGCAGAACTGGTCAGGAAACCAGGAGAATCCAAGCAGAGATGTGAATCCAGCCAGGAAACATTGACAAGTGGCACAGGCTAAAGAAAGAGCCAGACTTAAATAGCCGAGCAGAAGAGACAATAAGTGGAGGCAGCTGATGACAGCTAACTCCAAGGAGCAGCCATACCTGTTATGATCAGGTAATTCAGCACCACAATGGACATAGAAGTCAGAGCACATACAGTGACCTGACAATAACCCAAAAAACATAGAACGAGCTCTGAGACGTGGGAACTCTGCTGACCGCAATCCCTAATCCTCTCCAACACACACTAGAGGCAGCCGTGGATTGCGCCTAACGCTCCCTATGCAACTTGGCACAGCCTGAGAAACTAGCTAGCCTGAAGATAGAAAATAAGCCTACCTTGCCTCAGAGAAATACCCCAAAGGAAAAGGCAGCCCCCCACATATAATGACTGTGAGTTAAGATGAAAAGACAAACGTAGAGATGAAATAGATTTAGCAAAGTGAGGCCCGACTTTCTGAACAGATCGAGGATAGGAAAGGTAACTTTACGGTCAACACAAAACCCTACAAACAACCACGCAAAGGGGGCAAAAAGACCCTCCGTACCGACTAACAGCATGGAGGTACACCCTCTGCGTCCCAGAGCTTCCAGCAAGCAAGAAAAACAAATACGCAAGCTGGACAGAAAAAACAGCAAACAAAAATAACACAAGAGCAACTTAGCTATGCAGAGCAGCAGGCCACAGGAACGATCCAGGAGGAAGCAAGTCCAATACTAGAACATTGACTGGAGGCCAGGATCAAAGCACCAGGTGGAGTTAAATAGAGCAGCACCTAACGACTTCACCACATCACCTGAGGAAGGAAACTCAGAAGCCGCAGTACCACTCTCCTCCACCAATGGAAGCTCACAGAGAGAACCAGCCGAAGTACCACTTGTGACCACAGGAGGGAGCTCTGCCACAGAATTCACAACACATACCACTAGAAACCACAAGAGGGAGCCCAAGAGCAGAACTCACAAAAGTGCCACTTACAACTACCGGAGGGAGCCCAAGAGCGGAATTCACAACACCCCAGGCACATTTCAACGGCTGATGGAAAAGTGTTTGGGAGACTTAAATTTTGAGGCTACCCTGATCTATCTGGATGACATCATTGTGTTTTCGGCTTCATTCGAAGAACACCTTGCCCGGCTTGGACAGGTACTCGGAAGACTGCGGGCTCATAACCTGAAGGTGAAGCCAAAGAAGTGCCACCTCTTCAAGAGAGAGATTGAGTACCTGGGCCACATAGTGTCACAAGATGGAGTTCTACCCTCGCCAGAAAAAGTGGCTGCTATCCAGAAGTGGCCAGTCCTTCAAACAGTGAGAGAACTCCAGGCCTTCCTGGGACTCACTGGGTACTACCGCCGGTTTGTTAAAGACTTTGCGAAGGTGGCGGGTCCTCTCAATGAGTTGCTGAGGGGGACCGCTGGAGTCGTGAAGACCCAGCGCATCCCCTGGGCACAGGAACAAGATGAGGCCTTTCAGGCTATAAAGAATGCCCTTACTTCAGCCCCGATTTTGGCCTACGCAGACTTTGATCAACCGTTCCTGTTGTACACAAATGGTAGCCTTCATGGACTCGGTGCAGTACTTTCTCAGATACAGGATGGACATGAGAGAGTCATCGGGTATGCCAGTAGGTCCCTGCGAGACAGCAAAAGAAACCCTCACAATTACAGCTCCTTCCGGTTAGAGCTCCTGGCCCTGGTGTGGGCCATGACAGAAAAGTTTGCAGGCTTCCTGACAGATTCAAGTTCAAACGGACAATAATCCCCTGGCCCACCTTGAGAATGCTAAATTGGGGGCCTTAGAACAACAGTGGGTGGCTCGCCTAGCCAAGTTCGACTTTACCATCCATTATCGCCCTGCTACCGAAAACGCAAATGCTGATGGGCTGTCAAGAGTGACTGTGGAGACTCCAGTGGGGGATCTTGATGAGCAACTCGAAGAGGAGGAAACCCCAGACTTTCGCAAGTTTGAACCCCCAATGGTTGCAGCCCAGTCAAGAAGGGAGGCCTGCGCATTACCCCGCTCCCTGGGGAGAACCAATGTGGAATGGGGACACGTTCAGAATGAAAATGAAGGGCTGAGACAGATGAAATGGTGGGTAACGCAAAAGCAGAAGCCTGGCAAACAAGAGAGAAATGATCTGGACTCTGAAATGACGAGTGTGTTACACCAGTGGGATAGACTGGAGGAGCGAGAGTCAGTGCTATATCGTAAGAGGCAACAGCCAAAAGATATGGAAGTAAGGTGGCAAGTGGTCATCCCAGGAAGAGTGGCTCAAGAAGTAGCTAAAGAAGCCCACGAATTCGGAGCACACTTCGGCCCCACAAAGACCTACCAATGGTTACAGCGGTATGTGTATTGCCCCGGGTTGGAGCTTGTGGTGGAAGAGGTTTGCCGGCAATGTCGAGTATGTGACCTCATTAAGAGTACTGAACAGAGGGCACCCATCCAGACCATACAAACTAAGGAACCGCTAGAAGTCTTGATGATCAACTATCTCCTCGTGGCACACTCGCCCGGAGGCTAACAATACTATTTGGTGATGACCGATCATTTCTCTAAGTTCGCAGTAGTCACTCCAACTAGAGACCAGACTGCGGAATCGGCGGCGCGAGCCATCTGTCAAGACTTCATCCGGGTGTATGGGTGCCCAAAGCGCATCCACTCCGACCAAGGCGCATGTTTCCAAGGCAAGGTGATGGAAGAATTGTATCGCATGTATGGCATCGAGCGGTCCCGGACCACCCCTTACCACCCTCAAGGCAACGGAGCTTGTGAACGCTTCAACAGAACCTTACTTCAAATTATTATTATTTTTATTATTATACATTTTTATAGCGCCATTTATTCCATGGCGCTTTACATGTGAATACGGGGCAAATATAGACAAATACATTAAACATGAGCAGATAACAAGGCACACGAGTACATAAGGAGGGAGGACCCTGCCCGCGAGGGCTCACAGTCTGCAGGGGGTGGGTGAGGATACACTAGGAGAGGGAAGAGCTGGCTGTGCGGCTGTTCAGTAGGTTGAGGATCACTGCAGGCTGTAGGCTTGTCGGAAGAGATGAGTCTTCAGGTTCTTTTTGAAGGTTTCTATGGTAGGCGCAAGTCTGATGTGTTGGGGTAGAGAGTTCCAGAGTATGGGGGAAGCACGGGAGAAGTCTTGGATGCGGTTATGGGAAGAAGAGATGAGAGGGGAGTAGAGAAGGAGGTCTTGGGAGGATCGGAGGTCGCGTGTAGGTAGGTACCGGGAGACCATGTCACAGATGTATGGAGGAGACAGGTTGTGGATGGCTTTGTATGTCAGTGTGAGGGTTTTGAACTGGAGTCTCTGGGCGATAGGAAGCCAGTGAAGGGCTTGACACAGGGGAGAGGCTGGGGAATAGCGGGGGGACAGGTGGATTAGTCGGGCAGCAGAGTGTAGGATGGATTGGAGTGGTGCCAGAGTGCTAGAGGGGAGTCCAGAGAGTAGGAGGTTGCAGTAGTCGAGGCGGGAGATGATAAGGGCATGCACTAGCGTTTTTGCAGTGTTGCGGTCAAGGAAAGCACGGATCCGGGAAATATTTTTGAGTTTGAGACGACAGGAGGAGGCAAGGGCTTGGATATGTGGCTTGAAAGAGAGGGCAGAGTCGAGGATCACCCCGAGGCACCGGGCGTGTGGGACTGGGGATAGTGAGCAGCCATTGACATTGATGGATAGGTCTGGTGGAGGGGTAGAGTGAGATGGGGGAAAGATGATGAATTCTGTTTTGTCCATGTTCAGTTGTAGAAAGCGAGCAGAAAAGAAGGCTGAAATGGCAGACAGACAGTGCGGGATTTTGGTAAGCAAGGAGGAGAGGTCAGGTCCGGAGAGGTAGATCTGCGTGTCGTCAGCGTAGAGATGGTACTGCATACCGTGGGATTCTATGAGCTGTCCCAGGCCGAAAGTGTAGATGGAGAAGAGTAGGGGTCCTAGAACAGAGCCTTGAGGAACACCGACTGACAAGGGGTGAAGTGAGGAGGTGGTGTGGGGGAGGGAGACACTGAATGTTCGGTCTGTCAGATATGACGAGATCCAAGAAAAGGGCCAAGTCTGTGATGCCAAGGGATGAGAGGATTTGTAGCAAAAGGGAGTGGTCTACAGTGTCAAAGGCAGAAGACAAGTCCAGGAGAAGGAGGACAGAGTAGTGTCGCTTGCTCCTGGCAGTTAGTAGGTCATTACATAACATAGTAACATAGTTAGTAAGGCCGAAAAAAGACATTTGTCCATCCAGTTCAGCCTATATTCCATCATAATAAATACCCAGATCTACGTCCTTCTACAGAACCTAATAATTGTATGATACAATATTGTTCTGCTCCAGGAAGACATCCAGGCCTCTCTTGAACCCCTCGACTGAGTTCGCCATCACCACCTCCTCAGGCAAGCAATTCCAGATTCTCACTGCCCTAACAGTAAAGAATCCTCTTCTATGTTGGTGGAAAAACCTTCTCTCCTCCAGACGCAAAGAATGCCCCCTTGTGCCCGTCACCTTCCTTGGTATAAACAGATCCTCAGCGAGATATTTGTATTGTCCCCTTATATACTTATACATGGTTATTAGATCGCCCCTCAGTCGTCTTTTTTCTAGACTAAATAATCCTAATTTCGCTAATCTATCTGGGTATTGTAGTTCTCCCATCCCCTTTATTAATTTTGTTGCCCTCCTTTGTACTCTCTCTAGTTCCATTATATCCTTCCTGAGCACCGGTGCCCAAAACTGGACACAGTACTCCATGTGCGGTCTAACTAGGGATTTGTACAGAGGCAGTATAATGCTCTCATCATGTGTATCCAGACCTCTTTTAATGCACCCCATGATCCTGTTTGCCTTGGCAGCTGCTGCCTGGCACTGGCTGCTCCAGGTAAGTTTATCATTAACTAGGATCCCCAAGTCCTTCTCCCTGTCAGATTTACCCAGTGGTTTCCCGTTCAGTGTGTAATGGTGATATTGATTCCCTCTTCCCATGTGTATAACCTTACATTTATCATTGTTAAACCTCATCTGCCACCTTTCAGCCCAAGTTTCCAACTTATCCAGATCCATCTGTAGCAGAATACTATCTTCTCTTGTATTAACTGCTTTACATAGTTTTGTATCATCTGCAAATATCGATATTTTACTGTGTAAACCTTCTACCAGATCATTAATGAATATGTTGAAGAGAACAGGTCCCAATACTGACCCCTGCGGTACCCCACTGGTCACAGCGACCCAGTTAGAGACTATACCATTTATAACCACCCTCTGCTTTCTATCACTAAGCCAGTTACTAACCCATTTACACACATTTTCCCCCAGACCAAGCATTCTCATTTTGTGTACCAACCTCTTGTGCGGCACGGTATCAAACGCTTTGGAAAAATCGAGATATACCACGTCCAATGACTCACCGTGGTCCAGTCTATAGCTTACCTCTTCATAAAAACTGATTAGATTGGTTTGACAGGAGCGATTTCTCATAAACCCATGCTGATATGGAGTTAAACAGTTATTCTCATTGAGATAATCCAGAATAACATCCCTCAGAAACCCTTCAAATATTTTACCAACAATAGAGGTTAGACTTACTGGCCTATAATTTCCAGGTTCACTTTTAGAGCCCTTTTTGAATATTGGCACCACATTTGCTATGCGCCAATCCTGCGGAACAGACCCTGTCGCTATAGAGTCCCTAAAAATAAGAAATAATGGTTTATCTATTACATTACTTAGTTCTCTTAGTACTCGTGGGTGTATGCCATCCGGACCCGGAGATTTATCTATTTTAATCTTATTTAGCCGGTTTCGCACCTCTTCTTGGGTTAGATTGGTGACCCTTAATATAGGGTTTTCATTGTTTCTTGGGATTTCACCTAGCATTTCATTTTCCACCGTGAATACCGTGGAGAAGAAGGTGTTTAATATGTTAGCTTTTTCCTCGTCATCTACAACCATTCTTTCCTCACTATTTTTTAAGGGGCCTACATTTTCAGTTTTTATTCTTTTACTATTGATATAGTTGAAGAACAGTTTGGGATTAGTTTTACTCTCCTTAGCAATGTGCTTCTCTGTTTCCATTGGTGACTTTAGTTAGGGCAGTTTCAGTTGAGTGATGGGAACGGAAGCCTGATTGTAACCGATCAAAGAGGGAGCAGGAGGAGAAGTGGGAGGACAGTTCAAGATGGACGTGTTGCTCCAGCAATTTGGAGGCATAAGGGAGAAGAGATATTGGGCGATAGCTAGACACAGAGGATGGGTCGAGGGAGGGCTTTTTGAGGATGGGTGTGATCTTGGCATGCTTGAAGGATGAGGGAAAGACACCTGTTGTGAGTGAGAGGTTGAAGAGGTGTGTTAGGGTTGGGATGAAGACCGTGGAAAGGTTAGGGATGAGGTGGGATGGGAGCGGGTCAAGCGTGCAGGTGGTGAGGTGTGATCTTGACAGGAGGGTGGAGAGCTGATCTTCTGTCATGGTGGAGAAGCTGGTTTTGGAGGAGCAGGGTTGAGCAGCTAAGAGGGGCAGTGGGCGCTGTGGGCCAAAGCTTTCTCTGATCGTATCGATCTTCTGTTTAAAGAAAGAGGCGAAGTCATCAGCAGAAATGAGGGGGGAGGGAGGAGGTGCGGGGGGACGGAGTAGAGAATTGAAAGTGTTGAAAAGCTGTTTAGGGTTGTGGGACAGGGAGGATATGAGGGATGAGAAGTAAGTTTGTTTTGCGGCAGTGAGCGCAGACTTGAAGCTGGCGAGGGACTGCTTGTATGCAGTGAAGTGGTCGGCAGAGTGGGATCGCTTCCATCTCCGCTCAGCAATCCTGGAAGCCCGTCTCAATTCTTTGGTCAGGCTGGTCAGCCAGGGCTGCCTGTTAATTGTACGAGTTTTACTATGCATGAGTGGGGCGGCCGAATCGAGTGTTGTTGTTATTGTGGTGTTATAAAAAGTGGCAGCAGCATCTGTGTCATGAAGGGAAGCTATGTCTGTGAGAGGGAGAAGGGACTCAGAGAGTGATTGTAAGTTGAGATGTTTGAGATTTCTGCGAGGGTGAGTGAGTTTGTGGAGAGGGGGTTGCACACTAGGAGAGGAGAGGGACGAGAATGTCAGTAGGTTGTGGTCAGACAGGGGGAGGGGTGTGTTAGTGAGGTTAGTAAGGGAGCAGAGGCGGGTGAAGATGAGGTCCAGCGTGTGGCCATCTTTGTGAGTGGCCTCAGAGGACCATTGAGTGAGGCCAAAGGAGGCAGTCAGTGATAAAAGTTTAGAGGTAGCTGAGGTGAAAGTGTCAATGGGGACATTGAAATCACCCATGATGATAGTGGGGATGTCAACAGAGAGGAAATGAAGTAGCCAGGTGGTGAAGTGGTCGAGAAAGGTGGAGATGGCTAGTTCTGGGGGGCGGTAGATGACAGCCAGCTGGAGGTTGGAGGGGGAATAGATGCGGACAGAGTGCACCTCAAACGAGGGAAGAGTAGCGGAGGGTGGTAGCGGGATTGGAGTAAAGGAGCAGGTGTCGGACAGGAGCAAGCCAACTCCTCCACCGCGTTTGTTGCTGGGGCGAGGGGTGTGAGAGAGGTGGAATCCGCCAACGTTGGAGGAGGATAAGAAGGCGTGTTGGCCAGACTGTCTGCCAGAATTGGTCTGGACCTACAACAATCGGGTCCACTCCACCACGGGTTATACCCCCTATCTACTGTTGTTTGGAAGAGCTGGACGAGAGATCATCAAGCTGAATTTGGAACAGCCAGAGGAGCTGATGGAGCGAACTGTCACCTCATGGGTAAAAGAGCATCGGCAACGATTGCAAACGATACGGCGGTTGGCGGGTCAGCAACTGCAAGAAAAAGAACATACGGGCCGCAAACCGACTCAAGAGTTACCGCTCCAACCTGGAGACCGAGTATTAGTCAGAGAGAAACGCCCTAAGGGAAAACTAAGTGAGAGATGGGAACTACAGCCATACAAGGTTATCGAGCGAGTGTATGCTAACGGTCCTGTCTGCAAGGTACAGATTGAGAATGGGGCATCCGTCCCTAGAGTACTTCACAGAAATATGCTGCGGCCTTGCTGGTCTGAGGTCTCTTCTACGCCATTGTCACCTGAAGGTGCCACTCCACTTCCTGAATCTGTCATGCCTGATGGTGGAATCGATGATGAGTGGTGGACCGTCCCTGACACAGTAGGGGGTCCTCAGCTGCACGAGATGGTAATCCCATGGATGTACCAGTACCGCCATGCGAGGACGAGACCAGACAAGAGCTCACAATGTTTCCTGCAACAAGTGTTCCTCTGGAAGATAGTCAAGCCTTGCCTGACAGGCAAGAGCTTCGGAGATCCCAGAGGTCTAATGCAGGGGTTTCACCAGTCCGATAAATAGAACAGTGTGCTCTGTCTGTTTTTACACCTTTGTTGCCTCCTCTATAGTTGCTGTTCCGCATTGCACGTTCCTTCATTACGCTTCCACCTTGATTCTGTGATGGTCGAGAACCACCATCATTAAGAAGGGAGGCATGTAAGAGGGTAGTGCTGTTATGGACAGTAACACGCTGCAACTTTCAGAGACAGCACCCCCTTGTCTGGTACGATGGAATGTCCTGCTTCCCCCTGCTAGACGGTGAAGATAAACTGCCCTAGGATGAGGGGAGGAGTTGAGCCTGAACTGTGCGTGTGAGCTGAAGCTGCAAGAGAGAGAGAACTTTGTGCTGTTTGCTACAAGAAAAGTCCCACAGCTTGGGATGAAGTTTACTTGTGAAATTTGCAAGACTTTTTTTGGATACAGCAAAGGTGGCTGTCCTGTGCTAGTTTGTGAAGCCACGAAGATACTGAGAAAGGGACTTACAGTTTCCAGGAGCATACCTAGGATCCAGAAGCTATGAGAAGACCACGTTTCACAGAGCTGACAGAAAGCCGTGCACACCATCATATTGGACTTCTGGGGGCCCCCTGCGACTGGACCTGATTCTCCAACATCACCGTGAGTCTGTTCCTGTTTGGTGCACCTGTTAGGGCCTAGTGCAGGCTTCAGTAGTCAGTACATGGGAGCCGTGTGGCCTGCTTAGTAAAGGCCAGGGAGGTTATACATAGAGTAGCATCGTTATTTGTTAATTGTTTAAACTTGCTTGCGAGACATATTCTGGGTCTGTAATAGTTGTAGCACTGTGCTATTTTACAGGAGAGATTACACATGTACATTGTCTTTTGCCATTGTAAACCCTTGTTTGCATCTTCCTCATTCCCTTCATTCCTTGCCTTCTAATAAATCAACCCTTTGTTGTTTGCACCTCATCTTGTGTACAGTAGTCTTCCTGCACAGTGGTGGTCCCCCGGCCATCACTTCACGCATATTTCACAGCCAGTGCAGCAATATACTCTGTGCCATATTACAACTCTATCTATTTTTTATTCTAAAAATTATTTTAAAAAATATTTTTTGTGCTATTTTTTCATTAGTTTAGTGTTACCTAGGTCTGTTTGTGTGTATGGTGCTTGGGTTTTGGTGTGGGTAGATTTAGGGTCCTATCAGGGCCAGAAGGGACAGCAGACGTTGAGTGGGGGCGCCACATCGAAATTTAGGGTGCCAACCTCCGCTGTCAGGAAGGTGTGAGTCCATTAGGGATCAAGATAGGGACTTATTCAGGAATATTACTTTTAAGAGTTCCTGCTGCATTCCGGGTATAGCAACACCCCACCCAGGCTATAGGTTTTTGGTGTTGGTAGTTATTCATTTTTTTCTAAAAAATTTGTTTCAATTTTAATTATATTTACATTAAAGATATTTTTAAGGGCGTTTTTCTTTTGTTTTTTTTATGTATAGACAGCAGTCTCGGTGTCTCCTATGTGATGCATGCAACAGTGTCAGTGTCTCCTACGTTATGTATATACAGCTGTTTCAGTGTCTCCTATGTGATGTATACAGCAGTTTCAGTGTCTCCTATGTGATGTAAATTCCAGTTTCAGTGTCTCCTTTGTGATATAGACAGCTGTCTCGTTACCTCCTATGTGTTGTATATAGAGTAATATCAGTGCCTTCTATGTCATATGTTTATAGCGGTCGCAGTGAATCTTATATAATGTATAAAGAAGTCTCAGTGTCTCCTATGTGATGTACATATGTCAGTCTAGGTGTCTCCTATGTGATATATGCAGCAGTGTTGGTGTCTCCTATGTGATTTATACAGTAGTCTCGGTGCCTCCTATGTAATGTATATACAACAATGTCAGTGTCTCCTATGTGCTGTAAATACAGCAGTCTCGATGTCTCTTATGTGATGTATTGGTGTCAGTCTTGGTGTCCCCATGTGATGTATAAACAGCAGTCTCAGTGTCTGCTATGTGATGTATACAACAGTCTCAGTGTCTCCTATGTGATGTATATACAGCAGTCTTGGTGTCTCCTATGTGATTTATACAGCAGTCTCAGTGTCTCCTGTGAGATGTATATACCTCAGTTTCAGTGTCTCCTGTGTGATGTATATAGCAGTCTCATTATCTCCTATGTGACGTATATACAGCAGTCACCATGTCTACTTTGTGATGTGTGTACGACAGTCTCAGTGACGTGATGTACAGCAGTATCGGTGTTTCCTATATGATATATACAGCAGTGTCAGTGTCTCTTATTTGATAGATACAGCAGTCTCGGGGGCTCCTATGTGATCTACATACTGCAGTTTCAGTGTCTCCTATGTGCTGTATATACAGCAGTCTCAGTGTCTCCTATGTGATGTATACAGCAGTCTCAGTATCACGTGTGTGATGTATACAGCAGTCTTAGTGCCTTCGATGTCATGTATACAGTAGTCTCAGTGTCTCCTATGTGATATATACAACATGTAAAGCGCCATGGAATAAATGGCAATATAACAATAAATAATAATAATAATTCTCTGTGCCTCGTATGTGTACGGCAGTCTTGGTGTCTTCTATGTGAACTGTACATGTCAGTCTCTGGGTCTCCTATGTGATGTAGATGTAGACAGCAGTCTTTATGTCTCATATGTAATGTATGCATAAGTCTAGATGTCTCATTTGTGTCTAGGGTGCAGTCTTGGAATATACGGTGGGTAGAGCGCGGTCTCAATATATATGGTGTGTAGGGCACGGTCTTGTTATATACAGTGTGCAGGGCACAGTCTCAGTATCTACAGTGAGTAGGGCACCTGTTATGATCTGGTGGCCTTGGAGCAGCATGAGACGTACTCTGGAGAAGGTGGTCCCTGTACTGACCGCAAACCCTGAACCTAGCAGCGCAACTAAAAGCAGCCGTGGGGGGTACCTAACTCTCCCTAGACCCCTCGGCACAGCCTAAGATCTAACTACCCCTAAAGACAGAAACAGGAAACCTATCTTGCCTCAGAGAAAATCCCCAAAGGATAGATAGCCCCCCACAAATATTGACGGTGAGAGGAGAGGGAAATAACATACGCAGATATGAAATCAGATTTTAGCATAGGAGGCCATACTAGCTAAAAAGAAAGAATAGAACAGTGTACTATGCGGTCAGTACAAAAACACTAGAAAATATCCACCGCAGAAAATACGGATCACCACATCTGACTAAAGACATGGGGGGTATATCTGCATCTCCAGAGAAATAGCTAGGCTGCAAAAAATCCTTCACAGACCAAGCTGGACAAGACAAAAACATGAAAATGCACAGAACTATAAGGTCCACTGCAGGTGGACAGAAAAAACAAAGCCAGGACTTATCTTTGTAGAAAAACACAGCAAACTGGAGAGACCAGCAGGGAAGTGAATCCTTCAAGAACAATGGACAACTGGCACTGATTAAAGGATCCTGCAAAGCTATATACCCCAGTCAGTTTTGCAATTAGTAGATACACCTGTCCACTCCTGCAATCCAGGCACAACTGCATTACCCTCTACAACCACCGGAGGGAGCCCAAAAGCTGAATTCACAACAGTACCCCTTCCTTGAGGAGGGGTCACCGAACCCTCACCAGAGCCCCCAGGCCGATCAGGATGAGCCCGATGAAAGGCACGAACCAAATCAACGGCATGGACATCAGAGGCAGAAACCCAAGAATTATCCTCCTGGCCATAACCCTTCCACTTGACAAGGTACTGAAGCTTCCGCCTCGAAAAACGAGAATCCAAATTTCAACAACATATTCCAACTCCCCATCGACCAATACAGGGGCCGGAGGATCAACAGAGGGAACAACGGGCTCCACATATTTCCGCAACAAAGATCTATGGAAGACATTATGAATAGCAAAAGAAGCCGGAAGCGCCAGGCGAAAGGACACCGGATTAATAATCTCAGAAATCCTATAAGGACCAATAAATCGAGGCTTAAACTTAGGGGAAGAAACCTTCATAGGAACATGACGGGAAGATAACCAAACCAGATCCCCAATCCGAAGGCGGGAACCAAAGACAAAGACAAAGAAGGCCACCAAAAGGACCTACTAACCAAATCTCTGGTACCAAAAATCCCAGGATGGCCAGCCAACACAGAACAATGAACCTCAGAAATCACTTTAGTAGTCCATCTATCAGGAACAAACAGCTTCCCCACAGGACAGCAGTCAGGCTTATCAGCCTGAAATTCCTGAAGAACCCGTCGCAAATCAGGGGAGATGGCAGAAAGAATCACCCCTTCCTTCAAAATGCCGGACCGGCTCAAGAACCCCAGGGGAATCAGGAAAAAAACTCCTAGAGAGGGCATGCGCCTTAGCATTCTTAGTACCAGGAATATACGAGACCACAAAATCAAAACGGGAGAAAAACAGGGACCATCGAGCCTGTCTAGGATTCAGCCGTTTGACAGACTCGAGGTAAATCAGATTCTTATGATCAGTCAGGAGCACGATACGGTGCTTGGCCCCCTCAAGCCAATGTCGCCACTCCTCAAATGCCCACTTCATAGCCAACAACTCCCGATTGCCGACATCATAATTGCGTTCCGCAGGCGAAAACTTCAGAGAAAAGAAGGCACACGGTTTCATCAAGGAACCATCAGAATTCCTCTGAGACAAAACGGCCCCTGCCCCAATCTCAGACGCGTCAACCTCAACCTGAAATGGAAGAGAAACATCTGCCTGACGCAACATAGGGGCAGAAGTAAATCGATGTTTAAGCTCCTGAAAGGCAGAAACAGCCGCGGAGGACCAATTTGTCACATCAGCGCCTTTCTTGGTCAAATCGGTTAGAGGTTTAACCACACTGGAGAAGTTGGCAATGAAACGATGATAAAAATTAGCAAAGCCCAAGAATTTCTGAAGGCTCTTCACAGATGTGGGCTGAATCCAATCATGAATGGCCTGAACCTTAACCGGATCCATTTCTATAGATGAGGGAGAAAAAATGAAACCCAAAAAAGAAACCTTCTGCACTCCAAAGAGGCACTTTGACCCCTTCACAAACAAAGCATTATTACGGAGGATCTGAAATACCATCCTGACCTGTTTCACATGAGACTCCCAATCATTGGAAAAAATCAAAATATCATCCAAATATACAACCATGAATTTATCAAGATAACTCCGAAAGATATCATGCATGAAGGATTGGAACACAGATGGGGCATTAGAGAGTCCGAATGACATCACAAGGTATTCAAAATGGCCTTCGGGCGTATTAAATGCAGTTTTCCATTCGTCACCCTGCTTGATACGAATAAGATTATATGCCCCTCGAAGGTCAATCTTAGTAAACCAGCTAGCCCCCTTAATCCTAGCAAACAAATCAGTAAGCAAAGGCAAGGGGTATTGAAATTTAACCGTGATCTTATTCAAGAGGCGATAATCAATACAGGGTCTCAAGGAGCCATCCTTCTTGGCAACAAAAAAGAACCCCGCTCCCAACGGTGAAGAAGATGGCCGAATATGCCCCTTCTCCAAAGACTCCTTAATATAGCTCAGGCACAGACAGGTTGAAAAGTCGGCCCTTAGGGAACTTACAACCTGGAATCAAGTCAATAGCACAATCACAGTCCCTATGCGGTGGAAGGGAACTGGACTTGGGCTCATCGAATACATCCTGAAAGTCTGACAAAAACTCAGGAACTTCAGCAGAGGGGGAAGAGGAAATTGACATCAAAGGAACCTGATCATGAACCCCCTGACAACCCCAACTAGTCACAGACATGGATTTCCAGTCTAACACCGGATTATGTAGCTGTAACCATGGAAAACCCAGCACAATATCATCATGCAAATTATGCAACACCAGAAAACGACAATCTTCTTGATGGGCTGGCGCCATGCGCATGGTCAGCTGTGTCCAAAACTGAGGTTTATTTTTAGCCAACGGTGTAGCATCAATGCCCCTCAAAGGAATAGGGTTCTGCAAAGGCTGCAAGGGAAAACCACAACGTCTGGCAAATTCTAAGTCCATTAAGTTCAGAGCGGCGCCTGAATTCACAAATGCCATGACAGAAAATGACGATAATGAGCAGATCAAGGTCACAGATAATAGAAATTTAGGTTGTATAGTACTGATGGCAACAGAACTAGCGATTCTCTTAGTACGCTTAGGGCAATCAAAAATAACATGAGCAGAATCGCCGCAGTAAAAACACAACCTATTCTGACGCCGGAATCTTTGACGTTCAGCTCTAGACAAAATCCTATCACACTGCATAGGCTCAGGGCTTCGCTCAGAGGGCAACGCCACAGTGTGCACAATTCTGCGCTCGCGCAAGCACCGATCAATCTGAATGGCCAGAGACATAGAGTCACTCAGACCAGCAGGCGTGGGGAACCCCACCATAACGTCTTTAACGGATTCAGAAAGACCCTTTCTGAAAATTGCCGCCAAGGCATCCTCATTCCATTTAGTTAGTACAGACCATTTTCTAAATTTCTGGCAATACGATTCTGCCGCTTCTTGACCTTGACACAGGGCCAACAAGATTTTCTCAGCTTGATCCACAGAATTAGGCTCATCATACAACAACCCCAATGCCTGAAAGAACGAATCAACATCAAGCAAAGCAGGATTGCCAGTTTCCAGGGAAAATGCCCAATCCTGTGGGTCACCACGCAGCAGAGATATGATGATTTTAACCTGCTGAATAGGATCACCAGAAGACCGGGGTCTTAATGCAAAAAACAGTTTACAGTTATTTTTGAAACTCAAAAATTTGGATCTGTCACCAAAGAAGAAATCAGGAGTGGGAATCTTAGGTTCTAAGGCAGGAGTTTGAACAATATAATCTGAAATACCCTGTACCCTAGCAGCAAGCTGATCCACCCGAGAAACTAATTCCTGAATATTCATGTTAATACAAGACTCCGTAGCCACCCAGAGGTAAAGAGGGAGGAACAGACCATACAGGCTAAGGAAAAAAAAATGGCTCAAAATCTTTCCACCCTTCTTCCGAGATGCAATTAACTCATTGTTGGCCAGTTGTACTGTTATGATCTGGTGGCCTTGGAGCAGCATGAGACGTACTCTGGAGAAGGTGGTCCCTGTACTGACCGCAAACCCTGAACCTAGCAGCGCAACTAAAAGCAGCCGTGGAGGGTACCTAACTCTCCCTAGACCCCTCGGCACAGCCTAAGATCTAACTACCCCTAAAGACAGAAACAGGAAACCTATCTTGCCTCAGAGAAAATCCCCAAAGGATAGACAGCCCCCCAAAAATATTGCCGGTGAGAGGAGAGGGAAATAACATACGCAGATATGAAATCAGATTTCAGCATAGGAGGCCATACTAGCTAAAAAGAAAGAATAGAACAGAGTACTATGCGGTCAGTACAAAAACACTAGAAAATATCCACTGCAGAAAATACGGATCACCACATCTGACTAAAGACATGGGGGGTATATCTGCATCTCCAGAGAAATAGCTAGGCTGCAAAAAATCCTTCACAGACTAAGCTGGACAAGACAAAAACATGAAAAAGCACAGAACTATAAGGTCCACTGCAGGTGGACAGAAAAAACAAAGCCAGAAATCATCTTTGTAGAAAAACACAGCAAACTGGAGAGACCAGCAGGGAAGTGAATCCTTCAAGAACAATTGACAACTGGCACTGATTAAAGAGTCCTGCAAGGCTATATACCCCAGTCAGTCCTGCAATTAGTAGAAACACATGTCCACTCCTGCAATCCAGGCACAACTGCATTACCGTCTACAACCACCGGAGGGAGCCCAAAAGCTGAATTCACAACAGGCACCATCTTGGTATATACATTAAATAGGGTACGGTCTCAGTATATATGGTGTATACAGTGCTATCTCGGTATATACAAACAGGCTCGGACTGGCCCACCGGAGAACCGGAGGATTCTCCTGTGGGCCCAGGCACTGACACCTGCTGGCATACTTGCCAACAGCTGCCTAGGGTCCCCACTGCTTCAAGGGCGCCCACTGCTCCAGGGGCCCCTAGCCAGTGGCTATGTGGCCCCTGAGTCAAGGGGGCCCGCTCTGTGTCAACCTAGCAGCAGCTGGAGACAGGATCCTGTCCCCGCTGCTAAAGCTAAATGAATATTCACGCTTCTCCACGCCCCTATGGGCGTGGAGAAGCGTGAATACCATTTCTCTTTAATAGCGGGCAGCGTTAGCCGCAGGGTGAGGCTAAACGCTGTCTGCATGTAACGCCCCACCACCGCACCACACAAAGCACCGTCAGCACCACATACACAGGCATACAGTCAGACACACAGCACAGTTCACCTCCTGGCAGCAGCAGCACATCCCGGCGTCCTGCTTCCCTGTGTGAGACAGCCCAGCTGGATAACGTCATCACCCAGCACGCTGTCTCACACAGAAAGCTGCCGGCGAGGAAGAGGCTGCAGGGAGGTGAGCTGTGCTGTGTGAGTGTGCCTGTTGGCTACCCAATCACACAGATGGGCACCATGTATCAGCCTGCAGCTGTACACACCGTTTGCTCCTCCATGCAACATTATGTCTCAATGCATAGTCATGGTGTCTGACATTACTATAGGAGGTTTGAATATATAAGGGGAACGGATCTGTGATCTGAGTTGTGTTAGGGGGTCTGGTCTGAGGTCTGATTATACACAGAGGTTTGATCTGGAGTATGAGATTAATATATGGGCCTAATTTGAGGTCTGACTATATTTAAGGGGCAGTGGTTTGGAGTCTGGCATTTATATATGGGCATAATATGGGGTGTGATAATATGGGGGGGTCTGGTCTATATTAATATAGGGGTTTGGTCTAGGGTCTTATAAAACATATGGGCTAAGACTATGATAATATTATAGAGGGTCCAATCTCTGGTATGAAAATATAGGGGGCCTGGACCGAGTTCTAAATATATTTAGGGGGCTAGTCTGGGGTTTGCTATTTATATAAGGGTCTGGGCTGAGATCTGAATTACCGTAAAGTGCTCATCTGGGGTCTGATTACATGACGATGGCCTAGTATAGGGGGTCTGGATACATAAAGGGCATGTGTGAGTGTGCCTGTGTGAGTGTGTCTGTGTGTGAGTGTGCCTGTGTGTGAGTGTGCCTGTGTGTGAGTGTGCCTGTGTGTGAGTGTGCCTGTGTGTGAGTGTGTCATGTGTGTGTGTGCCTGCGTGTGTGTTGGTGGGGAAGCACAATGATATTGGTGGGGGATGCAATAGTGCAGGCAATGATGGCGGTGGGGGGAGACAGTGATGGAGGTGATGGGCAATGATGGCGGTGGGGGGAGACAATGATGGAGGTGATGGGCAATGATGGAGGGGGGCAATGATGGTGAGGGGAGGCAACGAAGGAAGTGATGGGCAATGTTGGAGGTGATGGGCAATGATCGTGACAGGAGGCAATGATGGAGGCGATTGGGCAATGATGGTGTGGGAGGCAATGATGGAGGTGATGGGGAGGCAATGATGGAGATGATGGGCAATGATGGTGGTGGGGGAGACAATGATGTAGGTGATGGGCAATGATGGAGGTGATTAGGCATTGATGGTGGTGGGGGAGGCAATGATGGTGGCGATAAGCAATGATGGTGGGGGAGGCAATGATGGAGGTGATGGGGAGGCAATGATGGAGATGATGGGCAATGATGGTGGTGGGGGAGACAATGATGGAGGTGATGGGCAATGATGGAGGTGATTAGGCATTGATGGTGGTGGGGGAGGCAATGATGGTGGCGATAAGCAATGATGGTGGGGGAGGCAATGATGGAGGTGATGGGGAGGCAATGATGGAGATGATGGGCAATGATGGTGGTGGGGGAGACAATGATGGAGGTGATGGGCAATGATGGAGGTGATTAGGCATTGATGGTGGTGGGGGAGGCAATGATGGTGGGGGGAGGCAATGATGGTGGCGATAAGCAATGATGGTGGGGGAGGCAATGATGGAGGTGATGGGCAATGATGGCAGTGGGGGCAGGCAACGATGAAGGTGATGGGCAATGATGGTGGTGGGGGAGGCAATGATGTTAGGGGGAGGCAATGATGGAGGCAATAGGCAATGATGGTGGCAATAAGCAATGATGGTGGGGGTGGCAATGGTGGCGGTGGGGCAGGCAATGATAGAGGTGATGGGCAATGATGGTGGTGGGGGAGGCAATGATGGAGGTGATGGGCAATGATGGTGGTGGGGGAGGCAATGATGGAGGTGATGAAATAGGCAATGATGGTGGGGGAGAAAGCAATGATGGAGGTGGTGATGAGGACAATGAGGGGGTGGAGAGGGGCTGCATTATACTTTGTGAGGGGGGCTACATTATATTCTGGGGGGCTCCATATTACTATATGAGGGGTCTACAGTGTACGCTATGGGGGGGGGCTGCATTATATTCTGTGGTGGGGCTGCCTTATTCTCTCAGGGGGTGACATTATATTCTATGAGGGAGCTACCCCTCTATGATTCTACCCCAACACCTGCTACATAATTAAGATGTGTACTACCTTATATTATACCCTGATATTAGCGTGTTTTACCACACAATTGGTGGTCTTGTATTTCTAGGTAGCTGCATAGTGGGCCCCAAGAATGATTTTCTCTGGTGGGCCCAAGGTGCTCCAGTCCGACGCTGTATACAAACTACAGTTTCTCGGAGCACAGTCTCGGTGTATACCGTGTGGTCTCTCAGGAACAGTCTCGGTGTGTATGGTGTGTGGTCTATGAGAGCACATTCTCTGTGTATATGAAGTCTCAGTATATATAGCAAGTGTTGTCTTGGTATAGATGGAGAGTGGCCTCTGGAGGCTCAGTCTCGGTGTATACGGAGTGCGGACTTGGTGTATATAGAGAGGGAACTCTGGGGGCACAGTCTCAGTGTATACGGAGTGCGGACTTGGTGTATATGGAGAGGGAACTCTGGAGGCTCAGTCTCGGTGTATACGGAGTGTGGACTTGATGTATATGGAGAGTGGACTTTGGAGGCTCAGTCTCAGTGTATACGGAGTGCGGACTTGGTGTATATGGAGAGCGGCCTCTGAGTCTTGGTGTATACGGAGTGCGGGCTTGGTGTATATAGAGAGGGAACTCTGGGGGCACAGTCTCGGTGTATACGGAGTGCGGACTTGGTGTATATAGAGAGGGAACTCTGGGGACACAGTCTCAGTGTATATGGAGTAAAGACTTGGTGTATATGGAGAGTGGACTCTGGGGACACAGTCTCAGTGTATATGGAGTAAGGACTTGGTGTATATGGAGAGTGGACTCTGGAGGCTCAGTCTCGGTGTATACGGAGTGCGGACTTGGTGTATATGGAGAGCGGCCTCTGAGTCTTGGTGTATACGGAGTGCGGACTTGGTGTATATAGAGAGGGAACTCTGGGGGCACAGTCTCAGTGTATACGGAGTGCGGAGTTGGTGTATATAGAGAGGGAACTCTGGGGGTACAGTCTCGGTGTATACGGAGTGCGGACTTGGTGTATATGGAGAGTGGACTCTGGGGACACAGTCTCAGTGTATATGGAGTAAGGACTTGGTGTATACGGAGTGCGGACTTGGTGTATATAGAGAGGGAACTCTGGGGACACAGTCTCAGTGTATATGGAGTAAGGACTTGGTGTATATGGAGAGTGGACTCTGGGGACACAGTCTCAGTGTATATGGAGTAAGGACTTGGTGTATATGGAGAGTGGACTCTGGGGACACAGTCTCAGTGTATATGGAGTAAAGACTTGGTGTATATGGAGAGTGGACTCTGGGGACACAGTCTCAGTGTATATGGAGTAAAGACTTGGTGTATATGGAGAGTGGACTCTGGGGACACAGTCTCAGTGTATATGGAGTAAAGACTTGGTGTATATGGAGAGTGGACTCTGGGGACACAGTCTCAGTGTATATGGAGTAAAGACTTGGTGTATATGGAGAGTGGACTCTGGGGACACAGTCTCAGTGTATATGGAGTAAGGACTTGGTGTATATGGAGAGTGGACTCTGGGGACACAGTCTCAGTGTATATGGAGTAAGGACTTGGTGTATATGGAGAGTGGACTCTGGGGACACAGTCTCAGTGTATACGGAGTGCAGTCTTGGCATATATGGTGTGTGGACTTGGTGTATATGGACTGCGGTCTCTCAGGGCACAGTCTCAGTGCATAGGGAGTGCGGTTTTGGTGAATATGGAGTGTGGTCTCTTGGGGCACTGTCTCGGTGTACACGGTGTGTGGTCTCTCAGGATACAATCTCGGTATACGGAGTGCTTTCTCTCGGTGTGCGCTTTCTCACAGTTACATGGTTTGTCCTACAGCTTGAGGACACAGTGGACTTCTGGGCAGCGGATGGAGGGACAATGGTCGCTATTCACTTATCTGAGAGTTCGGACTTCATCACTGGATGAGAACAAAGACCCACAGATCTGCAAGACCCCTGGAGTCCAGAGCGTCCCCCACATTAACTCTGTGAGTGTCGGCTCTCTTCAAGGCTGAAATCAAATCACTGGTTACAGCATAACAGAGCAAAAGAGAGACCGCAGAACAACAGCGTGACCCTGGAGGAAAAAAAAAAGTGTCCCCGAGAATAGAGACCTCGCATGAAAGACCCCAAAACAACAGCATGACCCGGAGAAAAAAAAAAAGTGTCCCGAGAATAAAGAGTGCCTTGCATCAAAGACCCCGAAACAGCAGCGTGACCAGGAGAAAAAAAAAAGTGACCCAGAGAATAGTGGCCCCACATGAAAGACTCCAAAACAACAGCGTGATCACGTGAATAGAGAGTGACCCCGAGAATAGTGACCCCACATGAAAGACCCCAAAACAACAGCGTGACTCCAGAGGGAAAAAAGTGTCCCCGAGAATAAAGAGTGCCTTGCATAAAAGATCCCAAAACAATAGTGTGACCCTGAGAAAAAAAGAGTGACCTAGAGAATAGTGGCCCACATGAAAGAGCCCAACACAGGGTGATCACACAAATAAAGAGTGCCCCTGTAACACCCCAGGTTCCTGGTTGTTACAGTGGCATTGCTTTCCTCATGGGGAGAGTGATGTCACGCTTGGAAGCAAGGAAGGATCTCTTTTATCAGGTATTCACAAGCATGCAACGTGTTCACACTCCAGGCCAGAATGGGGAGCTCTGATCCAGCTTGTGGGTGGCATCCCTATATATATTCTGGTCTGGAGGGAAAGTTAGTTAGTTGGTGAGAGGAGTTAGTGAGTGCCAGACAGCAGGCTGGAGCAGTCTGAGGCTGAAAGGAAAGAGAGGGGCCGTGCAGCCACGAGAGATGCTGCAGCTCCTGAAAAGAAAGAGATAGAAAGTAAAGCAGAACAAGCTGTAGAGAGCATGAAGGGGAAATGAAGTGCAGGAGAGTGAAGAGCTAGTGGGTTAGCTGTGACTGAGCTACCGCCCTACTGAGCGCAGATACCGGTAGCCGGAAGACCGAGATTGTGAGGGACTCCAAGACTCACAGCAGAAACCGGCAGGACAGCTGGATTGCAAGTCACCTATCCATCAAAGAAACCTGAGGACACAGTAGTGCATAGAGCCTGGGTCTTGATAGAGATTCTGTAAAAAGGCTCGAGCTACCTGTTGTACAGGTAGTGTCCTACCTGCAAGGAGGACAGAGAGAGCACGTGAGGACCTTTTGAGAGGCCTAAGGCAGCAAGGGACTACACCACAGCACTAGAAGGCTTCTAACCCCACCTGGTAAGGGGGACTCCCAACTTGCTTCCAAGCCAGCTGGACCACACCTGCATCCATGATCTGGTACCCTGGACTGTGGCTGCCTGAATTCATCAGTAAACCAGGTAAAGAGACTGCAAACCTGTGTCCTCCGATTCTTGCTACACCATCCACCATCTTTATCTATACACCGGGAGCCCTGGGGATCTAGCTTCACCTGTGGGAAGCCATACAATCCTAGCTGCCATAACATCACCCCAAAGGACCCCTTTAAGCAGCGTCAGTCATCCCTGACCGAATACCACAGGTGGCGTCACAAACAAACTTTATTCACATAACCCCTTTAAAAGACATTCCCTTTACATGGGCGCCCAGGGCCACGGACTGGGTCGCCGCCACCATGACATATCCATTTAAGTCCCGGATCCGGTACCGAGTACTCCACGGCCCTGGTGGGCGTTCCAACTTGGCGTCACGAACAGGATGGACCGACCCATTGAAGTGGGTCTTGTGTGCCTAGGAGACTGTGATTTGTTGAAGGACTGTTGAATTGTTAATTGCCACCATTACAGCGCCACGAGGAGCGCAGGAGAAGGAAAAGTGCGCCATCGTGGGTGGAGACCAGCTGTGCGGCGTGAAAATAATGGCCGCCCATTCTAAATACTTCTGCACCCTAAGGACATGCCAGTCAGCCAGCGAGATCCGCCTCTTGATCCTACATGGTGGGAGCAAAAAGAAGAAGAAGCTCTGCCCTAGAAGGAGAGAGTGGGAACCGGATGGAGAGACAGGAAAGGACCTGGAGGACAAGATGACGAGTGGCCAGGACCCGAAGCGTAGGGTGGAAGCCGAGGACTCCCCCAGCTACCAGGAAGAAAGCCACGGTGAGCAGTCAACGGAGGTCCCAGAGTTCCTTAAAGGGAAAGTGGAGGAGTTCAGCGACCAACTCCTGCAGATGCAGCTAAGCACAGTGACAAAATAGAAAGTGGCTCTGAAGGTGAAGCTGCTAGAGCAGCGTCCTATCCGGCGGCCCCTGATTCCAGCGGAGGAGTATTACAGTGAGAGTTTTGTATATTTGTAGAAGAGCTAATGTTTTTACACAGTATTGAAAGAAGTCAAAGAAGTGTTACCAAAGATAGTATACCCATAAGGGGTAATCGTTATTTAATAGGTAATATTTTATATTTAGTGTCATAGAAAGTTATTTATACTCTGTATTAAAGTTATGTAACGTTTAAGCATAATTACCTCCCATAAAGGGAAGAAAAGTTTTCAGAACCTGTTACATGCATATCAATAATGTTTTGCATATATCTAACCTGTACTGTTGTTTGTTTTCCCAGTTCGGGAGTACTGGATTTAACGGGCGGGAAGTGTAACACCTTAGGTTCCTGGTTGTTACAGTGGCATTGCTTTCCTCACGGGGAGAGTGATGTCATGCTTGGAAGTGAGGAAGGATCTCTTTTATCAGGTATTCACAAGCATGCATCTTGCGTCTGGAGGAGAGAAGGTTTTTCCACCAACATAGAAGAGGATTCTTTACTGTTAGGGCGGTGAGAATCTGGAATTGCTTGCCTGAGGAGGTGGTGATGGCGAACTCAGTCGAGGGGTTCAAGAGAGGCCTGGATGTCTTCCTGGAGCAGAACAATATTGTATCATACAATTATTAGGTTCTGTAGAAGGACGTAGATCTGGGGATTTATTATGATGGAATATAGGCTGAACTGGATGGACAAATGTCTTTTTTCGGCCTTACTAACTATATTACTATGTTACTATGCAACATGTTCATACTCCAGGCCAGAGTGTGGAGCTCTGATCCAGCTTGTGGGTGGCTCCCCTATATATATTCTGGTCTGGAGGGAAAGTTAGTTGGTGAGAGGATTTACTGCCAAACAGCAGACTGGAGCAGTCTGAGGCTGAAAGGAAAGAGAGGGGCCGTGCAGCCACGAGAGATGCTGCAGCTCCTGAAAAGAAAGAGATAGAAAGTAAAAAGCAGAACAAGCTGTAGAGAGCATGAAGGGGAAATGACGCGCAGGAGAGTGAAGAGTTAGGGGGTTAGCTGCGACTGAGGTACCACCCTACTGAATGCAGATACCGGTAGCCGGAAGACCGGGGCTGTGAACTACTCTATGTCTCACAGTAGAAATCGGCAGGACAGCTGGATTACAAATCACCTGTCCACCATAGAAACCTGAGGACATGGTAGCGCATAGAGCCTGGGTCATGATAGAGATCCTGTAAAAAGGCTTGAGCTACCTGTCGTATGGGTAGTGTCCTACCTGCAAGGAGGACAGAGAGAACACGTGAGGACCATGTGAGAGGCCTAAGGCAGCAAGAGACTACACCACAGCACTAGAAGGCTTCTAACCCCACCTGGTAAGGGGGACTCCCAACTTGCTTCCAAGCCAGCCGGACCACACCTGCACCCGTGATTTGGTGCCATGGACAGTGGCTGCCTGAATTCATCAGTAAACCAGGTAAAGAGACTACAACCCTGTGTCCTCCGTTTCTTGCTACACCATCCACCATCCTTATCTATACTCTGGGAGCCCTGGGGACCCAGCTTCACCTGTGGGAAGTTATCCCATCCCTGCTGCCACAACATCACCCCAGATGACCCCTTTAAGCAGGGTCGGTCATCTCTGACCGAATACCACAGGTGGTGTCATGAACAAAATTTATTCACATAACCCCTTTAAAAGACATTCCCTTTAACATGGGCACCCAGGGCCGCAGATTGGGTCGCCGCTGCTGTGACACATCCCTTTAAGTACTGGACCCGGTACCAAGTACCCCACGGACCTGGCGGGCTCACTACTGCCCCCGCAGTACAGGAGGATCACTACTGCCCCCGCAGTACAGGAGGATCACTACTGCCCCCGCAGTACAGGAGGATCACTACTGCCCCCGCAGTACAGGAGGATCACTACTGCCCCCGCAGTACAGGAGGATCACTACTGCCCCCGCAGTACAGGAGGATCACTACTGCCTCCGCAGTACAGGAGGATCACTACTGCCCCCCGCAGTACAGGAGGATCACTACTGCCCCCGCAGTACAGGAGGATCACTACTGCCCCCGCAGTACAGGAGGATCACAACTGCCCCGCAGTACAGGAGGATCACTACTGCCCCCACAGTACAGGAGGATCACTACTGCCCCCACAGTACAGGAGGATCACTACTGCCCCCGCAGTACAGGAGGATCACTACTGCCCCCGCAGTACAGGAGGATCACTACTGCCCCCGCAGTACAGGAGGATCATTGCTGCCCTTGCCGTACAGGAGGATCATTATTGCCCGCGCAGTACAGGAGGATCACTACTGCCCCCCGCAGTACAGGAGGATCACTACTACCCCCCGCAGTACAGGAGGATCACTACTGCCCCCGCAGTACAGGAGGATCACTACTGCCCCCAGCAGTACAGGAGGATCACTACTGCCCCCCGCAGTACAGGAGGATCACTACTGCCCCCGCAGTACAGGAGGATCACTACTGCCCCCCGCAGTACAGGAGGATCACTACTGTCCCCGCAGTACAGGAGAATCACTACTGCCCCCGCAGTACAGGAGGATCACTACTGCCCCCGCAGTACAGGAGGATCACTACTGCCCCCCGCAGTACAGGAGGATCACTACTGCCCCCCGCAGTACAGGAGGATCACTACTGCCCCCGCAGTACAGGAGGATCACAACTGCCCCGCAGTACAGGAGGATCACTACTGCCCCCACAGTACAGGAGGATCACTACTGCCCCCGCAGTACAGGAGGATCACAACTGCCCCGCAGTACAGGAGGATCACTACTGCCCCCACAGTACGTAGCAATGGAAAAATTCCTCCATCTTCTTCCCCCATACATCGGCCGGTAAATTGCCCACATAAATGTGCCCATCTCCAGAGCACTGACCCCCAGCCAGGAAGATGGTCACTTGGTGGCTTGGTAAATGGTGTTCTGGGGGGACAATATTTGGGCTGACCAGGGTTATGGAATACATAGTGTCCCGAAATCCCTGGTCTCCTCTCTGATGTCATTTTTCTCTCACAGGTCATGTTCCTTCATGGTAACAGCCATTGTATTTTGTGCATTTCCCACAACTGGAGGGGGGTAGTCGGCATGTTGAGATCACTCTGTTCAGTAAGAAAATCTCGAATAAAACACTGTAAGCAAATCTCAACAATAACATCAACAAAAGCTATGCCTGGTGCTGGAAAAACTCTGCATCTCTTAGGCTACGTTCACATTGGCGTTCCGCCAATGTGCGTCGCTGTTGCGCCGGCGACGCAGCGGCGACGCAGCGGCGACGCGCCCCTATGTTTAACATAGGGGACGCGTGCGTTGTTTTGGTGGCGTTTTTCGCCACGTGCGTCGTTTCCGACGCTAGCGTCGGACGCAAGAAAACGCTACATTGTAGCATTTTCTGTGCGTCCGATTTTCGTCAAAAACGACGCACGCGTCGCAAAACGCGCGCGTGTTTGCGCGCGTTTTTACGTGCGTCGCGCGATGCGTCGCCGACGCAGGGCGGCGCAACGCTAGTGTGAACCTAGCCTTAGAGCCGTGCATTGGTCTAATAGTCTTTAGTAACTGTCCAGGTCCTCATAACAAGGTTTTCATATTGTCCCTCGTGTGTATTGAAGGCTGTCTTCCACTCATCCCCCGCCTCAATACAGATGAGATTATATGCCCCCACCCCCCACCCCCCAGTTTAGAAGACCCAAAGATATGGTTAAAGAGGTCTGGAATGAGAGGGAGCGGATCCGGATCCCGGACAGTGATCTGACTGAATGCGCAGAAATCTAGGCAGGGGTGTAATCCTCCGTCTTTTTACTTAAAAAAGAAAAACCTGCTACACCTTGAGATGAGAAAGGTCTAATATGACCCTTAAGGTACCGTCACACTAAGCGACGCTGCAGCGATACCGACAACGATGTCGATCGCTGCAGCGTCGCTGTTTGGTCGCTGGAGAGCTGTCACACAGACCGCTCTCCAGCGACCAACTATGCCGGTAACCAGGGTAAACATCGGGTTACTAAGCGCAGGGCCGCGCTGAGTAACCCGATGTTTACCCTGGTTACCATCCTAAAAGTAAAAAAAACCAAACGCTTCAAACTTACCTTCCGCTGTCTGTCCTCGGCGCTCTGCTTCTCTGTACTGGCTGTGAGCACAGCGGCCGGAAAGCAGAGCGGTGAATTCACCGCTGTGCTTTCCGGCTGGCCGGCGCTCACAGTGAGTGTAGGAAAGCAGAGCGCCGGGGACAGACAGCGGAAGGTAAGTATGAAGCGTTTGTTTTTTTTACTTTTAGGATGGTAACCAGGGTAAACATCGGGTTACTAAGCGCGGCCCTGCACTTAGTAACCCAATGTTTACCCTGTTTACCAGTGAAGACATTGCTGGATCGGCGTCACACACTCCGATTCAGCGATGTCAGCAGGAAGTCCAGCGACGAAATAAAGTTCTGGACTTTCTGCAGTGACCAACGACATCACAGCAGTGGCCTGATCGTTGCTGCCTGTCACACTGGACGATATCGCTATCCAGGACGCTGCAACGTCACGGATCGCTAGCGATATCGTTTAGTGTGACGGTACCTTTAGCCAGACTTTTCTGTGATATAGTCCTTCATGGCCTGCCTCTCTGGACCAGAAATATTATATAACCTGCTCTTAGGCAATTTGGCCCCAGAAATTAGATTAACGGCGCAATCATAAGAATGATGAGGAGGGAGATCTTTACACACCTATTCCAAAAACACATCCCCAAAATCAGACAAGTATTCCATCAGAGACCAGGCATCAACCCTGGCAAACCAGGTGCCCAAGTAGTGTCCTTGACAGTACTCGCTCCACTTTACCACCGCTCGAGTCTGCCAGTCCACTATGACATTGTGTAAAGGTAGTCCAAGAACCTCAGGAGAGGGCAAACCCTCTAGCACATAATTATCTATTAATGCTGAGTGAATGGCCCCTACCCGCAGGTGTATCTCTCGAACAACCTGAGTAAAATACCCCTGGCTCAATGGTGCAGAATCTATAGCGATTATGTGGATTGGTCTTGGCAGTTTATGTGGATTGAGACGCTGATCCTGGACGAACTGGGCGTCAATCAGATTAAACCTCGCCCTACTCTCCAAAAAGGTTGAAATAACCACCTTACTTTTGCCAAAATGGATCTCGGCAGGTAAAAAGAATTGTAACCTACCCACAGAGGAAATGTATATACCCGAGTTGTTAACCTCCCCGCCACCCAGGCTCCTTTGTTTCACGGCGTCTGTTTGTGATTATGGATGGAAGGGTACCCACACAATGACACTTTACAACACAGAAAAAGTACAATACCTCTTTGCACCAAACTGCAGGAGGTCCAAAAAATGAGTTGTATCCCCCCAACTGCATGGGTTCCTCAGTAGACTCAGCCCTAGGTTCCTTAACCCTGGAACCCGCAGAAATTGAGGAGTCTCCTTATGTCTCTGATGAAGTAGGTGGTCCACACGGATAGCCAGAGCCATGGCCACCTCCAGAGAAACTGTGGTCACATACAGGGCGAAGGCATCCTTTACCCTCCTGGAATGCCCCTAACAGAACTAACTACCAAGCACAGAGTCAAACCACCTACGAAACTGGGGTCTCCTACAGGGCGAAGGCATCCTTCACCCTCCTAGAATGCCCCTAACAGAACTAACTACCAAGCGCGAGTCAAACCACCTACGGAAACTGGGGTGTCCTACAGGGCGAAGGCATCCTTTACCCTCTTAGAATGCCCCTAACAGAACTAACTACCAAGCGCAGAGTCAAACCACCTATGGAAACTGGGGTCTCCTACAGGGCGAAGGCATCCTTCACCCTCCTAGAATGCCCCTGACAGAACTAACTACGAAGTGCAGAGTCAAACCGCCTACGGAACTCGGAGCAATGTTTCTAGGCTGGTCTCCCTGACAATAGTTTAGACTCAGCCAGAGATATATGGTAGGGGTTATTATAGATAAGACCCAGAGCCTGAAAAAATTCCTCACTGTTTGAAGCGACAAGAGATAGATGATAGAGAAATGTCCATGCTTGGGGGTCAACCTGGAGGAGAGAAATTACAATCCCAATCTGTTGCTTCTCGATACCTGAATGAGTATGTAACTTAAAATAGTTTGTAGGTCTCTCTGAAAACCACAAACTTATCCAAAACCCTAGAGTACCTATCTGGCACAACGATCTTGGACTCCACCAGGGGTCATCTGGGAGCCGAGGGCCCTAAGCCTGAAGTGTATGGGTTCTGCAAAGCAACTGCGCGCAAGTCTGCCACCTCCAGGCTCAGTTGTTGTAGTTGCCCTGCCAGAGCAGCCCCCGGATCCATAATGGATTTATAAAGGATGGGCCAGTGATATTGTCATGGTACTGTTGCAGGATTTCTCAGGGAAAGGGGCTCCTTCCCTATCCCTCAAGCTAGGGGGCACCCTAACCAGACAGACAAGGGAAGACAAACAGGGTTAAATCAAAACTGCAATCATACAAAATACACTCACCAAATAACAGAGAGGAACACAGGGGAGGGTTAAGGTAGATGAAACCAAACAGGAGAGAATGACTATGAACACGCAAACAAACTCCACCAAAAATTGCCAGAACAACTCTCCAAATGCCAGCTCCAAACACCGAAGAACTCCTCCAACTCCAAACCAGGCAGAATGAACTAACACTGGCAATTCCCAAATGCCAGTGGCGAGCATATATACCGGAGGGGAGTGTCCAACACAGAACAGCTGAGACAATCCATGATGGAAAGCTCCAGATCAACTGAACTGATTAACCCTAGTAATGCTAGATGAAAGAAAACTTGCACTGTTTAGCATGATGTGAAGGAGTTCTAACCAGTGCAGGAGTTCGGGTAACTAGATGCCGCAATCTCCTACCCCCTCTCTGTCACGGTATCTCCATGACAGCTGGAGAGTTCTGAAGTGGCAGCAATGAGTCCGGATCTAAATCCCATTGATCCCGTGGAGAGATCTTACACTGTTGGGAGAAGACGCCTTCAGATATAAGCGACCAGGAGCAGACTGTAAGAAAAGTCGTCCAAAATCCCAGCTGAGAGGAGTAAGAAGCTTGTGGATGGTTATAGGAAGCGATTGACAGCAGTTATTTATTCCAAAGAGGTGACCAAGTATTAAGGAGGGTGCCAACAATTGTGCCCAGCCCATTTTGGGGGTTTTGTATGAAATTATGTCCAATTTGCCTTTTTTGTGTTGTTCTAATACACACAAAGGAAATAAAATGTGCATAACAAAATGCGTAATTGTAATAATTGCCTGGGAGAAATGCTTCATTTTCTGGAACAATTTCAAGGGTGCCAATACTTTTGGCCATGACTGTATGTGCACATGAAATATACCAGGTGTGAACAAACGAGAGGCGCTACAGGGAGATGGGTCAGACAATAAGAGGAAAGGATGAACTAAGTGAAAGGAGATAATACCATTAATTTAATAGTTTATACAGCGGGGGAAGGGAGGAAAACACAAGAAATCGATACAGAGGTGTGAAATGGGATGAATCGAGGCAGATGTTGGAATCCAGAAACAGGCGACAGGTTTGTAGATGCGACAGATGGACGGATGATCGGATCAGAGTGCAGAGGTGGTAAAATGGAAGGAAATACAGTGGTGAACCTAAGCAATTGATACACTGATAACGTTACAAGTTTTCCCACCTACAAACAATGGGGAGGTCTGTAATTTCTATCGTAGGTGCACTTCATCTGTGAGAGACAGAATCTAAAAATTAAATCCAGAAACCACATTGTAGGATTGTTACTAGTGAAGAGCGAGGGTACTCGTTGCTTGGGGGTCCTCCGAGTATTTGTTAGAGATTTAGTTTTCATCCCCTCAGCTGAATGATTTACAGCTACTAGCCAGGCTGAGTACATGTGGGGGTTGCCTGGTTGCTAGGGAATCCCCACATCTATTCAAACTGTCTAACAGTCGCAAATCATTCAGCTGCCGCAAGGAAAACTAAATCTCCGAGCACAAAAAAATACTCGGAGACCACCCGAGCGTGCTGGGGAAAACCCGAGCAACGAGTACACTCGCTCATCACTAATTGTTACATAATTAGCATTTTATTGCATGAATTAAGTATTTGATACAATATAATATTAATATTTGGTCCAGTTACAGAGGTCAGATGTTTCCTGTAGTTCTTGAGCAGTTTGCAGACACTGCAGCAGGGATTTTGGCCCCCTCCTATATACAGATTTAGATCTTTCAGGTTTCGGGGGCTGTCGCTGGACAACATTGAATTTCAGCTTCCTCCAAAGACTTTTTTCTCTGGATACAGTGGGATTACATTTCTGTTTATCTTTAATGTGCACTTAAAGGGGTTACGCCAGAAACAAGTGCCGACACGGTAGATGAGTATAAACTTTATTATTTTATTGGGGGTCAAGCATAAGTTGTCCAAGTAGTGGACAACTTCTTTAATTAGCCTGTGAGGGTTATGGCTTGTTCACTATCATCATTAGGAAAGTCCAGGTGATGCAAATTTCCAGCTTTAAAAAAACCCAGCTTCCTCTAACATTGTGCCAAAAAAAGTAGCAATGGGTTCTTGCACTCTGAAAATAAACATGGTGGAGGCCCACAAAGCAGGAGAAGTCTATAAGAAGATAGCAAAGCGTTTTGAAGTTGCCCTTTCCTCAGTTTGACATAAAATTAAGAAATGGTCATTAGCAGCAACAGTGGAGGTCAAGATAAGGTGTGGAAGACCAAGCAAGTTTCAGTGAGAGCTGCTCGTAGGATTGCTAGAGAGACAAATCACAACCCCTGCTTGACTGCAAAAGACCTTCAGAAACATTTAGCAGACTCTGGAGTTGTGGTACATTGTTCTACTGTTCAGAGGTACCTGCACAAATATGGCCTTCATGGAAGAGTCATCAGAAGAAAACCTCTCCTGCATCCTCACCATAAAGTTCAGAGTCAGAAATGTGCAAAAGAACATCTAAACAAGCCTGATGCATTTTGGAAACATGAGGGTTTTGGAAACATGAGGGTAAAATAAAACTCTTTGGCAACAATGATCAAGATGTACAGTGGGCACGGAAAGTATTCAGACACTTTTAAATGTTTCACTCTTTGTTCCATTGCAGCCATTTGGTAAATTCCAAAAAGTTCATTTTTCTCATTAATGCACACTCTGCACCCCATCTTGACTGAAAAAGAACAGAAATTTAGAAATTTTTGCAAATTTAATAAAAAAGAAAGCTAAAATATCACGTGGTCATAAGTATTCAGACCCTTTGCTCAGACACTCATATGTAAGTCCCATGCTGTCCATTTCCTTGTGATCCTCCTTGAGATGGTTCTACTCCTTCATTTGAGTCCAGCTGTGTGTAATTAAACTGATAGGACTTGATTTGGAGCGGCGCACACCTGTCTATATAAGACCTCACAGCTCACAGTGCATGTCAGACCAAATGAGGATCATGAGGCCAAAGGAACTGGCCAAGGAGCTCAGAGACAGAATTGTGGCAGGGCACATACCTGGCCAAGGTTACAACAGAATTTCTGCAGTACTTAAGGTTCCTAAGAGCACAGTGGCCTCCATAATCCTTAAGTGGAAGAAGTTTGTGACACCATACTTATTTGTAGACCTGGCCGTCCAGCCAAACTGAGCAATCGTGGGAGAAGAACCTTGGTGAGAAAGGTAAAGACGAATTCTAAGATCACTGTGGCTGAGCTCCAGAGATGCAGAAGGGAGATGGGAGAAAGTTCCACAAAGTCAACTATCACTGCAGCCTCCACCAGTCAGGCCTTTATGGCAGAGTGGCTGACGGAAGCCTCTCCTCAGTGCAAGACATATGAAAGCTGCATAGAGTTTGCTAAAAAAAACACATGAAGGACTCCCAGACTATGAGAAATAAGATTCTCTGGTCTGATGAGATGAAGATAGATCTTTTTGGTGATAATTCTAAGCAGTATGTGTGGAGAAAACCAGGCCCTGCTCATCACCTGCCCAATACAATCCCCACAGTGAAACATGGTGGTGGAAGCATCATGCTATGGAGGTGTTTTTTAGCTGCAGGGACAGGACCGACTGGTTGTCATTGAAGGATACATGAATGCGGCCAAGTACAGAGATATCCTGGATGAAAACCTCTTCCAGAGTGCTCTGGACCTCAGACTTGGCTGAAGGTTCATCTTTCAACAAGACAATGACCACAGCTAAAATAACAAAGGAGTGGCTTCAGAACAACTCTGTGACCATTCCTGACCGGCCCTGTCACGATATTGGTTGAAATATCATATAAGTTTAGTTTCTCTTGTTAGCCAGGCTGTGGGCTAAAAAAAACCCCCTTCCCTTTCACTCAGCCAAGAGCTCTCCTTTTCAATGTGTGTGGGGGGAGATTTTATTGCCTCTAGCTCTGAGAGCAAAGGAATTTACGACTAGGCTCAAATCTTACTACAGCAGGAACTGTCTAGAAGTTTCCAGAAATCCATGGAAGTTCTTTGTTCCAATATGATAAGATATTGGGCCAACTACTGGGCGTAAGAGAATTTTAAATAGATATTGCTAAAGTCTATCGGAGCCTCTATCAATCACACTAGACCTGAGCTTTTAACTCCATCAGGTAAAAAAGTAGGGATTTCTCTGTAATGACGCATCACACATATGACATATTTGATCTCGTTAGAATGCCAATGTTAAGCCGAGATGAATGCTGGGTTTGTTATGACCATGACATGTTCTGTAGCGGAGTTACAAGCATTAGGGAAAATAGTCTAAAGTTAGTTTAAACTGAGGAGGTAGGAGGGAAGGAGTAATCCAACCCCTTTCAGTGATGTCACAGGCTGCAGCTATAAGTTGGTTGGCCAGACTCCAGCACACAGTCTGCTGGTGGAAGAACATGTGAGTCTGATCTGAAGAGCTGTACCTCATGCATTGGGGCTTTTCGGAGCTCCGCCCACCAGCATGGTTTTTGCCTGAACTGATATGAACTGAGAACATGTGAGTTGTACCTTTTCTTATGTAATCCCTGTTTATTTTATAATTACCCTTGTACATTTTCAATTGTCTCATATTGTGACATCTTTATATAACCGTTTATAAACACTGCCTGAAACTTTTGATGGGGTATATTATTTAATACTAGTTCGTTCATCCTGTTCTAAAACGTACCCTAAGTCTCCTGAAGGGAATTACGCTACTGTTTTTTTTGGGTTAGCTTCGGACCCGGTTAATCGAAGCTGGTGGCAGCGTACGTTTTGTACTGGGTAGTTGGGTGTCGTTGTAGCGACTGCGGTGTTGATAATTATTGTTCCTGCCTGAGTGGGAGTAGTTATCGCGTCGCTGCAGCGTGCCCAATAGCCAGTACATAGCAGGCAGCCTTTATGGCGACTAATTACCCCAGGTGCAGTACCTCATCTGACCTGAGAGTAAGGGGGGCGCCAGAGAGCTGCAAGGCTCAAGTGGAAATGTAAGCGGGATATACATAAATCCCTGCAGTTCGTGGTATATTGAAGAGCAGTGGGATACCTAGAATAAGCCCCTGCTGTAAACAAAGAGGTCAATAGCCTTGTGTGTGTTTTTTTTCATCACATTGTGGAGTGGAGGGATAACTAAGATAAGCCCCCCTGCACATGTGATAGCCGTCTGTTGGCCTAATGTCACCCCAACCCGTGACGTAGGGGTGACGGTCACGGTGTGAATCGTGACAGGCCCAGCCAGAGCCCTGACCTAAACCCAATGGAGCAACTCTGGAGAGACCTGAAAATGGCTGTCCACCAACATTCACCATCCAACCTGATGGAATTGGAGAGGATCTGCAAGGAAGAACGGCATAGGATCCCAAAATCCAGGGGTGAAAAATTTGTTGCATCATTCCTAAGAAGACTCATTGCTGTACCAGCTCAAAAGGTGCTTCTACTCAATACTGAGCAAAGGGGCTGAATACTTTCCGTACCCACTGTATGTGTGGAGAAAAAGGGCCCAGAATCTCAGGAAAGTAACATCTTGCCAACCTTTAAGCATGGGAAGTGGATCGATCATGCTTTGGGATTGTGATGTAGCCATTGGCACGGGGAACATTTCACGGGTAGAGTGAAGAATGGATTCAGTGAAATTTCAACAAATTTTTGATGCAAACATAACACCATGTGTAAAAAGCTGAAGGTAAAAAGAGGAAGAGGACGGCTTCCACAAATGGATAATGATCCTAAACACACAGCAAAATCCACAATGGACGACCTCAAAAGGCGCAAACTGAAGGCTTTGCAATGGCCCTCACAGTCCCCTGATCTGATCATCAATGACAATCTGTGGTGAGACCTCAAAATAGCAGAGGAAGCAAGATGACCCAGGAACCTCACAGAACGGGAGGAATTCTCCAAGGGAGAAAAGGAGGAAAATGCCTCAAACAACAATGGGAAGACTTGTCTGGCTACCTACAAAAAGCGTTTACAAGCTGTGATACTTTCAAAAGGGGGCGTTACTAGTATTAACCTTGCAAGGTGCTAAAATTTTTGCATTCGCCCATTTTCTTTTTTGCGATTTTTAAAATGTAATGTCTGCCGTCGCTCTCTCTCCCTGCAGTAGCTATTTCTTCTGTCTCTCTCCTCTGCAGACACTCTCTCTGCTTCTCTCCTCTGCAGTCGCTTTCTATCCTCTCTCTCCCCTGCAGTTGCTGTCTTCACTGTCTCACTCCTTTGCAGTCGCTCTCTCTGCAGTTGCTCTCTATGCTGTCTCTCTCCTCTGCAGTCTAGCTCTCTGCTTCTCTCCTCTGCAGTCGCTTTCTATCCTCCGTCTCCCTCCTCTTCAGTCGCTCTGTTTGCTTTCTCTCTCCTCTGTCTCCCTCCTTTACAGTCATCTCTCTTCTGCAGTCGCTGTCTTCACTGTTTCCCTCCTTTGCAGTCGCTCTCTCTGCAGTTGCTCTCTCTAGGCTGTCACTCTCCTCTGCAGTCGCTCTCTCTGCTTTCTCTCTCCTCTGTCTCTCACCTTTGCAGTTGCGTTCACCTCTGCAGTAGCTATCTTCACTGTCTCCCTCCTTTGCAGTCGCTCTCTCTGCAGTTGCTCTCTACGCTGTCTCTCTCCTCTGCTATCACTCTCTCTGCAGTCGCTCTCTGCTTTTTCGCCCTAGACTCCTCATTCCCCCCTCCCATTGAATACAGGCCAAAACTGGTACTTTCTTTGTTGAGATTCTTTGTTCTATTAATCTGATATATAGCGGCACCAATTCGGGCTAGGGATATAAGAATTATATATTTCGGATGTCCATAGATAGATCTATCACTCACCGAAAGCGCTAGCAGCTAAACACAACGAGTGCAAAGCGTGGCTCTCTCCGTAAGCGGTTCAGGTAATTGCTCCGTGTTTACACTTAAAAGAATTGCCCCGACGTGGTGCACCTCATGATCTGGGTGTATTCCGGATACGAGATTCATACAGCGAGATATGCATAAAAATAGTTTTCATATTCTAAGTAAAGGGGAGGTGTCAGCCTCTAAGTGATGTCACCACAGGGGGAGTGCCTGGGTTATGGGCTAGGAATACAGTAGTGAGACAGCATTCTTGTCGAATCTTTGTGTCCGGGGTCTAGCTGCGTACAGATGTGATATTCATCTTGATGTGTGCATCCTACAAAGCCCACAGCCAGTCATGGTGATATGAAATTATCTGAACGACCTGTAAGTGTTCTTTTCATTTTTTATCCCATTTTATTTGTAATGTGTATTGTACATATGATAGTGTCTCCTTTATAATATCTTTTTATACTTTGTAAACACTGCCTACCTATTTTGGAGTAAAATATAAATTTACTAGCTTTGTCTCTCCATGTTCTAAATCAGAGGTCCCCAACTCAAGTCCTCAAGGCCCACCAACATGTCATGTTTTCAGGATTTCCTTAGTCTTGCCCAGGTAATAATTGCATCACCTGTGCAATGCAAAGGAAATCCTGAAAACATGACCTGTTGGTGGGCCTTGAGGACTGGAGTTGGGGACCTCTGTTCTAAATGAACTGTCGCGTCCTCTGAAGTGAATTATGCTACTGATTTGGGTTTGTTCTGGACCCGTTAATCCTTGGAAAATTGGAAATTGTCCTGTACAATCGGGCATCTTTGCAGCTGTGAAATCTTTTGGAACACCTGGAGTGGATCCACAGATCCACGACAACGAATCTCCCAAGGGTGATCTAACCAGGTAGACCACCCCCTATACAGGGAGCGTTAAGGGCAGACCCAAGGGAGACTATTGCCGCAGAAGCTGGAACCCGGAGACAGGTAGCAGGAGGTATGAAATAGAGAAGCTAGGCATAGGACGGACAGAGCGGGGTAAGATGAAGTACAGTTTGGTAAGAGCCGAGTACAGGCGAGACCAAAGAAGCACTGGGAAGGGGAAGACAAAAAGGAAGCAGGACAGGACAAAGACACCAGACTAACAGAGTACGGAGCGGACACTGGGAAGGCTGGACTGGACGAGGAGACAAGGAAGCCTGGGAAAGGCAGAGAAGCTGAACTGGCTGGACAGAGCGGAGACTCAGAACAGGCAGAGCAAAGACAAAGGTGGACCTGAGTCACAGAAGCACAAATGACAGACGGGCAAGGAGCAGAGGAAGGAATCGCCTTAAATACATGGAGTGCTGAAGGACTTCCGGGTCACGGTCCTCCAGGATCACAGAGAGGAGATACAGAGTGCCTGTAAATCAGAAAGAGGAAGCGCTGGAGTGGGTGGTGCGCACGCGTACCCGACGAGAGTCAGGGAGCGGAGAACAATGAAGGAGAGGACGCGCGCCTGCAGGAGGAGCGTAAGGGGGCGCCAGAGAGCTGCAAGTGCCAAACCGCAACTGGGAAGTGGGATACAGATAAATCCTCTTCAGTAGCAACCAGGGGCAACCAAACAACCCCGGTTTGTGACAAATTGGTGTGAGTGGTGGGGGTGATAAAGGTATTTTCCTCGCGAACCGTGACAGATTGGTGGGATCACGGCGGGATTCCTGACAATGCTGTTGAATAGTTTTCCCAGAACGCTGTTACCTCAGATCCCTCTGTAGGTTGTTGGATCGTATCGCTCCCCATTCTTGTAGATGGGCATTACGAGTCCTTGATTCCAGCTTTGGGGGAAGCATCTGGCACTCAGGATGTGGGTGAACAGTTTTGCCAGTGCTGCATGTTTGTCTGGCGAATGGTGTTTGATCATCTCTGGCAAAATGTCGTTGCTGCCCCCCGAATTCTTGCATTTCCTCAGCTGGTTCTGTCTTTTATTTCCATCGCACTGATTGGGGTGTCCAGAGGATTTTGGAAGTCTTTGATTGTCTCCTCCATGTCCCTCAGCTTTGTGGTTAGATTCTCCTGTTCTGGGTTTAGGTCTTCTTCTCGTATGTTCATGTAGAAGCCCTGGAAGTGGCTGTGCCAGATGTTGTGGTTCAGAATGTGGAGGGTGCCGAAGTGACTCCATGTCTCCCAGAATGAGTGGTCCTAGAGGGAGTCTTCACGCTGCTGTAGTTTGTGCCTTTGGTTTTTCTCCATGACGATGCGCTTGCATTGCTTCTGTAGGATGTCATGGCCGCTCTTTGGTCTCTGTTGTTGGTGCATCTTTGTTTTGGTTCGAGGCTTCTCTTAAGGTACCGTTACACTAAACGACCAACGATCACGAGCAGCGATATGACCTGGCCGCGATCGTTGGTAAGTCGTTGTGTGGTCGCTGGGGAGCTGTCACACAGACAGCTCTCCAGCGACCAACGATCAGGGGAACGACTTTGGCATCGTTGAAACTGTCTTCAACGATGCCGAAGTCCCCGGGTAACCAGGGTAAACATCGGGTTGCTAAGTGCAGGGCCGCGCTTAGTAACCTGATGTTTACCCTGGTTACCATTGTAAAAGTAAAAAAAAAAAAAACACTACATACTCACATTCCGATGTCTGTCACGTCCCCCGGCGTCAGCTTCCCGCACTGACTGTGTCAGCGCCGGCCGGAAAGCAGAGCACAGCGGTGACATCACCGCTGTGCTCTGCTTTACGGCCGGCCGGCCGGCGCTGACAGTCAGTGCGGGAAGCTGACGGCGGGGGACGTGACAGACATCAGAATGTGAGTATGTAGTGTTTTTTTTTACTTTTACAATGGTAACCAGGGTAAACATCAGGTTACTAAGCGCGGCCCTGCACTTAGTAACCCGATGTTTACCCTGGTTACCAGTGAACACATTGCTGGATCGGCGTCACACACGCCGATCCAGCGATGACAGCGGGTGATCAGCGACCAAAAAAAGGTCCTGTTCATTCCCCAGCGACCAACGATCTCCCAGCAGGGGCCTGATCATTGGTCGCTGTCACACATAACGAGATCGTTAGCGGGATCGTTGCTATGTCACAAAAAGCGTGACGTTGCAACGATGTCGTTAACAAAATCGTTATGTGTGAAGGTACCTTTAGTTGCGTATTACTTTGCATTCTTTGTGGTACCATTTTTTTCAGTTAGTCCTTCTGAGGCCTGTAGTTCTGCCATGATATATAAGATGTTATTAACCCCTCAGACGGGATAGTACGTCTGATGGCAGAACCCCCGCTTTGATGCGGGCTCCGGCGGTGAGCCCACATCAAAGCCGAGACATGTCAGCTGTTTTCAACAGAAATGCCAGAAATTCTCGCACCGGTGACCCCCATCACATGATCGGGGGTCATCAGTGCAATGGCATAACAATCACAGGTCTCCTGCAGACCTCTATGGTTGTTGATGCCAGATTGCTTTGAGCGCCACCCTGTGGTCGGCGCTCATAACAATGCTATATTTCTACTACATAGAGGCGATCTGAGAATTGCTGCTATGTAGCAGAGCCAATCAGGCTATGCCAGCTTCTAGCCTCCCATGGAGACTATTGCAGAATTAAAGTTTAAATCACCCCCTTTCGCCCCATTCAAAATAAAATAAAAATCAAACTTACACGTATTTGGTATCACCGAGTTCAGAATCGCCCGATCTATCAATAAAGAAAAGAATTAACCTGATCGCTAAACAACGTAGCGAGAAAAAAATTCAAACCGCCAGAATTATGTTTTTTTGGGTCGCCATGACATTGCATTAAAATGCAATAACGGGCGATCAAAATAACGTATCTGCACCAAAATGGTGTCATTAAAAACGTCATCTCGGCACGCAAAAAATATATCTCCACCGAACCCCAGATCACGAAAAATGGAGACGCTACGGGTATTGGAAAATGGCACCATTTTTTTTTTTTTTTTTTTAGCAAAGTTTGGAATTTTTTTTCACCACTTAGATAAAACGTAACCTAGACATGTTTGGTGTCTATGAACCCGTAATGACCTGGAGAATCATAATTTCAGGTCAGTTTTAGCATTTAGTGAACCTAGCAAAAAAGCCAAACAAAAAACAAGTGTGGGGTAGCACTTTTTTTGCAATTTCACAGCACTTGGAATTTTTTTCCCGTTTTCTAGTACGCGACATGCTAAAAGCAATCATGTCGTTCAGAAAGTCAACTCGTCCTGCAAAAAACAAGCCCTCACATGGCCATATTGACGGAAAAATAAAAAACTTATGGCTCCGAGAAGAAGGGGAGCGAAAAATGAACACGGAAAACCGAAAAAAGCTGCTGGGGGTGAAGGGGTTAAAGTCGTTCACTGCCTGGTTAACCCCTTGCTGGTTTGGTGTACAGGGACTTGTGTTAAAGTTTACAAGTAGCTCTTGAATCTCGCTTCTGTTGGTCATGTTGCTGGTCAGTGGCTACCTGTTTGGGCCATGAAGGATGGTGGAAGGTTGTGGAGACCAGTCATTTGGGGTTTTTGGGTGGGTGGTGTCACGAGGTTACCACAATGGAACGGAGCCAGAAGACTGCAGTGACTGGCGGCTCCTATTCTGCTGCTGAGAAGAAGCACGTCTCCAGTGTATTAAATGTGTTTATTTCCTTCAGAACAGGGGTTAATCGGCCATGTTGGAGATTCCTGCGTTCAGCTGTGCTCAGTTAGCCACTCCTTTCCCCTATAAAATCTGGGCTCGATTACCAAGTCCTTGTTTGAGTTAGCAATTGCTGCATAACATAGGAGTGGGAGAAGTTAGTTTTGTGAAGGAGAGCTGGAGGAGTTTATTAGCGACTGTTTCCTGGTTTGTACGCTTGGAAATTCCTTATCCTTTCCTGTTTTGCCTTCTTCCCCTCCCTACACACCCTGGTGGATTCCTCTGTATATGTGAGTGTGTATATTTTGTGTGTGGAGTTTTCAGTTCACCCTTGTCTGTGTGGTGTACTGTGGTGCATAATAGCACCCCCTCTTCCCTGGGTGGAGGAAGGGGACAGACGAAGGGCTAATCTAGGAGATAAGGCAAGAGTGGAGACCCCTGCATCTTTGCCTTCTGTAGTATCCTGGGGAACAGGGTGAGCTAGAGCGCCCTCTAGTGTTAGGGCCAGGAAAGGAGCCCCTGGTCCCAGGTCTCTCGTCAGTTCAATCGTGACAGGTGGCCTCTCCATGGATCTCATGTACAGCAGTGTCTGCTTGTGGCCTAAGTAGGTTTTGTGGTTCACTATGATGTTTGCTGGGTCCACGTCTGTTATGGCGCAATCTACCGCACTGCTGGCCGTGTGGAAGCTTAGTGTAACAAGTCCCCCTGAAGTGCTCACCTTCTCTCAGAACGCTTTCTGTAGTCGCTCTCTCTCTCCTCTTCAATTGCTCTCTGCTGTCTCTCTCCTCTTCAGTCGCCCTTCCTGCTGTCTCTCCTCTGTAGTCTCTCAATTCCCTTTCAGTTGCTGTCTATCCTCTTCATTCGCCCTCTCTGCTGTCTCTCTCCTCTTCAGTCGCCCTCTTTGCGCTCTCTCTCCTCTTCAGTCGCTCTCTCTGCTCTCTCTCTCTCCTCTTCTGTCGCTCTCTCTGCTGTCTCTCTCTCCTCTTCAGTTGCCCTCTCTGCTGTCTCTCTCTCTCTCCTCTTCAGTCGCTCTCTCTGCTGTCTCTCTTTCTCCTCTTCAGTCGCCCTCTCTGCTCTCTCTCTCCTCTTCAGTTGCCCTCTCTGTTGTCTCTCTCTCTCCTCTTCAGTCGCCCTCTCTGCTCTCTCTCTCCTCTTCAGTCGCCCTCTCTGCTCTCTCTCCTCTTCAGTCGCCCTCTCTGCTGTCGCTCTCTCCTCTTCAGTCGCCCTCTCTGCTGTCGCTCTCTCCTCTTCAGTCGCCCTCTCTGCTGTCGCTCTCTCCTCTTCAGTCGCCCTCTCTGCTATCGCTCTCTCCTCTTCAGTCGCCCTCTCTGCTCTCTCTCTCTTCAGTCGCCCTCTCTGCTGTCGCTCTCTCCTCTTCAGTCGCCCTCTCTGCTGTCGCTCTCTCCTCTTCAGTCGCTCTCTCTGCTGTCTCTCTCTCCTCTTCAGTCGCCTTCTCTGTTGTCTCTCTCTCTCCTCTTCAGTCGCCCTCTCTGCTCTCTCTCTCCTCTTCAGTCGCCCTCTCTGCTCTCTCTCCTCTTCAGTCGCCCTCTCTGCTGTCTCTCTCTCCTCTTCAGTCGCCCTCTCTGCTGTCGCTCTCTCCTCTTCAGTCGCTCTCTCTGCTGTCGCTCTCTCCTCTTCAGTCGCCCTCTCTGCTGTCGCTCTCTCCTCTTCAGTCGCTCTCTGCTGTCTCTCTCTCCTCTTCAGTCGCCTTCTCTGTTGTCTCTCTCTCTCCTCTTCAGTCGCCCTCTCTGCTCTCTCTCTCCTCTTCAGTCGCCCTCTCTGCTGTCTCTCTCTCTCCTCTTCAGTTGCCCTCTCTGCTGTCTCTCTCTCTCCTCTTCAGTCGCTCTCTCTGCTGTCTCTCTCTCTCTCCTCTTCAGTTGCCCTCTCTGCTGTCTCTCTCTCTCCTCTTCAGTTGCCCTCTCTGCTGTCTCTCTCTCTCCTCTTCAGTCGCTCTCTCTGCTGTCTCTCTCTCTCCTCTTCAGTTGCCCTCTCTGCTGTCTCTCTCTCTCCTCTTCAGTCGCCCTCTCTGCTCTCTCTCTCCTCTTCAGTCGCCCTCTCTGCTGTCTCTCTCTCTCCTCTTCAGTTGCCCTCTCTGATGTCTCTCTCTCTCCTCTTCAGTTGCCCTCTCTGCTGTCTCTCTCTCTCCTCTTCAGTTGCCCTCTCTGCTGTCTCTCTCTCTCTCCTCTTCAGTCGCTCTCTCTGCTGTCTCTCTCTCTCCTCTTCAGTCGCCCTCTCTGCTTTCTCTCTCTCTCCCCTTCAGTCGCCCTCTCTGCTCTCTCTCTCCTCTTCAGTCGCCCTCTCTGCTGTCTGTTGTGAATTCCGTTCTTGGTTGTAAGTAGTATTTTTGTGAGTTCTGCTCTTGGGCTCCTCCTGTGGTCTTTAGTGGTATTGCTGCTTCTTGGATTTAGCTTCTCAGCTGTTTCCTTTGATTGTCTTTTGGGCTTGGCTATATTAGTCTGGCCTTAGCCCTCAATCAATGCCTGTTGTCAATTGTCTTTGCCTGGAGTCATTGCTCTTTGAATTTTCCTGCCAATCTGACCAAGTTCTGCTAAGCTAAGTCCTTTCATGTCCTTTACAGTTCACTTATTGTGGGCTTGTTGTTTTGTACTGTCTTGTATTTTGCTCATTTGTCCAGTTTATCAGTATGGATCTATTTAGCTAAACTGGAAGCTCTGGGCAGCAGAGTTTGCCCTCCACACCTTTAGTTAGGTGTGGAGATTTTTGTATTTCTCTGCGGTGGACTTTTTCTAGTTGTTTTCTACTGACCGCACAGAGCTCTTTTCTGTACTTTCCTTCCTAGCTAGAAGTGGCCTCCTGTGCTCAATCTTGTTTCATACTACGTATGTCATTTCATTCTCCTCTCAGTCATTACTTGTGGGGGGCTAATCTTTCCTTTGGGGATTTTCTCTGAGGCAAGATAGTTTTCCTGCTTCTATCTTTAGGGGTAGTTAGCTCTTAGGCTGTGACGAGATGCATAGGGAGAGTTAGGAGCATTCCACGGCTGCTTCTAGTTGTGTGTTGAGCTTAGGGACTGCGGTCAGTATAGATACCACCTGCTCAGAGCTAGTCTCATGTCGCTCCTTAATCACCAGACCATAACAGCTGTCTCTCTCTCTCCTCTTCAGTTGCCCTTTCTGCTGTCTCTCTCTCCTCTTCAGTCGCCCTCTCTGCTGTCTCTCTCTCTCCTCTTCAGTCGCCCTCTCTGCTGTCTCTCTCTCTCTTCAGTCGCTCTCTCTGCTGTCTCTTTCTCTCCTCTTCAGTTGCCCTCTCTGCTGTCTCTTTCTCTCCTCTTCAGTTGCCCTCTCTGCTGTCTCTCTCTCCTCTTCAGTCGCCCTCTCTGCTGTCTCTCTCTCCTCTTCAGTCGCCCTCTCTGCTGTCTCTCTCTCTCCTGTCAGTCGCTCTCTCTGCTGTCTCTCTCTCCTCTTCAGTCGCTCTCTCTGCTTTCTCTCTCTCTCCTCTTCAGTCGCTCTCTCTCCTGTCAGTCGCTCTCTCTGCTGTCTGTCTCCTCTTCAGTCGCTCTCTGCTGTCTCTCTCTCCTGTCAGTCGCTCTCTCTCTGCTGTCGCTCGCTCTCCTGTCAGTCACCCTCTCTGCTGTCTCTCTCCTGTCAGTCGCTCTCTCTGCTGTCTCTGTCTCCTCTTCAGTCGCTCTCTGCTGTCTCTCTCTCTCCTGTCAGTTGCCCTCTCTGCTGTCTCTCTCCTCTTCAGTCGCTCTCTCTGTCTCTCTCTCCTATTCAGTCGCCCTCTCTGCTCTCTCTCTCCTCTTCAGTCGCCCTCTCTGCTGTCGCTCTCTCTCCTGTCAGTCGCTCTCTCTGCTGTCTCTGTCTCCTCTTCAGTCGTTCTCTGCTGTCTCTCTCTCTCCTCTTCAGTCGCTCTCTCTGCTGTCGCTCTCTCCTGTCAGTCGCCCTCTCTGCTGTCGCTCTCTCTCCTGTCTGTCGCTCTCTCTGCTGTCGCTCTCTCTCCTGTCAGTCGCCCTCTCTGCTGTCTCTCTCTCTCCTGTCAGTCGCTCTCTCTGCTGTCGCTCTCTCTCCTGTCAGTCGCTCTCTCTCTCTCCTCTTCAGTCGCCCTCTCTGCTGTGTCGCTCTCTCTCCTGTCAGTCGCTCTCTCTGCTGTCGCTCTCTCTCCTGTCAGTCGCTCTATGCTGTCGCTCTCTCTCCTCTTAAGTCGCTCTCTGCTGTCTCTCTCTCCTCTTCAGTCGCCCTCTCTGCTGTCTCTCTCTCCTCTTCAGTCGCTCTCTCTGCTGTCGCTCTCTCTGCTGTCGCTCTCTCTCCTCTTCAGTCGCTCTCTCTGCTGTCTCTCTCTCTTCAGTCGCTCTCTGCTGTCTCTCTCTCTCTTCAGTCGTCCTCTCTGCTGTCTCTCTCTCTCCTCTTCAGTCGCCCTCTCTGCTGTCTCTCTCTCCTCTTCAGTCGCCCTCTCTGCTGTCTCTCTCTCCTCTTCAGTCGCCCTCTCTGCTGTCTCTCTCTCTCCTCTTCAGTCGCCCTCTCTGCTGTCGCTCTCTCTCCTGTCAGTCGCCCTCTCTGCTGTCGCTCTCTCTCCTGTCAGTCGCTCTCTCTGCTGTCTCTCTCTCTCTCCTGTCAGTCGCCCTCTCTGCTGTCTCTCTCTCTCTCCTGTCAGTCGCTCTCTCTGCTGTCTCTCTCTCTCTCCTGTCAGTCGCTCTCTGCTGTCTCTCTCTCTCTCCTGTCAGTCGCTCTCTGCTGTCTCTCTCTCTCTCCTGTCAGTCGCTCTCTCTGCTGTCTCTCTCTCTCTCCTGTCAGTCGCTCTCTCTGCTGTCTCTCTCTCTCTCCTGTCAGTCGCTCTCTCTGCTGTCTCTCTCTCTCCTGTCAGTCGCCCTCTCTGCTGTCGCTCTCTCTCCTGTCAGTCGCTCTCTCTGCTGTCTCTCTCTCCTGTCAGTCGCTCTCTGCTGTCTCTCTCTCTCTCCTGTCAGTCGCTCTCTGCTGTCTCTCTCTCTCCTGTCAGTCGCTCTCTCTGCTGTCACTCTCTCTCTCCTGTCAGTCGCTCTCTCTGCTGTCTCTCTCTCTCTCCTGTCAGTCGCCCTCTCTGCTGTCGCTCTCTCTCCTGTCAGTCGCTCTCTCTGCTGTCTCTCTCTCTCTCTCCTGTCAGTCGCTCTCTGCTGTCTCTCTCTCTCTCCTGTCAGTCGCTCTCTGCTGTCTCTCTCTCTCTCCTGTCAGTCGCTCTCTGCTGTCTCTCTCTCTCTCCTGTCAGTCGCTCTCTCTGCTGTCTCTCTCTCTCTCCTGTCAGTCGCTCTCTCTGCTGTCTCTCTCTCTCTCCTGTCAGTCGCTCTCTCTGCTGTCTCTCTCTCTCTCTCCTGTCAGTCGCCCTCTCTGCTGTCGCTCTCTCTCCTGTCAGTCGCTCTCTCTGCTGTCTCTCTCTCTCTCTCCTGTCAGTCGCCCTCTCTGCTGTCGCTCTCTCTCCTGTCAGTCGCTCTCTCTGCTGTCTCTCTCTCTCTCTCCTGTCAGTCGCTCTCTGCTGTCTCTCTCTCTCTCCTGTCAGTCGCCCTCTCTGCTGTCTCTCTCTCTCTCTCTCTCCTGTCAGTCGCTCTCTATTCCTGGCTGAGTGTCTGGGTGATGCCGCTAGGGGCGTAGCTGGCTCTGTTGTGTGTGGGCGGCTCCCAGTTTCTGGCTCCTCCCCCGGTGTATCCTTGGCTGTGATGCCGCTAGGGGAGTGGTTGGCGCTGCAGTGTGGGCGGATCCAGGATTCTGGTTCCTCCCCCCGGAGTGTATCCTTGGCCGTGTGATACCTATAGGGGCGTGGTCGACGCTGCTGTGTGGGCGGCCCCGGCTCCTCCCCCGGTGTGTATCTCTGGCCTGTGATGCCGCTAGGGGCGTGGTCGGCGCTGCTGTGTAGGCGGCTCCCGGCTCCTCCCCCGGTGTGTATCTCTGGCCTGTGATGCGGCTAGGGGCGTGGTCGGCGCTGCTGTGTGGGCGGGCAGAGTGTGTGGGCGGGCCCGTGCCCCCCAGCTCTTCAGGCTCTGCTGTGGATGGATCTTGCGGTGGTCTCTGGATGCTGATGCTGCGGTGAGTGGGTGATGGGGAGGTCGCAGTGAGGCCTGGTGTTGGGGGTCACTGCCCCAATAATAATGGTACAGAAGCCGCAGCACAGGGAAGGATGGGGGCAGTAATTAACCCTTCCCCTACAGCACTGCAGAGCCGAGCGGAGTGTGGCATCTGCACCTGTGAGCGAGAGGGCCCCGGACACCAACATGTGGCCCTATACACCTGCGTGTGTCCCCCCCGAACCTCCCATCACCCCATAATCAGATGTGTCCCCCCCGAACCTCCCATCACTATAATCAGAAGTGTCCCCCCGAACCTCCCATCACTATAATCAGATGTGTCCCCCGAACCTCCCATCACCCCATAATCAGATGTGTCCCCCGAACCTCCAATCCCCCCATAATCAGATGTGTCCCCCCGAACCTCCCATCCCCCATAATCAGCTGTGTCCCCCCGAACCTCCAATCCCCCCATAATCAGATGTGTCCCCCCCGAACCTCCCATCACCCCATAATCAGATGTGTCCCCCCCGAACCTCCAATCCCCCCATAATCAGATGTGTCCCCCCGAACCTCCCATCCCCCATAATCAGCTGTGTCCCCCCGAACCTCCAATCCCCCCATAATCAGATGTGTCCCCCCGAACCTCCCATCCCCCATAATCAGCTGTGTCCCCCCGAACCTCCCATCACTATAATCAGATGTGTCCCCCCGAACCTCCCATCACTATAATCAGATGTGTCCCCCCGAACCTCCCATCCCCCCATAATCAGATGTGTCCCCCCGAACCTCCCATCACCCATAATCAGCTGTGTCCCCCCGAACCTCCCATCACTATAATCAGATGTGTCCCCCCGAACCTCCCATCACTATAATCAGATGTGTCCCCCCGAACCTCCCATCCCCCCATAATCAGATGTGTCCCCCCGAACCTCCCATCACCCCATAATCAGATGTGTCCCCCCCGAACCTCCCATCACTCTATAATCAGATGTGTCCCCCCGAACCTCCCATCACTCTATAATCAGATGTGTCCCCCCCGAACCTCCCATCACTCTATAATCAGATGTGTCCCCCCCGAACCTCCCATCACTATAATCAGATGTGTCCCCCGAACCTCCCATCACCCCATAATCAGATGTGTCCCCCCGAACCTCCCATCACTCTATAATCAGATGTGTCCCCCCGAACCTCCCATCACTATAATCAGATGTGTCCCCCCCGAACCTCCCATCACTCTATAATCAGATGTGTCCCCCCCGAACCTCCCATCACTATAATCAGATGTGTCCCCCGAACCTCCCATCACTCTATAATCAGATGTGTCCCCCCGAACCTCCCATCACTATAATCAGATGTGTCCCCCGAACCTCCCATCACTATAATCAGATGTGTCCCCCCCCGAACCTCCCATCACCCCATAATCAGATGTGTCCCCCCCCGAACCTCCCATCACTATAATCAGATGTGTCCCCCCGAACCTCCCATCCCCCATAATCAGATGTGTCCCCCGAACCTCCCATCACTATAATCAGATGTGTCCCCCCGAACCTCCCATCACCCCATAATCAGATGTGTCCCCCCCGAACCTCCCATCACTATAATCAGATGTGTCCCCCCCGAACCTCCCATCACCCCATAATCAGATGTGTCCCCCCGAACCTCCCATCACTCTATAATCAGATGTGTCCCCCCGAACCTCCCATCACTATAATCAGATGTGTCCCCCGAACCTCCCATCACTATAATCAGATGTGTCCCCCCCCGAACCTCCCATCACCCCATAATCAGATGTGTCCCCCCCGAACTTCCCATCCCCCATAATCAGATGTGTCCCCCCGAACCTCCCATCACTATAATCAGATGTGTCCCCCCGAACCTACCATCACTATAATCAGATGTGTCCCCCCGAACCTCCCATCACTATAATCAGATGTGTCCCCCCCGAACCTCCCATCACCCCATAATCAGATGTGTCCCCCCGAACCTCCCATCACTCTATAATCAGATGTGTCCCCCCGAACCTCCCATCACTATAATCAGATGTGTCCCCCGAACCTCCCATCACTATAATCAGATGTGTCCCCCCCCGAACCTCCCATCACCCCATAATCAGATGTGTCCCCCCCGAACCTCCCATCCCCCATAATCAGATGTGTCCCCCCGAACCTCCCATCACTATAATCAGATGTGTCCCCCCGAACCTCCCATCACCCCATAATCAGATGTGTCCCCCCGAACCTCCCATCACTCTATAATCAGATGTGTCCCCCCGAACCTCCCATCACTCTATAATCAGATGTGTCCCCCCCGAACCTCCCAACCCCATAATCAGATGTGTCCCCCCGAACCTCCCATCACTATAATCAGATGTGTCCCCCCGAACCTCCCATCACCCCATAATCAGATGTGTCCCCCCCCCCGAACCTCCCATCCCCCATAATCAGATGTGTCCCCCCGAACCTCCCATCACTATAATCAGATGTGTCCCCCCGAACCTCCCATCACCCCATAATCAGATGTGTCCCCCCGAACCTCCCATCACTCTATAATCAGATGTGTCCCCCCGAACCTCCCATCACTATAATCAGATGTGTCCCCCGAACCTCCCATCACTATAATCAGATGTGTCCCCCCCCCGAACCTCCCATCACCCCATAATCAGATGTGTCCCCCCCCGAACCTCCCATCCCCCATAATCAGATGTGTCCCCCCGAACCTCCCATCACTATAATCAGATGTGTCCCCCCGAACCTCCCATCACCCCATAATCAGATGTGTCCCCCCGAACCTCCCATCACTCTATAATCAGATGTGTCCCCCCCGAACCTCCCATCACTATAATCAGATGTGTCCCCCGAACCTCCCATCACCCCATAATCAGATGTGTCCCCCCGAACCTCCCATCACTCTATAATCAGATGTGTCCCCCCGAACCTCCCATCACTATAATCAGATGTGTCCCCCGAACCTCCCATCACTATAATCAGATGTGTCCCCCCCCGAACCTCCCATCACCCCATAATCAGATGTGTCCCCCCCGAACCTCCCATCCCCCCATAATCAGATGTGACCCCCCCGAACCTCCCATCACCCCATAATCAGATGTGTCCCCCCCCGAACCTCCCATCATCCCATAATCAGATGTGTCCCCCCGAACCTCCCATCCCCCCATAATCAGATGTGTCCCCCCCCCCCGAACCTCCCATCACTATATAATCAGATGTGTCCCCCGAACCTCCCATCACCCCATAATCAGATGTGTCCCCCCGAACCTCCCATCACCCCATAATCAGATGTGTCCCCCCCGAACCTCCCATCACCCCATAATCAGATGTGTCCCCCCGAACCTCCCATCACCCCATAATCAGATGTGTCCCCCCGAACCTCCCATCACTCTATAATCAGATGTGTCCCCCCCGAACCTCCCATCACTATAATCAGATGTGTCCCCCGAACCTCCCATCACCCCATAATCAGATGTGTCCCCCCGAACCTCCCATCACTCTATAATCAGATGTGTCCCCCCCCGAACCTCCCATCACCCCATAATCAGATGTGTCCCCCCGAACCTCCCATCACCCCATAATCAGATGTGTCCCCCCGAACCTCCCATCACCCCATAATCAGATGTGTCCCCCCGAACCTCCCATCACTCTATAATCAGATGTGTCCCCCCGAACCTCCCATCACTATAATCAGATGTGTCCCCCGAACCTCCCATCACCCCATAATCAGATGTGTCCCCCCCCGAACCTCCCATCACTATAATCAGATGTGTCCCCCCGAACCTCCCATCACCCCATAATCAGATGTGTCCCCCCCGAACCTCCCATCACTATATAATCAGATGTGTCCCCCCCCGAACCTCCCATCACTATAATCAGATGTGTCCCCCCGAACCTCCCATCACTCTATAATCAGATGTGTCCCCCAAACCTCCCATCCCCCCATAATCAGATGTGTCCCCCCCCGAACCTCCCATCACACCATAATCAGATGTGTCCCCCCCGAACCTCCCATCACTCTATAATCAGATGTGTCCCCCCCGAACCTCCCATCACACCATAATCAGATGTGTCCCCCCCCGAACCTCCCATCACTATAATCAGATGTGTCCCCCGAACCTCCCATCACCCCATAATCAGATGTGTCCCCCCGAACCTCCCATCATTCCATAATCAGATGTGTCCCCCCCGAACCTCCCATCACCCCATAATCAGATGTGTCCCCCCCGAACCTCCCATCCCCCATAATCAGATGTGTCCCCCCTGAACCTCCCATCACACCATAATCAGATGTGTCCCCCCCCGAACCTCCCATCACTATAATCAGATGTGTCCCCCCGAACCTCCCATCCCCCCATAATCAGATGGGCCCCCCCCCGAACCTCCCATCACTATAATCAGATGTGTCCCCCCCGAACCTCCCATCACACCATAATCAGATGTGTCCCCCCCCGAACCTCCCATCACTATAATCAGATGTGTCCCCCGAACCTCCCATCACCCCATAATCAGATGTGTCCCCCCCCAAACCTCCCATCACCCCATAATCAGATGTGTCCCCCCCGAACCTCCCATCCCCCATAATCAGATGTGTCCCCCCGAACCTCCCATCACTATAATCAGATGTGTCCCCCCGAACCTCCCATCACCCCATAATCAGATGTGTCCCCCCGAACCTCCCATCACTCTATAATCAGATGTGTCCCCCCGAACCTCCCATCACTCTATAATCAGATGTGTCCCCCCCGAACCTCCCAACCCCATAATCAGATGTGTCCCCCCGAACCTCCCATCACTATAATCAGATGTGTCCTCCCGAACCTCCCATCACCCCATAATCAGATGTGTCCCCCCGAACCTCCCATCACCCCATAATCAGATGTGTCCCCCCCCCCGAACCTCCCATCCCCCATAATCAGATGTGTCCCCCCGAACCTCCCATCACTATAATAAGATGTGTCCCCCCGAACCTCCCATCACCCCATAATCAGATGTGTCCCCCCGAACCTCCCATCACTCTATAATCAGATGTGTCCCCCCGAACCTCCCATCACTATAATCAGATGTGTCCCCCGAACCTCCCATCACTATAATCAGATGTGTCCCCCCCCCGAACCTCCCATCACTATAATCAGATGTGTCCCCCCCGAACCTCCCATCCCCCATAATCAGATGTGTCCCCCCCCGGACCTCCCATCCCCCATAATCAGATGTGTCCGCCCGAACCTCCCATCACTATAATCAGATGTGTCCCCCCGAACCTCCCATCACCCCATAATCAGATGTGTCCCCCCGAACCTCCCATCACTCTATAATCAGATGTGTCCCCCACGAACCTCCCATCACTATAATCAGATGTGTCCCCCGAACCTCCCATCACCCCATAATCAGATGTGTCCCCCCGAACCTCCCATCACTCTATAATCAGATGTGTCCCCCCCGAACCTCCCATCACTATAATCAGATGTGTCCCCCGAACCTCCCATCACTATAATCAGATGTGTCCCCCCGAACCTCCCATCACCCCATAATCAGATGTGTCCCCCCGAACCTCCCATCCCCCCATAATCAGATGTGACCCCCCCGAACCTCCCATCACCCCATAATCAGATGTGTCCCCCCCCGAACCTCCCATCATCCCATAATCAGATGTGTCCCCCCCCCCCGAACCTCCCATCCCCCCATAATCAGATGTGTCCCCCCCCCGAACCTCCCATCACTATATAATCAGATGTGTCCCCCGAACCTCCCATCACCCCATAATCAGATGTGTCCCCCCCGAACCTCCCATCACCCCATAATCAGATGTGTCCCCCCCGAACCTCCCATCACCCCATAATCAGATGTGTCCCCCCGAACCTCCCATCACCCCATAATCAGATGTGTCCCCCCGAACCTCCCATCACTCTATAATCAGATGTGTCCCCCCCGAACCTCCCATCACTATAATCAGATGTGTCCCCCGAACCTCCCATCACCCCATAATCAGATGTGTCCCCCCGAACCTCCCATCACTCTATAATCAGATGTGTCCCCCCCCGAACCTCCCATCACCCCATAATCAGATGTGTCCCCCCGAACCTCCCATCACCCCATAATCAGATGTGTCCCCCCGAACCTCCCATCACCCCATAATCAGATGTGTCCCCCCGAACCTCCCATCACTCTATAATCAGATGTGTCCCCCCGAACCTCCCATCACTATAATCAGATGTGTCCCCCGAACCTCCCATCACCCCATAATCAGATGTGTCCCCCCCCGAACCTCCCATCACTATAATCAGATGTGTCCCCCCGAACCTCCCATCACCCCATAATCAGATGTGTCCCCCCCGAACCTCCCATCACTATATAATCAGATGTGTCCCCCCCCGAACCTCCCATCACTATAATCAGATGTGTCCCCCCGAACCTCCCATCACTATAATCAGATGTGTCCCCCCGAACCTCCCATCACTATAATCAGATGTGTGCCCCCAAACCTCCCATCACTATAATCAGATGTGTCCCCCCCGAACCTCCCATCACTATAATCAGATGTGTGCCCCCCCGAACCTCCCATCACCCCATAATCAGATGTGTCCCCCCCCGAACCTCCCGTCCCCCATAATCAGATGTGTCCCCCCCCCGAACCTCCCATCACTCTATAGATAGATGTGTCCCCCCCCTGAACGTCCCATCACACCATAATCAGATGTGTCCCCCCCCGAACCTCCCATCACTATAATCAGATGTGTCCCCCCGAACCTCCCATCACCCCATAATCAGATGTGTCCCCCGAACCTCCCATCACCCCATAATCAGATGTGTCCCCCCCCCCGAACCTCCCATCACTATATAATCAGATGTGTCCCCCCCGAACCTCCCATCATCCCATAATCAGATGTGTCCCCCGAACCTCCCATCACCCCATAATCAGATGTGTCCCCCCCGAACCTCCCATCACCCCATAATCAGATGTGTCCCCCCGAACCTCCCATCACCCCATAATCAGATGTGTCCCCCCGAACCTCCCATCACTCTATAATCAGATGTGTCCCCCCCGAACCTCCCATCACTATAATCAGATGTGTCCCCCGAACCTCCCATCACCCCATAATCAGATGTGTCCCCCCGAACCTCCCATCACTCTATAATCAGATGTGTCCCCCCCCGAACCTCCCATCACCCCATAATCAGATGTGTCCCCCCGAACCTCCCATCACTCTATAATCAGATGTGTCCCCCCGAACCTCCCATCACTCTATAATCAGATGTGTCCCCCCGAACCTCCCATCACTATAATCAGATGTGTCCCCCGAACCTCCCATCACCCCATAATCAGATGTGTCCCCCCCCGAACCTCCCATCACTATAATCAGATGTGTCCCCCCGAACCTCCCATCACTATAATCAGATGTGTCCCCCCGAACCTCCCATCACTATAATCAGATGTGTGCCCCCAAACCTCCCATCACTATAATCAGATGTGTCCCCCCCGAACCTCCCATCACTATAATCAGATGTGTGCCCCCCCGAACCTCCCATCACTCTATAAATAGATGTGTCCCCCCCCTGAACGTCCCATCACACCATAATCAGATGTGTCCCCCCCCGAACCTCCCATCACTATAATCAGATGTGTCCCCCCGAACCTCCCATCACCCCATAATCAGATGTGTCCCCCGAACCTCCCATCACCCCATAATCAGATGTGTCCCCCCCCCGAACCTCCCATCCCTCATAATCAGATGTGTCCCCCCTGAACCTCCCATCACACCATAATCAGATGTGTCCCCCCCCGAACCTCCCATCACTATAATCAGATGTGTCCCCCGAACCTCCCATCACCCCATAATCAGATGTGTCCCCCCCGAACCTCCCATCCCCCATAATCAGATGTGTCCCCCCTGAACCTCCCATCACACCATAATCAGATGTGTCCCCCCCGAACCTCCCATCACTATAATCAGATGTGTCCCCCGAACCTCCCATCATTCCATAATCAGATGTGTCCCCCCCAAACCTCCCATCACCCCATAATCAGATGTGTCCCCCCCGAACCTCCCATCACTCCATAATCAGATGTGTCCCCCGAACCTCCCATCACCCCATAATCAGATGTGTCCCCCGAACCTCCCATCACCCCATAATCAGATGTGTCCCCCCGAACCTCCCATCACCCCATAATCAGATGTGTCCCCCCCGAACCTCCCATCACCCCATAATCAGATGTGTCCCCCCCGAACCTCCCATCACTATAATCAGATGTGTCCCCCCGAACCTCCCATCACTATAATCAGATGTGTCCCCCCGAACCTCCCATCCCCCCATAATCAGATGTGACCTCCCCCCGAACCTCCCATCACCCCATAATCAGATGTGTCCCCCCCCGAACCTCCCATCACTATAATCAGATGTGTCCCCCCGAACCTCCCATCCCCCCATAATCAGATGTGTCCCCCCCCGAACCTCCCATCATTCCATAATCAGATGTGTCCCCCCGAACCTCCCATCCCCCATAATCAGATGTGTCCCCCCCGAACCTCCCATCACACCATAATCAGATGTGTCCCCCCGAACCTCCCATCACACCATAATCAGATGTGTCCCCCCGAACCTCCCATCCCCCATAATCAGATGTGTCCCCCCGAACCTCCCATCCCCCATAATCAGATGTGTCCCCCCCCGAACCTCCCATCACACCATAATCAGATGTGTCCCCCCCGAACCTCCCATCCCCCATAATCAGATGTGTCCCCCCGAACCTCCCATCACTATAATCAGATGTGTCCCCCCGAACCTCCCATCACCCCATAATCAGATGTGTCCCCCCGAACCTCCCATCACTATAATCAGATGTGTCCCCCCGAACCTCCCATCACCCCATAATCAGATGTGTCCCCCCGAACCTCCCATCACTCTATAATCAGATGTGTCCTCCCCCGAACCTCCCATCACTATAATCAGATGTGTCCCCCAAAACTCCCATCACCCCATAATCAGATGTGTCCCCCCGAACCTCCCATCCCCCCATAATCAGATGTGTCCCCCCCGAACCTCCCATCACACCATAATCAGATGTGTCCCCCCCCGAACCTCCCATCACTATAATCAGATGTGTCCCCCGAACCTCCCATCACCCCATAATCAGATGTGTCCCCCCGAACCTCCCATCATTCCATAATCAGATGTGTCCCCCCCGAACCTCCCATCACCCCATAATCAGATGTGTCCCCCCCGAACCTCCCATCCCCCATAATCAGATGTGTCCCCCCTGAACCTCCCATCACACCATAATCAGATGTGTCCCCCCCCGAACCTCCCATCACTATAATCAGATGTGTCCCCCCGAACCTCCCATCCCCCCATAATCAGATGGGCCCCCCCCCGAACCTCCCATCACTATAATCAGATGTGTCCCCCCCGAACCTCCCATCACACCATAATCAGATGTGTCCCCCCCGAACCTCCCATCACTATAATCAGATGTGTCCCCCGAACCTCCCATCACCCCATAATCAGATGTGTCCCCCCGAACCTCCCATCATTCCATAATCAGATGTGTCCCCCCCCGAACCTCCCATCACCCCATAATCAGATGTGTCCCCCGAACCTCCCATCACCCCATAATCAGATGTGTCCCCCCGAACCTCCCATCACCCCATAATCAGATGTGCCCCCCCCGAACCTCCCATCACTATAATCAGATGTGTCCCCCCGAACCTCCCATCACCCCATAATCAGATGTGTCCCCCCGAACCTCCCATCATTCCATAATCAGATGTGTCCCCCCCGAACCTCCCATCACCCCATAATCAGATGTGTCCCCCCCGAACCTCCCATCACCCCATAATCAGATGTGTCCCCCCGAACCTCCCATCACCCCATAATCAGATGTGTCCCCCCGAACCTCCCATCACCCCATAATCAGATGTGTCCCCCCCGAACCTCCCATCCCCCATAATCAGATGTGTCCCCCCCCCGAACCTCCCATCACTCTATAAATAGATGTGTCCCCCCTGAACGTCCCATCACACCATAATCAGATGTGTCCCCCCCCGAACCTCCCATCACTATAATCAGATGTGTCCCCCGAACCTCCCATCACCCCATAATCAGATGTGTCCCCCCGAACCTCCCATCATTCCATAATCAGATGTGTCCCCCCTGAACCTCCCATCACCCCATAATCAGATGTGTCCCCCCCGAACTCCCCATCACCCCATAATCAGATGTGTCCCCCCCGAACCTCCCATCCCCCATAATCAGATGTGTCCCCCCTGAACCTCCCATCACACCATAATCAGATGTGTCCCCCCCCCCCCGGAACCTCCCATCACTATAATCAGATGTGTCCCCCCGAACCTCCCATCCCCCCATAATCAGATGTGCCCCCCCCGAACCTCCCATCACTATAATCAGATGTGTCCCCCCCGAACCTCCCATCACACCATAATCAGATGTGTCCCCCCCCCGAACCTCCCATCACTATAATGAGATGTGTCCCCCTAACCTCCCATCACCCCATAATCAGATGTGTCCCCCCGAACCTCCCATCATTCCATAATCAGATGTGTCCCCCCCGAACCTCCCATCACCCCATAATCAGATGTGTCCCCCCCGAACCTCCCATCACCCCATAATCAGATGTGTCCCCCCGAACCTCCCATCACCCCATAATCAGATGTGTCCCCCCCGAACCTCCCATCACCCCATAATCAGATGTGTCCCCCCCCGAACCTCCCATCACTATAATCAGATGTGTCCCCCCGAACCTCCCATCACTATAATCAGATGTGTCCCCCCGAACCTCCCATCCCCCCCATAATCAGATGTGACCCCCCCGAACCTCCCATCACCCCATAATCAGATGTGTCCCCCCCGAACCTCCCATCACTATAATCAGATGTGTCCCCCCGAACCTCCCATCCCCCCATAATCAGATGTGTCCCCCCCCGAACCTCCCATCATTCCATAATCAGATGTGTCCCCCCGAACCTCCCATCCCCCATAATCAGATGTGTCCCCCCCGAACCTCCCATCACACCATAATCAGATGTGTCCCCCCGAACCTCCCATCACACCATAATCAGATGTGTCCCCCCCGAACCTCCCATCCCCCATAATCAGATGTGTCCCCCCGAACCTCCCATCACTATAATCAGATGTGTCCCCCGAACCTCCCATCACCCCATAATCAGATGTGTCCCCCCGAACCTCCCATCACTATAATCAGATGTGTCCCCCCGAACCTCCCATCACCCCATAATCAGATGTGTCCCCCCGAACCTCCCATCACTCTATAATCAGATGTGTCCCCCCCCCGAACCTCCCATCACTATAATCAGATGTGTCCCCCGAACCTCCCATCACCCCATAATCAGATGTGTCCCCCCCGAACCTCCCATCCCCCATAATCAGATGTGTCCCCCCTGAACCTCCCATCACACCATAATCAGATGTGTCCCCCCCCGAACCTCCCATCACTCTATAATCAGATGTGTCCCCCCCGAACCTCCCATCACTATAATCAGAAGTGTCCCCCCGAACCTCCCATCACTATAATCAGATGTGTCCCCCCCCGAACCTCCCATCACTATAATCAGATGTGTCCCCCGAACCTCCCATCACACCATAATCAGATGTGTTCCCCCCCCGAACCTCCCATCACTATAATCAGATGTGTCCCCCCCGAACCTCCCATCACTATAATCAGATGTGTCCCCCCCCGAACCTCCCATCCCCCATAATCAGATGTGTCCCCCCCCGAACCTCCCATCACTCTATAAATAGATGTGTCCCCCCCTGAACGTCCCATCACACCATAATCAGATGTGTCCCCCCCGAACCTCCCATCACTATAATCAGATGTGTCCCCCGAACCTCCCATCACCCCATAATCAGATGTGTCCCCCGAACCTCCCATCACCCCATAATCAGATGTGTCCCCCCCGAACCTCCCATCCCCCATAATCAGATGTGTCCCCCCGAACCTCCCATCACTCTATAATCAGATGTGTCCCCCCCCGAACCTCCCATCACTATAATCAGAAGTGTCCCCCCGAACCTCCCATCACTATAATCAGATGCGTCCCCCCCCGAACCTCCCATCAGTATAATCAGATGTGTCCCCCGAACCTCCCATCACACCATAATCAGATGTGTTCCCCCCCGAACCTCCCATCACTATAATCAGATGTGTCCCCCCCCGAACCTCCCATCCCCCATAATCAGATGTGTCCCCCCCCCGAACCTCCCATCACTCTATAAATAGATGTGTCCCCCCCTGAACGTCCCATCACACCATAATCAGATGTGTCCCCCCCCGAACCTCCCATCACTATAATCAGATGTGTCCCCCGAACCTCCCATCACCCCATAATCAGATGTGTCCCCCCGAACCTCCCATCATTCCATAATCAGATGTGTCCCCCCCGAACCTCCCATCACCCCATAATCAGATGTGTCCCCCGAACCTCCCATCACCCCATAATCAGATGTGTCCCCCCCGAACCTCCCATCCCCCATAATCAGATGTGTCCCCCCTGAACCTCCCATCACACCATAATCAGATGTGTCCCCCCCGAACCTCCCATCACTATAATCAGATGTGTCCCCCCGAACCTCCCATCCCCCCATAATCAGATGTGTCCCCCCCCGAACCTCCCATCACTATAATCAGATGTGTCCCCCCCGAACCTCCCATCACACCATAATCAGATGTGTCCCCCCCCGAACCTCCCATCACTATAATCAGATGTGTCCCCCGAACCTCCCATCACCCCATAATCAGATGTGTCCCCCGAACCTCCCATCACCCCATAATCAGATGTGTCCCCCCGAACCTCCCATCACTCTATAATCAGATGTGTCCCCCCCCGAACCTCCCATCACTATAGTCAGATGTGTCCCCCGAACCTCCCATCACCCCATAATCAGATGTGTCCCCCCGAACCTCCCATCACACCATAATCAGATGTGTCCCCCCGAACCTCCCATCCCCCCATAATCAGATGTGTCCCCCCCGAACCTCCCATCACTATAATCAGATGTGTCCCCCCCGAACCTCCCATCACTATAATCAGATGTGTCCCCCCGAACCTCCCATCACCCCATAATCAGATGTGTCCCCCCGAACCTCCCATCACTATAATCAGATGTGTCCCCCCGAACCTCCCATCACCCCATAATCAGATGTGTCCCCCCGAACCTCCCATCACTCTATAATCAGATGTGTCCCCCCCGAACCTCCCATCACTATAATCAGATGTGTCCCCCGAACCTCCCATCACCCCATAATCAGATGTGTCCCCCCCGAACCTCCCATCCCCCATAATCAGATGTGTCCCCCCTGAACCTCCCATCACACCATAATCAGATGTGTCCCCCCCCGAACCTCCCATCACTCTATAATCAGATGTGTCCCCCCCGAACCTCCCATCACTATAATCAGAAGTGTCCCCCCGAACCTCCCATCACTATAATCAGATGTGTCCCCCCCGAACCTCCCATCACTATAATCAGATGTGTCCCCCGAACCTCCCATCACACCATAATCAGATGTGTTCCCCCCCCGAACCTCCCATCACTATAATCAGATGTGTCCCCCCCGAACCTCCCATCACTATAATCAGATGTGTTCCCCCCCGAACCTCCCATCCTCCATAATCAGATGTGTCCCCCCCCCCGAACCTCCCATCACTCTATAAATAGATGTGTCCCCCCCTGAACGTCCCATCACACCATAATCAGATGTGTCCCCCCCCCGAACCTCCCATCACTATAATCAGATGTGTCCCCCGAACCTCCCATCACCCCATAATCAGATGTGTCCCCCGAACCTCCCATCACCCCATAATCAGATGTGTCCCCCCCGAACCTCCCATCCCCCATAATCAGATGTGTCCCCCCTGAACCTCCCATCACACCATAATCAGATGTGTCCCCCCCGAACCTCCCATCCCCCATAATCAGATGTGTCCCCCCGAACCTCCCATCACTATAATCAGATGTGTCCCCCGAACCTCCCATCACCCCATAATCAGATGTGTCCCCCCGAACCTCCCATCACTATAATCAGATGTGTCCCCCCGAACCTCCCATCACTCTATAATCAGATGTGTCCCCCCCCGAACCTCCCATCACTATAATCAGATGTGTCCCCCGAACCTCCCATCACCCCATAATCAGATGTGTCCCCCCCGAACCTCCCATCCCCCATAATCAGATGTGTCCCCCCTGAACCTCCCATCACACCATAATCAGATGTGTCCCCCCCCCGAACCTCCCATCACTCTATAATCAGATGTGTCCCCCCCCGAACCTCCCATCACTATAATCAGAAGTGTCCCCCCGAACCTCCCATCACTATAATCAGATGTGTCCCCCCCGAACCTCCCATCACTGTAATCAGATGTGTCCCCCGAACCTCCCATCACACCATAATCAGATGTGTTCCCCCCCGAACCTTCCATCACTATAATCAGATGTGTCCCCCCCGAACCTCCCATCACTATAATCAGATGTGTCCCCCCCCGAACCTCCCATCCCCCATAATCAGATGTGTCCCCCCCCGAACCTCCCATCACTCTATAAATAGATGTGTCCCCCCCTGAACGTCCCATCACACCATAATCAGATGTGTCCCCCCCCCGAACCTCCCATCACTATAATCAGATGTGTCCCCCGAACCTCCCATCACCCCATAATCAGATGTGTCCCCCCGAACCTCCCATCATTCCATAATCAGATGTGTCCCCCCCCGAACCTCCCATCACCCCATAATCAGATGTGTCCCCCGAACCTCCCATCACCCCATAATCAGATGTGTCCCCCCCGAACCTCCCATCCCCCATAATCAGATGTGTCCCCCCTGAACCTCCCATCACACCATAATCAGATGTGTCCCCCCCCGAACCTCCCATCACTATAATCAGATGTGTCCCCCCGAACCTCCCATCCCCCCATAATCAGATGTGCCCCCCCCCGAACCTCCCATCACTATAATCAGATGTGTCCCCCCCGAACCTCCCATCACACCATAATCAGATGTGTCCCCCCCCCGAACCTCCCATCACTATAATCAGATGTGTCCCCCGAACCTCCCATCACCCCATAATCAGATGTGTCCCCCCGAACCTCCCATCATTCCATAATCAGATGTGTCCCCCCCGAACCTCCCATCACCCCATAATCAGATGTGTCCCCCGAACCTCCCATCACCCCATAATCAGATGTGTCCCCCCGAACCTCCCATCACTCTATAGTCAGATGTGTCCCCCCCCGAACCTCCCATCACTATAGTCAGATGTGTCCCCCGAACCTCCCATCACCCCATAATCAGATGTGTCCCCCCGAACCTCCCATCACACCATAATCAGATGTGTCCCCCCGAACCTCCCATCACTCTATAGTCAGATGTGTCCCCCCGGAACCTCCCATCACCCCATAATCAGATGTGTTACCCCCCCAAACCTCCCATCACTCTATAGTCAGATGTGTCCCCCCCGGAACCTCCCATCACACCATAATCAGATGTGTCCCCCCCGAACCTCCCATCACACCATAATCAGATGTGTCCCCCCCCGAACCTCCCATCACTATAATCAGATGTGTCCCCCCGAACCTCCCATCCCCCCATAATCAGATGTGCCCCCCCGAACCTCCCATCACTATAATCAGATGTGTCCCCCCCGAACCTCCCATCACACCATAATCAGATGTGTCCCCCCCCGAACCTCCCATCACTATAATCAGATGTGTCCCCCGAACCTCCCATCCCCCCATAATCAGATGTGTCCCCCCGAACCTCCCATCATTCCATAATCAGATGTGTCCCCCCCGAACCTCCCATCACCCCATAATCAGATGTGTCCCCCGAACCTCCCATCACCCCATAATCAGATGTGTCCCCCCCGAACCTCCCATCACCCCATAATCAGATGTGTCCCCCCGAACCTCCCATCACCCCATAATCAGATGTGTCGCCCCCGAACCTCCCATCACCCCATAATCAGATGTGTCCCCCCCGAACCTCCCATCACTATAATCAGATGTGTCCCCCCGAACCTCCCATCACCCCATAATCAGATGAGTCCCCCCGAACCTCCCATCACCCCATAATCAGATGTGTCCCCCCCCTGAACCTCCCATCACCCCATATTCAGATGTGTCCCCCCGAACCTCCCATCACCCCATAATCAGATGTGTCCCCCCCAAACCTCCCATCACTCTATAGTCAGATGTGTCCCCCCGGAACCTCCCATCACCCCATAATCAGATGTGTTACCCCCCCAAACCTCCCATCACTCTATAGTCAGATGTGTCCCCCCCGGAACCTCCCATCACTCTATAATCAGATGTGTCCCCCCCGAACCTCCCATCACCCCATAATCAGATGTGTCCCCCCGAACCTCCCATCACCCCATAATCAGATGTGTCCCCCCGAACCTCCCATCACCCCATAATCAGATGTGTCCCCCCGAACCTCCCATCACTCTTTAGTCAGATGTGTCCCTCCAACCATGCATGTTAAATAAATAGGGCAGCACACTGCAGCGCCAAAACATGCAAACTTGAAAAAACGAAATTTGAACTGCATTACTGCACTAGAAATATGAAAAATGAGAGCTTTTAGCGCACAAAAATGGCCAATTTTATGTGTACCTCGTAGCCACGTTAAGGCATCTCTCTTATACGAGGTCCTACGCTTGACCTACCTCACTGAGAATAAACGTCTCCATCTGAATGGGTACATGTGAAACCTCTTCTTGGACTCAAATTCTCTCTCTATGTGGAGGGGTATTGGACCTACTATAATTAAAACACCTGAAGCTAGGAGGCGGGGAGTGCACGATCAGGAGGCTAAAGAATACATTTCAAAAACCTGACCTGCACATCCAAACATAGACTGAGTGTGAACAGGTGCTGAACCCAGAGTCGCCAACTCGTATATAGTTAAATAAATTTTGTGCACTAAAAGCTCTCATTTTTCATATTTCTAGTGCAGTAATGCAGTTCAAATTTCGTTTTTTCAAGTTTGCATGTTTTGGCGCTGCAGTGTGCTGCCCTATTTATTTAACTATATACGAGTTGGCGACTCTGGGTTCAGCACCTGTTCACACTCAGTCTATGTTTGGATGTGCAGGTCAGGTTTTTGAAATGTATCCTCCAACCATGCATGACCTGCATCCCCTATAAGCCATACGTCAGATGCATGCCTACGACCATACATAAGGCGCGTTCTCTGATCTGTGATTCCTCCTGAGTGTCAGCTCTTGTGCTGGTCGCTCTGTGCTCATAGTCCCCTGTGATTCCTCCTGAGTGTCAGCTCTTGTGCGGTGGTCGCTCTGTGCTCATAGTCTTCTGTGATTCCTCCTGAGTGTCAGCTCTTGTGTGCTGGTCGCTCTGTGCTCATAGTCCCCTGTGATTCCTCCTGAGTGTCAGCTCTTGTGCGGTGGTCGCTCTGTGCTCATAGTCTTCTGTGATTCCTCCTGAGTGTCCGCTCTTGTGCGGTGGTCGCTCTGTGCTCATACGTCCTCTGTGATTCCTCCTGAGTGTCAGCTCTTGTGCGGTGGTCGCTCTGTGCTCATACGTCCTCTGTGATTCCTCCTGAGTGTCAGCTCTTGTGCGGTGGTCGCTCTGTGCTCATACGTCCCCTGTGATTCCTCCTGAGTGTCAGCTCTTGTGCGGTGGTCGCTCTGTGCTCATACGTCCTCTGTGATTCCTCCTGAGTGTCAGCTCTTGTGCGGTGGTCGCTCTGTGCTCATACGTCCTCTGTGATTCCTCCTGAGTGTCAGCTCTTGTGCGGTGGTCGCTCTGTGCTCATACGTCCTCTGTGATTCCTCCTGAGTGTCAGCTCTTGTGCGGTGGTCGCTCTGTGCTCATACGTCCTCTGTGATTCCTCCTGAGTGTCAGCTCTTGTGCGGTGGTCGCTCTGTTCTCATACGTCCCCTGTGATTCCTCCTGAGTGTCAGCTCTTGTGCGGTGGTCGCTCTGTGCTCATACGTCCTCTGTGATTCCTCCTGAGTGTCAGCTCTTGTGCGGTGGTCGCTCTGTGCTCATACGTCCTCTGTGATTCCTCCTGAGTGTCAGCTCTTGTGCGGTGGTCGCTCTGTGCTCATACGTCCTCTGTGATTCCTCCTGAGTGTCAGCTCTTGTGCGGTGGTCGCTCTGTGCTCATACGTCCTCTGTGATTCCTCCTGAGTGTCAGCTCTTGTGCGGTGGTCGCTCTGTGCTCATACGTCCTCTGTGATTCCTCCTGAGTGTCAGCTCTTGTGCGGTGGTCGCTCTGTTCTCATACGACCTCTGTGATTCCTCCTGAGTGTCAGCTCTTGTGCGGTGGTCGCTCTGTTCTCATACGTCCCCTGTGATTCCTCCTGAGTGTCAGCTCTTGTGCGGTGGTCGCTCTGTGCTCATACGTCCTCTGTGATTCCTCCTGAGTGTCAGCTCTTGTGCGGTGGTCGCTCTGTGCTCATACGTCCTCTGTGATTCCTCCTGAGTGTCAGCTCTTGTGCGGTGGTCGCTCTGTTCTCATACGACCTCTGTGATTCCTCCTGAGTGTCAGCTCTTGTGCGGTGGTCGCTCTGTGCTCATACGTCCCCTGTGATTCCTCCTGAGTGTCAGCTCTTGTGCGGTGGTCGCTCTGTGCTCATACGCCCCCTGTGATTCCTCCTGAGTGTCAGCTCTTGTGCGGTGGTCGCTCTGTGCTCATACGCCCCCTGTGATTCCTCCTGAGTGTCAGCTCTTGTGCGGTGGTCGCTCTGTGCTCATACGTCCTCTGTGATTCCTCCTGAGTGTCCGCTCTTGTGCGGTGGTCGCTCTGTTCTCATACGTCCCCTGTGATTCCTTCTGAGTGTCAGCTCTTGTACTGGTCGCTCTGTGCTCATACGTCCCCTGTGATTCCTCCTGAGTGTCAGCTCTTGTGCGGTGGTCGCTCTGTTCTCATACGTCCCCTGTGATTCCTTCTGAGTGTCAGCTCTTGTGCGGTGGTCGCTCTGTGCCAGGTTCCCACACCTGACAGGGACTTCCCTGAAGTCTCCCCCGCAACACCCCCTGCCACGGGATGTTGCCTAGGCAAAACCCAGTCAGCTTCTGTCTAACTTCCTATCCAACCCCTATTTTTACCAGTGTGAGGAGTGGCCTAATAAATAAAACCTTTTGCTCCCCCTAGTGGCCGGAGTGTGAAGTATAATGTGTGCTTGTGATACCTGGTCAGATGAACTCCTTTAGTGCCATCAGACGTACCATCACTCCCCTTAGTGGCAGAGCGACACCACTGCAACAACCAGGTCTCTGGGGCGCTGCACTCCCCCCCGGTTAAATCCAGTACTCCTGGACTGGGAAGAAAAAAAACAATACATGTTAGCAAAAGACATACAAAATTTTGGAATGCTTGAAACAAGTAAATATAACAGTGCTTCCCTTTATGGGAGGTGAGGACACTTGAACGTTACAAACAAAAACAAGGTTAAATATTTTAAATAACACTCTGATTATAAATCATTTCTGGTACCCTGCCGGGTATTCTACGAAGTGCAAATTCTGAACAATAATTTAACTTCTCCTTTAAAGTCGTATAGGTTGAACCCACTAAAGGCTTACTGTAAAGTACTACAATGCAAACTCAACTTTTTCTTTATTTTTCTAACTTCACAAATGCAGGACCGCCTAGCTCCTTGGCTGGGCCTACTGCCATTGTCGCAATCAACCATCTTTCTATGGTTCTCAGGAGGACTCTCTAACCCCTACGGGTTCACTGTGCTGGAATTCGGCTTCCAACTTTTCCTGTCCTCAATCTCTAGTAACATTATTAACATTTCCTAAGTCTCAACATTATTACAATTTAACTTTCTTAAGGTAACATTATACTTAAGTGCAACACATGAACATTCCCTTTAAGAGGGAATCAAGTCTCTTTGAGGTAGTGCAGATTCTCTCTATCTGCAAGTCTGTTGGAAAGTAAGAATTTCTGTGTTGTATTCAAAAACAGTCTCTTCACAAAGCCTTCTTTCTTTGTAAAACCAGTAGAGGGCACCTTTAAGAAGGTGCAAACTATTTACAAAACAGTTTGTGAACCATTCACCGTCCATGATTCGGCAGTCTTTTAAACAGTGATGAACTTGTGCAAAATAAAATGATAGGGATCCCGGGTAAACAAAGGGACCCCTTTAAGAATTAACCCTAGACGGGTACTAGCAGCAAAACAGCAGGAAGATAAACAATTAACTATTTACAGTTTCAGGTTTCCGAGGTTTATTTCTATAGCAGGTGACAGGACATCAGCCGGTAGTGACCACTTCCCGACCGGGGAAGGTCTGGCCTTGTGCCATCGCCCAGCACTGTCTTAACGTCTTTGAATTGTCTCTCAGGCATCATCAAGTCAGTAGTGGTCTGGGTACGAATGGCGGTGCTGGTGGCAGATTCCGCAAGCAGTACACCACACGCCGGAGTAGTAGTGCTGGGTCCTGCGAGGTCGGGGGTCGGCGGAGTACCGTCACCAGTTTCGGTCGTGACCGTAGATGGCGCGACCACAAGCGCGCATCGTTTGACTCTCTTGGCATACCATTCTCTCTCACTCCAGTGGCGAGTGTAGGTCACATGGTCCCCTCTGTACAAGTTTCGGATAGGAGGTACACTGTGGGACTGGGGATCTACATTACAGCTAGTCACAAAGACTTCAGTCGGCAGCCCTGGCTCCAGTATAAAGCCACAACCCCTTCTCAGGTGGAAGGCCAGCACTATCACCTGTGTCAGGAATCCCCTGACCGCTGCCACCAATTTGTCACAATTCACACCGTGACCGTCACCCCTACGTCACGGGTTGGGGTGGCTTTGGGCCAACAGACGGCTATCACATGTGCAGGGGGGCTTATCTTAGTTATCCCTCCACTGCTAACAATGTGATGAGAAAACACACACAAGGCTATTGCCCTCTTAGTTTACAGCAGGGGCTCATTCTAGGTATCCCACTGCTTTCAATAGATCACAAACTGCAGGGATTTATGTATATCCCGCTTACAGTTCCACTTAACAATTGCAGCTCTCTGGCGCCCCCCTTACTCTCAGGTCAGAATAGGTACTGCACCCTGGGTAATTAGTCGCCAGAAAGGCTGCCTGCTATGTACTGGCTATTGGGCACGCTGCAGCGACGCGATAACTACTCCCACTCAGGCAGGAACAATAATTATCAACGCCGCATTCACTTCAGCATAACCCAAAAGTCGGCACACTCTCGCTGCCACCAGCTTCGATTAAACGGGTCCGAATCTAACCCAACACAACAGTAGCGTATTTCCCTTCAGAAGACTTGGGGTACGGTTTAGAACAGGAGAACGAACTAATATTAAATATTATATTCCATAAAAATTAGGCAGTGCTTTATCAAAAATATTTTATACAGATGTTACAAATGAGACAATTGCAAATATGTGCACGGGTAATTATAACATAAAGGGAATAAAGGAGAAAAGATAACACTCACATGTTCAAATCATGGCAGGCACCCAGGCTAGGGCAGTTTTCCATACGTCCCAGCTCATGGGATGTGCTCAGCTCTTCCAGGAAAATAGGACAAGAAGGAAGCTGGGGATGTGTGCAGACAGTTATAGCCAAGCCTGTAACATCCCAGAAAGGGGTTGGATCACCTAGTCCCTCCTACCTCTTCAGTTAACTCATTTTATTCTAATCTATATCTAATTTCGATAACTCCGCTACAAAACATGTCATAGTCCTAACAAACCCATCATTCATCTCGGATTAACGTGAGCATGCTAATGAGATCAAATATGTCCTATCTGGGATACATATTTACAGAGAAAACCCTACTTCTTTACCAGACGGAGTTAGAAGCCCGAGTTTCAAGGGATGGGTAGATACACCGAGTGGGAATACGAATATATATTTTCGTGTTCTTAACGTAAACATTGTGCATAATATCTTACAAAAACCAAACAAAGAATCTTTCATAGAATTTTGGAGCCATTTTTCCAGTTCCAGCTGGAGGAGGATTCTAACAAATGGTAACAAAATTCTCATTGGGGTCTGTTACAAACCCCCAAATATAACAGAAACCATGGAAAGTCTACTTCTAAAGCAGATAGATGAAGCTGCAACCCATAATGAGGTCCTGGTTATGGGGGACTTTAACTACCCGGATATTAACTGGGAAACAGAAACCTGTGAAACCCATAAAGGCAACAGGTTTCTGCTAATAACCAAGAAAAATTATCTTTCACAATTGGTGCAGAATCCAACCAGAGGAGCAGCACTTTTAGACCTAATACTATCTAATAGACCTGACAGAATAACAAATCTGCAGGTGGTCGGGCATCTAGGAAATAGCGACCACAATATTGTACAGTTTCACCTGTCTTTCACTAGGGGGACTTGTCAGGGAGTCACAAAAACATTGAACTTTCGGAAGGCAAAGTTTGACCAGCTTAGAGATGCCCTTAATCTGGTAGACTGGGACAATATCCTCAGAAATGAGAATACAGATAATAAATGGGAAATGTTTAAGAACATCCTAAATAGGCAGTGTAAGCGGTTTATTCCTTGTGGGAATAAAAGGACTAGAAATAGGAAAAACCCAATGTGGCTAAACAAAGAAGTAAGACAGGCAATTAACAGTAAAAAGAAAGCATTTGCACTACTAAAGCAGGATGGCACCATTGAAGCTCTAAAAAACTATAGGGAGAAAAATACTTTATCTAAAAAACTAATTAAAGCTGCCAAAAAGGAAACAGAGAAGCACATTGCTAAGGAGAGTAAAACTAATCCCAAACTGTTCTTCAACTATATCAATAGTAAAAGAATAAAAACTGAAAATGTAGGCCCCTTAAAAAATAGTGAGGAAAGAATGGTTGTAGATGACGAGGAAAAAGCTAACATATTAAACACCTTCTTCTCCACGGTATTCACGGTGGAAAATGAAATGCTAGGTGAAATCCCAAGAAACAATGAAAACCCTATATTAAGGGTCACCAATCTAACCCAAGAAGAGGTGCGAAACCGGCTAAATAAGATCAAAATAGATAAATCTCCGGGTCCGGATGGCATACACCCACGAGTACTAAGAGAACTAAGTAATGTAATAGATAAACCATTATTTCTTATTTTTAGGGACTCTATAGCGACAGGGTCTGTTCCGCAGGACTGGCGCATAGCAAATGTGGTGCCAATATTCAAAAAGGGCTCTAAAAGTGAACCTGGAAATTATAGGCCAGTAAGTCTAACCTCTATTGTTGGTAAAATATTTGAAGGGTTTCTGAGGGATGTTATTCTGGATTATCTCAATGAGAATAACTGTTTAACTCCATATCAGCATGGGTTTATGAGAAATCGCTCCTGTCAAACCAATCTAATCAGTTTTTATGAAGAGGTAAGCTATAGGCTGGACCACGGTGAGTCATTGGACGTGGTATATCTCGATTTTTCCAAAGCGTTTGATACCGTGCCGCACAAGAGGTTGGTACACAAAATGAGAATGCTTGGTCTAGGGAAAAATGTGTGTAAATGGGTTAGTAACTGGCTTAGTGATAGAAAGCAGAGGGTGGTTATAAATGGTATAGTCTCTAACTGGGTCGCTGTGACCAGTGGGGTACCGCAGGGGTCAGTATTGGGACCTGTTCTCTTCAACATATTCATTAATGATCTGGTAGAAGGTTTACACAGTAAAATATCGATATTTGCAGATGATACAAAACTATGTAAAGCAGTTAATACAAGAGAAGATAGTATTCTGCTACAGATGGATCTGGATAAGTTGGAAACTTGGGCTGAAAGGTGGCAGATGAGGTTTAACAATGATAAATGTAAGGTTATACACATGGGAAGAGGGAATCAATATCACCATTACACACTGAACGGGAAACCACTGGGTAAATCTGACAGGGAGAAGGGACTTGGGGATCCTAGTTAATGATAAACTTACCTGGAGCAGCCAGTGCCAGGCAGCAGCTGCCAAGGCAAACAGGATCATGGGGTGCATTAAAAGAGGTCTGGATACACATGATGAGAGCATTATACTGCCTCTGTACAAATCCCTAGTTAGACCGCACATGGAGTACTGTGTCCAGTTTTGGGCACCGGTGCTCAGGAAGGATATAATGGAACTAGAGAGAGTACAAAGGAGGGCAACAAAATTAATAAAGGGGATGGGAGAACTACAATACCCAGATAGATTAGCGAAATTAGGATTATTTAGTCTAGAAAAAAGACGACTGAGGGGCGATCTAATAACCATGTATAAGTATATAAGGGGACAATACAAATATCTCGCTGAGGATCTGTTTATACCAAGGAAGGTGACGGGCACAAGGGGGCATTCTTTGCGTCTGGAGGAGAGAAGGTTTTTCCACCAACATAGAAGAGGATTCTTTACTGTTAGGGCAGTGAGAATCTGGAATTGCTTGCCTGAGGAGGTGGTGATGGCGAACTCAGTCGAGGGGTTCAAGAGAGGCCTGGATGTCTTCCTGGAGCAGAACAATATTGTATCATACAATTAGGTTCTGTAGAAGGACGTAGATCTGGGGATTTATTATGATGGAATATAGGCTGAACTGGATGGACAAATGTCTTTTTTCGGCCTTACTAACTATGTTACTATGTTACTATGTAACCTGGTCGTAAATACCTTTCGGCCATAAAACTCCCCCCAGTACATTGGCACAGCAGCTCTTGGCTGAGTGAAAGGGAAGGGGGGCTTGGGAGTTGAAAGTTAGGAATTTGAAGCTACAAACTGTTGCAGCATCACTCCAAGAAGGGGGACTTAGCCCACGCAGGCTAGCAAGAGAACTACTTACGATATTTCATACCATATCGTGACAACCTGTTTCACCAAACTCTCAGGGCAGCAGTTGATGAGGGGCGTCCGTACCTCTGGTCGGGCAGTCTGTTCTGTTCATTCTCGGTCTTTCCACTGCGAAATTAAGCTTTGTCTATACTGCTCCCAGGTGAGCCCGACGACGTAAGAGCCCTCCTGTCGGGACCCGTCTGGTTGGAACCTTGGAGCATCCCATTCAAAGATCACCCCCTCGTGACTCACGTCTAACGGTTCACCCATAGGTGTCGGTAGCGGGGGCAGTATCCCCTTCATGGCGTAAAGGGCCGCCACCACAATCTCGGCAGCGGGAGACCAGTCATAGATGGGACGGGGAACGGTCGCTGGAGCTGGATCGGTCGGTGGGGCAGGGTCGCTTTTGGTACCTGCGTCTGATGTGGTTCCACCGATGTTAATCTGCTCCGCTGACGAGGACACTGGAGTCTGCGGAGGCTCTGACCACGGTTCTCCCTGTGCGATCTTCTTGCACAGCTCCGACTTCCATTTCTTCACCATCGCCGACCCCACGTCCGGAGTCGGGAGGTCGGGCACCTCCAGTAGCGGCAGGTTCTGACTCGCCTCCGGTGGATTGAGGGGGTCCTGGGCTACTTCATCACGGTCAGGCACTCGCTGGTCGCCGTCTCTACTTCTTGATCTGCGGTGGCACACACACGAGGCTCCTCCATCTTCTGGGGTGTGAGCTCCTGCATTCCTGAGCTCGTCATCCTGCAGCTGTAGTCGGAGGGGGCGGTCGCTACTTTTGGCGCCGATTTCACGATCTCCTCCCATGGCATGCCCTCATTCTTCTCCTGTGCTCCTCGTGGCGCGGGAATGGCGGCGGTTTTGGCGGGAATCTTTGTGGCAATCAGCAGTGCACAGTCTGCAATAAATCACAGTTCAAACACAATTCAATCACAGTTCTAAGGCACACATGACCTGATTCTTCACGCTTAAGTACGATCCTATTCGTGACGCCAAGTTGGAGCGCCCCCAGATGCAGGGCCGCGGGATACTTGGTACCGGTCCTCTCTGGATCATTTCTGGGGATGTCACGGTGGCTGGACCCGGTCCGTGACCCTGCTAAGGGGCGTCCAATAAAAGAGATAATGAAAGTCAGCTAAGGTTTCGTGACGCCACCTGTGGTATTCGGTCAGGGTGACTGACACTGCTTGGGGTCCACTGGGGTGATGTGATGGCAGCTAGATGGTTTACCTTCCCACAGGTGAAGTGTGTCCCCAGGGCTTCCCAGTAGTGTAGGTGGCGATGGTGTGAGGCGCAGTTAATAACGAGGACACAGGGTTGCAGTCTCTTTACCTTTTACTGAAGACTTCGGGATCCTCAATCCAGAGCACTGTCAACAGTGCTGTCTGAGACTGGCCGGTCCGAAGGCACATCGAGTTCCCTTTGCAGGTGGAAATCAGTGCCTACCACTAGCGCCTGTGTGTTGTAGTTCTTCCCTGCTGAGCATTCGGGATAGTCCTCACAACTTCTGTTCTCGTTCTTTCTATTCTCCGTCCCCCAAGGTTGTTATGGCTAGGACGCACCCGTTTGACGGGAAGGCTCGGAGCTATTCTGGGACCCTAGAGACGCCCCTCTCCACGGTTGCCCCCTATGTCTGCTTAGGTGATGTAAGGTAGACAGCCAATCTATAATCAACTGTTCTGCGGTATTTGAAGTAAGGCATAAAGTCAGTTACTTCCTCTGTGTTCCGGTCACCGGCTACGCGCCTCAGTAGGATGTTGCCGTTCTCGGGGCACGACTCCTACTGGCTCTCCTTTGTGCTTGATCTCGTTTCTCACTGTCCACAATATCCTTCGCTTCATGTCCTTTCTAAGTATACCGCCGCAAGGTAGTGCAGGCGCGGCTCTGTAACGATCCGTCCTTGTCGCTAAGTCACTGCCAGGTTCCCACGCCTGACAGGCACCCCCCTGAATCTTCTCCCTGCAACACCCCCTGCCACGGGATGTTGCCTGGGCAAAACCCAGTCAGCTTCTGTCTAACTTCCTATCCAACCCCTAGTTTTAGCAGTGTGAGGAGTGGCCTGATAAATAAAACCTTTTGCTCCCCCTAGTGGCCGGAGTGTGAAGTATAATGTGTGCTTGTGATTCAGATGGTCAGATGAACTCCTTTACGTCTGCCATCAGACGTACCATCACTCCCCTTAGTGGCAGAGCGACACCACTGCAACGACCAGGTCTCTGGGGCGCTGCAGTCGCTCTGTGCTCATAGTCCTCTGTGATTCCTCCTGAGTGTCAGCTCTTGTGCAGTGGTCGCTCTGTGCTCATAAGTCCCCTGTGATTCCTCCTGAGTGTCAGCTCTTGTGCGGTGGTCGCTCTGTGCTCATAGTCCTCTGTGATTCCTCCTGAGTGTTAGCTCTTGTGCGGTGTTCGCTCTGTTCTCATACGTCCCCTGTGATTCCTCCTGAGTGTCAGCTCTTGTGCGGTGGTCGCTCTGTGCTCATACGTCCCCTGTGATTCCTCCTGAGTGTCAGCTCTTGTGCGGTGTTCGATCTGTTCTCATACGTCCCCTGTGATTCCTCCTGAGTGTCAGCTCTTGTGCGGTGGTCGCTCTGTGCTCATACGTCCCCTGTGATTCCTCCTGAGTGTCAGCTCTTGTGCGGTGGTCGCTCTGTGCTCATACGTCCTCTGTGATTCCTCCTGAGTGTCAGCTCTTGTGCGGTGGTCGCTCTGTTCTCATACGTCCCCTGTGATTCCTCCTGAGTGTTAGCTCTTGTGCGGTGGTTGCTCTGTGCTCATACGTCCCCTGTGATTCCTCCTGAGTGTCAGCTCTTGTGCTGGTCGCTCTGTTCTCATACGTCCCCTGTGATTCCTCCTGAGTGTCAGCTCTTGTGCGGTGGTCGCTCTGTGCTCATAGTCCTCTGTGATTCCTCCTGAGTGTCAGCTCTAGTGCGGTGGTCGCTCTGTGCTCATATGTCCTCTGTGATTCCTCCTGAGTGTCAGCTCTTGTGCGGTGGTCGCTCTGTGCTCATACGTCCCCTGTGATTCCTCCTGAGTGTCAGCTCTTGTGCTGGTCGCTCTGTGCTCATACGTCCCCTGTGATTCCTCCTGAGTGTCAGCTCTTGTGCGGTGGTCGCTCTGTGCTCATACGTCCCCTGTGATTCCCCCTGAGTATCAGCTCTTGTGCGGTGGTCGCTCTGTGCTCATACGCCCCCTGTGATTCCCCCTGAGTGTCAGCTCTTGTGCGGAGGTCGCTCTATTCTCATACGTCCCCTGTGATTCCTCCTGAGTGTCAGCTCTTGTGCGGTGGTCGCTCTGTGCTCATAGTCCTCTGTGATTCCTCCTGAGTGTCAGCTCTTGTGCGGAGGTCGCTCTATTCTCATGCGTCCTCTGTGATTCCTCCTGAGTGTCAGCTCTTGTGCGGTGGTCGCTCTGTGCTCATACGTCCCCTGTGATTCCTCCTGAGTGTCAGCTCTTGTGCGGTGGTCGCTCTGTTCTCATACGTCCCCTGTGATTCCTCCTGAGTGTCAGCTCTTGTGCGGTGTTCGCTCTGTGCTCATAGTCCTCTGTGATTCCTCCTGAGTGTCAGCTCTTGTGCGGTGGTCGCTCTGTGCTCATACGTCTTCTGTGATTCCTCCTGAGTGTCAGCTCTTGTGCGGTGGTCGCTCTGTTCTCATACGTCCCCTGTGATTCCTCCTGAGTGTCAGCTCTTGTGCGGTGGTCGCTCTGTTCTCATACGTCCTCTGTGATTCCTCCTGAGTGTCAGCTCTTGTGCGGTGGTCGCTCTGTTCTCATACGTCCTGTGTGATTCCTCCTGAGTGTCAGCTCTTGTGCTGGTCGCTCTGTGCTCATAGTCCTCTGTGATTCCTCCTGAGTGTCAGCTCTTGTGCGGTGGTCGCTCTGTGCTCATACGTCCTCTGTGATTCCTCCTGAGTGTCAGCTCTTGTGCTGGTCGCTCTGTGCTCATAGTCCTCTGTGATTCCTCCTGAGTGTCAGCTCTTGTGCGGTGGTCGCTCTGTGCTCATAGTCCTCTGTGATTCCTCCTGAGTGTCAGCTCTTGTGCGGTGGTCGCTCTGTTCTCATACGTCCTCTGTGATTCCTCCTGAGTGTCAGCTCTTGTGCGGTGGTCGCTCTGTGCTCATAGTCCTCTGTGATTCCTCCTGAGTGTCAGCTCTTGTGCGGTGGTCGCTCTGTGCTCATATGTCCTCTGTGATTCCTCCTGAGTGTCAGCTCTTGTGCTGGTCGCTCTGTGCTCATACGTCCCCTGTGATTCCTCCTGAGTGTCAGCTCTTGTGCGGTGGTCGCTCTGTGCTCATACGTCCCCTGTGATTCCTCCTGAGTGTCAGCTCTTGTGCGGTGGTCACTCTGTTCTCATACGACCTCTGTGATTCCTCCTGAGTGTCAGCTCTTGTGCGGTGGTCGCTCTGTTCTCATACGACCTCTGTGATTCCTCCTGAGTGTCAGCTCTTGTGCGGTGGTCGCTCTGTGCTCATACGTCCCCTGTGATTCCTCCTGAGTGTCATCTCTTGTGCGGTGGTCGCTCTGTGCTCATACGTCCCCTGTGATTCCTCCTGAGTGTCAGCTCTTGTGCTGGTCGCTCTGTGCTCATACGTCCTCTGTGATTCCTCCTGAGTATCAGCTCTTGTGCGGTGGTCGCTCTGTTCTCATATGTCCTCTGTGATTCCTCCTGAGTGTCAGCTCTTGTGCGGTGGTCGCTCTGTGCTCATACGTCCCCTGTGATTCCCCCTGAGTATCAGCTCTTGTGCGGTGGTCGCTCTGTGCTCATACGTCCCCTGTGATTCCTCCTGAGTGACAGCTCTTGTGCGGTGGTCGCTCTGTGCTCATACGTCCCCTGTGATTCCTCCTGAGTGTCAGCTCTTGTGCGGAGGTCGCTCTATTCTCATGCGTCCTCTGTGATTCCTCCTGAGTGTCAGCTCTTGTGCGGTGGTCGCTCTGTGCTCATACGTCCCCTGTGATTCCTCCTGAGTGTCAGCTCTTGTGCGGTGGTCGCTCTGTTCTCATACGTCCCCTGTGATTCCTCCTGAGTGCCAGCTCTTGTGCTGGTCGCTCTGTGCTCATACGTCCCCTGTGATTCCTCCTGAGTGTCAGCTCTTGTGCGGTGGTCGCTCTGTTCTCATACGTCCCCTGTGATTCCTCCTGAGTGTCAGCTCTTGTGCGGTGGTCGCTCTGTGCTCATAAGTCCCCTGTGATTCCTCCTGAGTGTCAGCTCTTGTGCTGGTCGCTCTGTGCTCATAGTCCTCTGTGATTCCTCCTGAGTGTCAGCTCTTGTGCGGTGGTCGCTCTGTGCTCATAGTCCCCTGTGATTCCCCCTGAGTGTCAGCTCTTGTGCGGTGGTCGCTCTGTGCTCATACGTCCCCTGTGATTCCTCCTGAGTGTCAGCTCTTGTGCGGTGGTCGCTCTGTGCTCATACGTCCTCTGTGATTCCTCCTGAGTGTCAGCTCTTGTGTGGTGGTCGCTCTGTGCTCATACGTCCCCTGTGATTCCTCCTGAGTGTCAGCTCTTGTGCTGGTCGCTCTGTGCTCATAGTCCTCTGTGATTCCTCCTGAGTGTCAGCTCTTGTGCTGGTCGCTCTGTGCTCATACGTCCCCTGTGATTCCTCCTGAGTGTCAGCTCTTGTGCGGTGGTCGCTCTGTTCTCATACGTCTTCTGTGATTCCTCCTGAGTGTCAGCTCTTGTGCGGTGGTCGCTCTGTGCTCATACGTCCTCTGTGATTCCTCCTGAGTGTCCGCTCTTGTGCGGTGGTCGCTCTGTTCTCATACGTCCCCTGTGATTCCTCCTGAGTGTCAGCTCTTGTGCGGTGGTCGCTCTGTGCTCATACATCCCCTGTGATTCCTCCTGAGTGTCAGCTCTTGTGCGGTGGTCGCTCTGTGCTCATACGTCCCCTGTGATTCCTCCTGAGTGTCAGCTCTTGTGCGGTGGTCGCTCTGTTCTCATACGTCCCCTGTGATTCCTCCTGAGTGTCAGCTCTTGTGCGGTGGTCGCTCTGTGCTCATACGTCCCCTGTGATTCCTCCTGAGTGTCAGCTCTTGTGCGGTGGTCGCACTGTGCTCACAGTCCTCTGTGATTCCTCCTGAGTGTCAGCTCTTGTGCGGTGGTCGCTCTGTGCTCATACGTCCCCTGTGATTCCTCCTGAGTGTCAGCTCTTGTGCGGTGGTCGCTCTGTGCTCATACGTCCCCTGTGATTCCTCCTGAGTGTCAGCTCTTGTGCTGGTCGCTCTGTGCTCATACGTCCCCTGTGATTCCTCCTGAGTGTCAGCTCTTGTGCGGTGGTCGCTCTGTTCTCATACGTTCCCTGTGATTTCTCCTGAGTGTCAGCTCTTGTGCTGGTCGCTCTGTGCTCATACGTCCCCTGTGATTCCTCCTGAGTGTCAGCTCTTGTGCGGTGGTCGCTCTGTGCTCATACGTCCCCTGTGATTCCTCCTGAGTGTCAGCTCTTGTGCGGTGGTCACTCTGTTCTCATACGACCTCTGTGATTCCTCCTGAGTGTCAGCTCTTGTGCGGTGGTCGCTCTGTTCTCATACGACCTCTGTGATTCCTCCTGAGTGTCAGCTCTTGTGCGGTGGTCGCTCTGTGCTCATACGTCCCCTGTGATTCCTCCTGAGTGTCATCTCTTGTGCGGTGGTCGCTCTGTGCTCATACGTCCCCTGTGATTCCTCCTGAGTGTCAGCTCTTGTGCTGGTCGCTCTGTGCTCATACGTCCTCTGTGATTCCTCCTGAGTATCAGCTCTTGTGCGGTGGTCGCTCTGTTCTCATATGTCCTCTGTGATTCCTCCTGAGTGTCAGCTCTTGTGCGGTGGTCGCTCTGTGCTCATACGTCCCCTGTGATTCCCCCTGAGTATCAGCTCTTGTGCGGTGGTCGCTCTGTGCTCATACGTCCCCTGTGATTCCTCCTGAGTGACAGCTCTTGTGCGGTGGTCGCTCTGTGCTCATACGTCCCCTGTGATTCCTCCTGAGTGTCAGCTCTTGTGCGGAGGTCACTCTGTGCTCATACGTCCCCTGTGATTCCTCCTGAGTGTCAGCTCTTGTGCGGTGGTCGCTCTGTGCTCATATGTCCTCTGTGATTCCTCCTGAGTGACAGCTCTTGTGCGGTGGTCGCTCTGTGCTCATACGTCCTCTGTGATTCCTCCTGAGTGTCAGCTCTTGTGCGGTGGTCGCTCTGTGCTCATACGTCCCCTGTGATTCCTCCTGAGTGTCAGCTCTTGTGCGGTGGTCGCTCTGTTCTCATACGTCCCCTGTGATTCCTCCTGAGTGCCAGCTCTTGTGCTGGTCGCTCTGTGCTCATACGTCCCCTGTGATTCCTCCTGAGTGTCAGCTCTTGTGCGGTGGTCGCTCTGTTCTCATACGTCCCCTGTGATTCCTCCTGAGTGTCAGCTCTTGTGCGGTGGTCGCTCTGTGCTCATAAGTCCCCTGTGATTCCTCCTGAGTGTCAGCTCTTGTGCTGGTCGCTCTGTGCTCATAGTCCTCTGTGATTCCTCCTGAGTGTCAGCTCTTGTGCGGTGGTCGCTCTGTGCTCATAGTCCCCTGTGATTCCCCCTGAGTGTCAGCTCTTGTGCGGTGGTCGCTCTGTGCTCATACGTCCCCTGTGATTCCTCCTGAGTGTCAGCTCTTGTGCGGTGGTCGCTCTGTGCTCATACGTCCTCTGTGATTCCTCCTGAGTGTCAGCTCTTGTGTGGTGGTCGCTCTGTGCTCATACGTCCTCTGTGATTCCTCCTGAGTGTCAGCTCTTGTGCGGTGGTCGCTCTGTGCTCAACGTCCCCTGTGATTCCTCCTGAGTGTCAGCTCTTGTGCTGGTCGCTCTGTGCTCATAGTCCTCTGTGATTCCTCCTGAGTGTCAGCTCTTGTGCGGTGGTCGCTCTGTTCTCATACGTCTTCTGTGATTCCTCCTGAGTGTCAGCTCTTGTGCGGTGGTCGCTCTGTGCTCATACGTCCTCTGTGATTCCTCCTGAGTGTCCGCTCTTGTGCGGTGGTCGCTCTGTTCTCATACGTCCCCTGTGATTCCTCCTGAGTGTCAGCTCTTGTGCGGTGGTCGCTCTGTGCTCATACATCCCCTGTGATTCCTCCTGAGTGTCAGCTCTTGTGCGGTGGTCGCTCTGTGCTCATACGTCCCCTGTGATTCCTCCTGAGTGTCAGCTCTTGTGCGGTGGTCGCTCTGTTCTCATACGTCCCCTGTGATTCCTCCTGAGTGTCAGCTCTTGTGCGGTGGTCGCTCTGTGCTCATACGTCCCCTGTGATTCCTCCTGAGTGTCAGCTCTTGTGCGGTGGTCGCACTGTGCTCACAGTCCTCTGTGATTCCTCCTGAGTGTCAGCTCTTGTGCGGTGGTCGCTCTGTGCTCATACGTCCCCTGTGATTCCTCCTGAGTGTCAGCTCTTGTGCGGTGGTCGCTCTGTGCTCATACGTCCTCTGTGATTCCTCCTGAGTGTCCGCTCTTGTGCGGTGGTCGCTCTGTTCTCATACGTCCCCTGTGATTCCTCCTGAGTGTCAGCTCTTGTGCGGTGGTCGCTCTGTGCTCATACATCCCCTGTGATTCCTCCTGAGTGTCAGCTCTTGTGCGGTGGTCGCTCTGTGCTCATACGTCCCCTGTGATTCCTCCTGAGTGTCAGCTCTTGTGCGGTGGTCGCTCTGTTCTCATACGTCCCCTGTGATTCCTCCTGAGTGTCAGCTCTTGTGCGGTGGTCGCTCTGTGCTCATACGTCCCCTGTGATTCCTCCTGAGTGTCAGCTCTTGTGCGGTGGTCGCACTGTGCTCACAGTCCTCTGTGATTCCTCCTGAGTGTCAGCTCTTGTGCGGTGGTCGCTCTGTGCTCATACGTCCCCTGTGATTCCTCCTGAGTGTCAGCTCTTGTGCGGTGGTCGCTCTGTGGTCATACGCCCCCTGTGATTCCTCCTGAGTGTCAGCTCTGGTGCGGTGGTCGCTCTATTCTCATACGTCCCCTGTGATTCCTCCTGAGTGTCAGCTCTTGTGCGGTGGTCGCTCTGTTCTCATACGTCCTCTGTGATTCCTCCTGAGTGTCAGCTCTTGTGCTCGTCGCTCTGTGCTCATACGTCCCCTGTGATTCCTCCTGAGTGTCAGCTCTTGTGCGGTGGTCGCTCTGTGCTCATAGTCCTCTGTGATTCCTCCTGAGTGTCATCTCTTGTGCGGTGGTCGCTCTGTGCTCATACGTCCCCTGTGATTCCTCCTGAGTGTCAGCTCTTGTGCTGGTTGCTCTGCGCTCATATGTCCCCTGTGATTCCTCCTGAGTGTCAGCTCTTGTGCGGTGGTCGCTCTGTGCTCATACGTCCTCTGTGATTCCTCCTGAGTGTCAGCTCTTGTGCGGTGGTCGCTCTGTTCTCATACGTCCCCTGTGATTCCTCCTGAGTGTCAGCTCTTGTGCGGTGGTCGCTCTGTGCTCATACGTCCTCTGTGATTCCTCCTGAGTGTCAGCTCTTGTGCGGTGGTCGCTCTGTTCTCATACGTCCTCTGTGATTCCTCCTGAGTGTCAGCTCTTGTGCGGTGGTCGCTCTGTTCTCATACGTCCCCTGTGATTCCTCCTGAGTGCCAGCTCTTGTGCGGTGGTTGCTCTGTACTCATACGTCCTCTGTGATTCCTCCTGAGTGTCAGCTCTTGTGCTGGTCGCTCTGTGCTCATACGTCCCCTGTGATTCCTCCTGAGTGTCAGCTCTTGTGCGGTGGTCGCTCTGTGCTCATACGTCCCCTGTGATTCCCCCTGAGTATCAGCTCTTGTGCGGTGGTCGCTCTGTGCTCATACGTCCTCTGTGATTCCTCCTGAGTGCCAGCTCTTGTGCGGTGGTTGCTCTGTACTCATACGTCCTCTGTGATTCCTCCTGAGTGTCAGCTCTTGTGCTGGTCGCTCTGTGCTCATACGTCCCCTGTGATTCCTCCTGAGTGTCAGCTCTTGTGCGGTGGTCGCTCTGTGCTCATACGTCCCCTGTGATTCCCCCTGAGTATCAGCTCTTGTGCGGTGGTCGCTCTGTGCTCATACGTCCCCTGTGATTCCTCCTGAGTGACAGCTCTTGTGCGGTGGTCGCTCTGTGCTCATACGTCCCCTGTGATTCCTCCTGAGTGTCAGCTCTTGTGCGGAGGTCGCTCTATTCTCATGCGTCCTCTGTGATTCCTCCTGAGTGTCAGCTCTTGTGCTGGTCGCTCTGTGCTCATACGTCCTCTGTGATTCCTCCTGAGTGTCAGCTCTTGTGCGGTGGTCGCTCTGTGCTCATACGTCCCCTGTGATTCCTCCTGAGTGTCAGCTCTTGTGCGGTGGTCGCTCTGTGCTCATACGTCCCCTGTGATTCCTCCTGAGTGTCAGCTCTTGTGCGGTGGTCGCTCTGTGCTCATACGTCCCCTGTGATTCCTCCTGAGTGTCAGCTCTTGTGCGGTGGTCGCTCTGTTCTCATACGTCCTCTGTGATTCCTCCTGAGTGTCAGCTCTTGTGCGGTGGCCGCTCTGTGCTCATAGTCCCCTGTGATTCCTCCTGAGTGTCAGCTCTTGTGCGGTGGTCGCTCTGTGCTCATACGTCCCCTGTGATTCCTCCTGAGTGTCAGCTCTTGTGCGGTGGTCGCTCTGTTCTCATACGTCCCCTGTGATTCCTCCTGAGTGTCAGCTCTTGTGCGGTGGTCGCTCTGTGCTCATCGTCCTCTGTGATTCCTCCTGAGTGTCAGCTCTTGTGCTGTGGTCGCTCTGTGCTCAAACGTCCCCTGTGATTCCTCCTGAGTGTCAGCTCTTGTGCGGTGGTCGCTCTGTTCTCATACGTTCCCTGTGATTCCTCCTGAGTGTCAGCTCTTGTGCGGTGGTCGCACTGTGCTCACAGTCCTCTGTGATTCCTCCTTAGTGTCAGCTCTTGTGCTGGTCGCTCTGTTCTCATAGTCCTCTGTGATTCCTCCTGAGTGTCAGCTCTTGTGCGGTGGTCGCTCTGTGCTCATACGTCCTCTGTGATTCCTCCTGAGTGTCAGCTCTTGTGCGGTGGTCGCTCTGTGCTCATACGTCCCCTGTGATTCCTCCTGAGTGTCAGCTCTGGTGCGGTGGTCGCTCTGTGCTCATACGTCCCCTGTGATTCCTCCTGAGTGTCAGCTCTTGTGCGGTGGTCGCTCTGTGCTCATACGTCCCCTGTGATTCCTCCTGAGTGTCAGCTCTTGTGCTGGTCGCTCTGTGCTCATACGTCCCCTGTGATTCCTCCTGAGTGTCATCTCTTGTGCGGTGGTCGCTCTGTGCTCATACGTCCCCTGTGATTCCTCCTGAGTGTCAGCTCTTGTGCGGTGGTCGCTCTGTTCTCATACGTCCCCTGTGATTCCCCCTGAGTGTCAGCTCTTGTGCGGTGGTCGCTCTGTGCTCATACGTCCTCTGTGATTCCTCCTGAGTGTCAGCTCTTGTGCGGTGGTCGCTCTGTGCTCATACGCCCCCTGTGATTCCCCCTGAGTGTCAGCTCTTGTGCGGTGGTCGCTCTGTGGTCATACGTCCCCTGTGATTCCCCCTGAGTGTCAGCTCTTGTGCGGTGGTCGCTCTGTGCTCATACGCCCCCTGTGATTCCCCCTGAGTGTCAGCTCTTGTGCGGTGGTCGCTCTGTTCTCATACGTCCCCTGTGATTCCCCCTGAGTGTCAGCTCTTGTGCGGTGGTCGCTCTGTGCTCATATGTCCTCTGTGATTCCTCCTGAGTGTCAGCTCTTGTGCGGTGGTCGCTCTGTGCTCATACGTCCCCTGTGATTCCTCCTGAGTGTCAGCTCTTGTGCGGTGGTCGCTCTGTGCTCAACGTCCCCTGTGATTCCTCCTGAGTGTCAGCTCTTGTGCGGTGGTCGCTCTGTGCTCAACGTCCCCTGTGATTCCTCCTGAGTGTCAGCTCTTGTGCGGTGGTCGCTCTGTGCTCATACGTCCCCTGTGATTCCTCCTGAGTGTCAGCTCTTGTGCGGTGGTCGCTCTGTGCTCATACGTCCTCTGTGATTCCTCCTGAGTGTCAGCTCTTGTGCGGTGGTCGCTCTGTGCTCATACGTCCTCTGTGATTCCTCCTGAGTGTCAGCTCTTGTGCGGTGGTCGCTCTGTGCTCATACGTCCCCTGTGATTCCTCCTGAGTGTCAGCTCTTGTGCGGTGGTCGCTCTGTGCTCATACGTCCCCTGTGATTCCTCCTGAGTGTCAGGTCTTGTGCTGGTCGCTCTGTTCTCATACGTCCTCTGTGATTCCTCCTGAGTGTCAGCTCTTGTGCGGTGGTCGCTCTGTGCTCATACGTCCCCTGTGATTCCTCCTGAGTGTCAGCTCTTGTGCGGTGGTCGCACTGTGCTCACAGTCCTCTGTGATTCCTCCTGAGTGTCAGGTCTTGTGCTGGTCGCTCTGTTCTCATACGTCCTCTGTGATTCCTCCTGAGTGTCAGCTCTTGTGCTGTGGTCGCTCTGTGCTCATACGTCCCCTGTGATTCCTCCTGAGTGTCAGCTCTTGTGCGGTGGTCGCTCTGTTCTCATACGTCCTCTGTGATTCCTCCTGAGTGTCAGCACTTGTGCGGTGGTCGCTCTGTGCTCATACGTCCCCTGTGATTCCTCCTGAGTGTCAGCACTTGTGCGGTGGTCGCTCTGTGCTCATACGTCCCCTGTGATTCCTCCTGAGTGTCAGCTCTTGTGCGGTGGTCGCTCTGTTCTCATACGTCCTCTGTGATTCCTCCTGAGTGTCAGCACTTGTGCGGTGGTCGCTCTGTGCTCATACGTCCCCTGTGATTCCTCCTGAGTGTCAGCTCTTGTGCGGTGGTCGCTCTGTGCTCATACGTCCCCTGTGATTCCTCCTGAGTGTCAGCTCTTGTGCGGTGGTCGCTCTGTGCTCATACGTCCTCTGTGATTCCTCCTGAGTGTCAGCTCTTGTGCGGTGGTCGCTCTGTGCTCATACGTCCCCTGTGATTCCTCCTGAGTGTCAGGTCTTGTGCTGGTCGCTCTGTTCTCATACGTCCTCTGTGATTCCTCCTGAGTGTCAGCTCTTGTGCGGTGGTCGCTCTGTGCTCATACGTCCCCTGTGATTCCTCCTGAGTGTCAGGTCTTGTGCTGGTCGCTCTGTTCTCATACGTCCTCTGTGATTCCTCCTGAGTGTCAGCTCTTGTGCTGTGGTCGCTCTGTGCTCATACGTCCCCTGTGATTCCTCCTGAGTGTCAGCTCTTGTGCGGTGGTCGCTCTGTGCTCATACGTCCCCTGTGATTCCTCCTGAGTGTCAGCTCTTGTGCGGTGGTCGCTCTGTGCTCATACGTCCCCTGTGATTCCTCCTGAGTGTCAGCTCTTGTGCGGTGGTCGCTCTGTGCTCATACGTCCTCTGTGATTCCTCCTGAGTGTCAGCTCTTGTGCGGTGGTCGCTCTGTGCTCATAGTCCTCTGTGATTCCTCCTGAGTGTCAGCTCTTGTGCTGTGGTCGCTCTGTGCTCATACGTCCTCTGTGATTCCTCCTGAGTGTCAGCTCTTGTGCGGTGGTCGCTCTGTGCTCATACGTCCCCTGTGATTCCTCCTGAGTGTCAGCTCTTGTGCTGGTCGCTCTGTTCTCATACGTCCTCTGTGATTCCTCCTGAGTGTCAGCTCTTGTGCGGTGGTCGCTCTGTGCTCATACGTCCCCTGTGATTCCTCCTGAGTGTCAGCTCTTGTGCTGGTCGCTCTGTTCTCATACGTCCTCTGTGATTCCTCCTGAGTGTCAGCTCTTGTGCGGTGGTCGCTCTGTGCTCATACGTCCCCTGTGATTCCTCCTGAGTGTCAGCTCTTGTGCGGTGGTCACTCTGTTCTCATACGTCCCCTGTGATTCCTCCTGAGTGTCAGCTCTTGTGCGGTGGTCACTCTGTTCTCATACGTCCTCTGTGATTCCTCCTGAGTGACAGCTCTTGTGCGGTGGTCGCTCTGTGCTCATAGTCCTCTGTGATTCCTCCTGAGTGTCAGCTCTTGTGCTGGTCGCTCTGTGCTCATAGTCCTCGGTGATTCCTCCTGAGTGTCCGCTCTTGTGCGGTGGTCGCTCTGTGCTCATAGTCCTCTGTGATTCCTCCTGAGTGTCAGCTCTTGTGCGGTGGTCGCTCTGTGCTCATAGTCCTCTGTGATTCCTCCTGAGTGTCAGCTCTTGTGCTGGTCGCTCTGTGCTCATACGTCCCCTGTGATTCCTCCTGAGTGTCCGCTCTTGTGCGGTTTTCGCTCTGTGCTCATACGTCCCCTGTGATTCCTCCTGAGTGTCAGCTCTTGTGCTGGTCGCTCTGTGCTCATACGTCCCCTGTGATTCCTCCTGAGTGTCAGCTCTTGTGCTGGTCGCTCTGTTCTCATACGTCCTCTGTGATTCCTCCTGAGTGTCAGCTCTTGTGCTGTGGTCGCTCTGTGCTCATACGTCCTCTGTGATTCCTCCTGAGTGTCAGCTCTTGTGCGGTGGTCGCTCTGTTCTCATACGTCCCCTGTGATTCCTCCTGAGTGTCAGCTCTTGTGCGGTGGTCGCTCTGTGCTCATACGTCCCCTGTGATTCCTCCTGAGTGTCAGCTCTTGTGCGGTGGTCGCTCTGTGCTCATACGTCCCCTGTGATTCCTCCTGAGTGTCAGCTCTTGTGCGGTGGTCGCTCTGTGCTCATAGTCCTCTGTGATTCCTCCTGAGTGTCAGCTCTTGTGCTGGTCGCTCTGTGCTCATAGTCCTCGGTGATTCCTCCTGAGTGTCCGCTCTTGTGCGGTGGTCGCTCTGTGCTCATAGTCCTCTGTGATTCCTCCTGAGTGTCAGCTCTTGTGCTGGTCGCTCTGTGCTCATAGTCCTTTGTGATTCCTCCTGAGTGTCCGCTCTGTGCTCATAGTCCTCTGTGATTCCTCCTGAGTGTCAGCTCTTGTGCTGGTCGCTCTGTGCTCATATGTCCCCTGTGATTCCTCCTGAGTGTCAGCTCTTGTGCGGTGGTCACTCTGTTCTCATATGTCCCCTGTGATTCCTCCTGAGTGTCAGCTCTTGTGCTGGTCGCTCTGTGCTCATACGCCCCCTGTGATTCCTCCTGAGTGTCAGCTCTTGTGCGGTGGTCGCTCTGTGCTCATACGTCCTCTGTGATTCCTCCTGAGTGTCAGCTCTTGTGCGGTGGTCGCTCTGTTCTCATACGTCCTCTGTGATTCCTCCTGAGTGTCAGCTCTTGTTCGGTGGTCGCTCTGTGCTCATACGTCCCCTGTGATTCCTCCTGAGTGTCAGCTCTTGTGCTGGTCGCTCTGTGCTCATACGCCCCCTGTGATTCCTCCTGAGTGTCAGCTCTTGTGCGGTGGTCGCTCTGTGCTCATACGTCCTCTGTGATTCCTCCTGAGTGTCAGCTCTTGTGCGGTGGTCGCTCTGTTCTCATACGTCCTCTGTGATTCCTCCTGAGTGTCAGCTCTTGTGCTGGTCGCTCTGTGCTCATACGTCCTCTGTGATTCCTCCTGAGTGTCAGCTCTTGTGCTGGTCGCTCTGTGCTCATACGTCCTCTGTGATTCCTCCTGAGTGTCAGCACTTGTCCGGTGGTCGCTCTGTGCTCATACGTCCTCTGTGATTCCTCCTGAGTGTCAGCTCTCGTGCGGTGGTCGCTCTGTGCTCATACGTCCCCTGTGATTCCTCCTGAGTGTCAGCTCTTGTGCGGTGGTCGCTCTGTTCTCATAGTCCCCTGTGATTCCTCCTGAGTGTCAGCTCTTGTGCGGTGGTCACTCTGTTCTCATACGTCCCCTGTGATTCCTCCTGAGTGTCAGCTCTTGTGCGGTGGTCGCTCTGTTCTCATACGTCCTCTGTTATTCCTCCTGAGTGACAGCTCTTGTGCGGTGGTCGCTCTGTGCTCATACGTCCTCTGTGATTCCTCCTGAGTGTCAGCTCTTGTGCGGTGGTCGCTCTGTTCTCATACGTCCTCTGTGATTCCTCCTGAGTGTCAGCTCTTGTGCGGTGGTCGCTCTGTTCTCATACGTCCCCTGTGATTCCTCCTGAGTGTCAGCTCTTGTGCGGTGGTCGCTCTGTGCTCATACGTCCCCTGTGATTCCTCCTGAGTGTCAGCTCTTGTGCGGTGGTCGCTCTGTGCTCATACGTCCCCTGTGATTCCTCCTGAGTGTCAGCTCTTGTGCGGTGGTCACTCTGTGCTCATACGTCCTCTGTGATTCCTCCTGAGTGTCAGCTCTTGTGCGGTGGTCGCTCTGTGCTCATAGTCCTCTGTGATTCCTCCTGAGTGTCAGCTCTTGTGCGGTGGTCGCTCTGTGCTCATACGTCCTCTGTGATTCCTCCTGAGTGTCAGCTCTTGTGCGGTGGTCGCTCTGTGCTCATACGTCCCCTGTGATTCCTCCTGAGTGTCAGCTCTTGTGCGGTGGTCGCTCTGTGCTCATACGTCCCCTGTGATTCCTCCTGAGTGTCAGCTCTGGTGCGGTGGTCGCTCTGTTCTCATACGTCCTCTGTGATTCCTCCTGAGTGTCAGCTCTTGTGCTGGTCGCTCTGTGCTCATAGTCCTCTGTGATTCCTCCTGAGTGTCAGCTCTTGTGCGGTGTTCTCTCTGTTCTCATACGTCCCCTGTGATTCCTCCTGAGTGTCAGCTCTGGTGCGGTGGTCGCTCTGTTCTCATACGTCCTCTGTGATTCCTCCTGAGTGTCAGCTCTTGTGCTGGTCGCTCTGTGCTCATAGTCCTCTGTGATTCCTCCTGAGTGTCAGCTCTTGTGCGGTGTTCTCTCTGTTCTCATACGTCCTCTGTGATTCCTCCTGAGTGTCAGCTCTGGTGCGGTGGTCGCTCTGTTCTCATACGTCCTCTGTGATTCCTCCTGAGTGTCAGCTCTTGTGCTGGTCGCTCTGTGCTCATACGTCCCCTGTGATTCCTCCTGAGTGTCAGCTCTTGTGCGGTGGTCGCTCTGTGCTCATACGTCCCCTGTGATTCCTCCTGAGTGTCAGCTCTTGTGCTGGTCGCTCTGTGCTCATACGTCCTCTGTGATTCCTCCTGAGTGTCAGCTCTTGTGCGGTGGTCACTCTGTGCTCATACGTCCTCTGTGATTCCTCCTGAGTGTCAGCTCTTGTGCGGTGGTCGCTCTGTGCTCATACGCCCCCTGTGATTCCTCCTGAGTGTCAGCTCTTGTGCGGTGGTCACTCTGTGCTCATACGTCCCCTGTGATTCCTCCTGAGTGTCAGCTCTTGTGCGGTGGTCGCTCTGTGCTCATAGTCCTCTGTGATTCCTCCTGAGTGTCAGCTCTTGTGCGGTGGTCGCTCTGTGCTCATACGTCCCCTGTGATTCCTCCTGAGTGTCAGCTCTTGTGCGGTGGTCGCTCTGTTCTCATACGTCCTCTGTGATTCCTCCTGAGTGTCAGCACTTGTGCGGTGGTCGCTCTGTGCTCATAGTCCTCTGTGATTCCTCCTGAGTGTCAGCTCTTGTGCGGTGGTCGCTCTGTGCTCATACGCCCCCTGTGATTCCTCCTGAGTGTCAGCTCTTGTGCGGTGGTCGCTCTGTGCTCATACGTCCTCTGTGATTCCTCCTGAGTGTCAGCTCTTGTGCGGTGGTCACTCTGTGCTCATACGTCCTCTGTGATTCCTCCTGAGTGTCAGCTCTTGTGCGGTGGTCACTCTGTTCTCATACGTCCTCTGTGATTCCTCCTGAGTGTCAGCTCTTGTGCGGTGGTCGCTCTGTGCTCATACGTCCCCTGTGATTCCTCCTGAGTGTCAGCTCTTGTGCGGTGGTCGCTCTGTGCTCATACGTCCCCTGTGATTCCTCCTGAGTGTCAGCTCTTGTGCTGGTCACTCTGTTCTCATACGTCCCCTGTGATTCCTCCTGAGTGTCAGCTCTTGTGCGGTGGTCGCTCTGTGCTCATAGTCCCCTGTGATTCCTCCTGAGTGTCAGCTCTTGTGCGGTGGTCACTCTGTGCTCATACGTCCCCTGTGATTCCTCCTGAGTGTCAGCTCTTGTGCTGGTCGCTCTGTGCTCATACGCCCCCTGTGATTCCTCCTGAGTGTCAGCTCTTGTGCTGGTCGCTGTGGCCCGAGTGTTTGTGGGTTCGTGCGTCCTGCAGGCGGGGCTCCGCTGTACATTTTGGAGGAAGTGAGAAACTTGTGGTTAATGAGTTGGTGACGGCTGATACGAGTCCAAAGTTGATCACGTGACTGCCCACGAGCTGGTATCAGCGGCTGCAGTTTGTAGACGGAGGTGGTCTTCGGCCCCTCGGAACCCAGACGCCCCACAATCACTACAAATGACAGCATGGCGTGGACGCCTGTATGTGCAGGTATTAATCTCCAGACCTTCACCTTCTCCCAGAAGCTTCTGGGCCACGATGTATGTGATGGCAGCCCCCCTCCCCCAGAAGCTGTTTACAGCCCTGCTGCACCTCTAGGTGATAGCGGGGTGCGTAGTTCTGGGGTCACTGATCCAGTATCCCGGTATCTGCACCATGTTTAGTGTCTCATGGCCCATAAGCCTTTACTTCTGTATCTGTGACGTCTGAATGTGTTTAGTGACATAATAACATAATATGGCGGTCTTCTCAGGGGACCCCCCGTACACAGCTCTTTGCACCTCATTAGATCCTCCCGTTATTGCGTAGTAATGTTACCTATGGCTGTAGGTGTTATACTGGGGTCAGCACTCACGTTATGCATCCTACCACAAATGTGCATCCCTCCCCTCGTCACCACCGTCATGTCCTTCTCCGCCGGCCAAAAAGTGGATTATTTACTACTCCTGCCATAATAAGTATAATCAGCAGACTGACATGGCGGAGATCTGCAGGTCCACAAACCCTGCCCCCCCCCCTCCCCACCCCCTGAGACACGGCTGAGATCTGCAGGTCCGTACACCTCCCACCCGGAGACACGGCGGAGATCTGCAAGTCCGTACACCCCTACAAAAGACACGGCTGAGATCTGCAGGTCCACCAACGCCCCCTCTCCACCCCCCGAGACACTGCTGAGATCTGCAGGTCCGTACACCCCCACAAAAGACACGGCTGAGATCTGCAGGTCCGTACGCCTCCCACCCAGACACACGGCGGAGATCTGCAAGTCCGTACACCCCCACAAATACACGGCTGAGATCTGCAGGTCCACCAACCCTTCTCCCCCAAGACACGGCGGAGATGTGCAGGTCCGTAGACCACCCACCCAGAGACACGGCGGAGATCTGCAAGTCCGTACACCCCCACAAAGACACGGCTGAGATCTGCAGGTCCACCAACCCTTCTCCCCCAAGACACGGCGGAGATCTGCAAGTCCGCACACCACCCACCCAGAGACACGGCGGAGATCTGCAAGTCCGTACACTACTCACCCAGAGACACGGCGGAGATCTGCAGGTCCGTACGCCACCCACCCAGAGACACGGCGGAGATCTGCAAGTCCGTACACCCCTACAAAAGACACAGCGGAGATCTGCAGGTCCACCAACCCTTTTCCCCCCAAGAGACGGCGGAGATCTGCAGGTCTGTACACCCCTACAAAAGATGCAGCGGAGATCTGCAGGTCCGTACACCCCCCCACAGACACGGCGGGGATCTGTAGGTCCGTACACCCCCACAGACACGGCGGAGATCTGCGGGTCCATACTCCGTAAAGGGCAAGTGTGTTTCAATTGTGGTAAAAAGGGCCATTTCGTGGGCAGGTGTTCTTCCCGACCACATAGTAAACAGCTGCTGGAAAACTAGGTGGCCCCGGTTGCGTGGAAGTTAGCAACCCGGGTGTCCTGATCACTTCCGTGGGGTAAGACACAATTTTTTTTTTCTACCAGCTGTAGTCCACCTGGGTGGGTTTAAGGTGGACGTGTCTGCATTTTTGGACAGTGGGGCAGGGTTTAATTTGGTTGACGCCAGGTTCGTCCAGGATCAAGGCCTCATCTCACTTACTCTGTCCAGACCCATAATCGCCATCGACACCGCACCCTTGAGACAAGGGGCACTTTTACTCAAGTCTCTGAGACTTACAGCTTCAGATGGGAGCCATGCACACTGAGGTGTTGGACTGTAATGTGCTAGATGGTCTGCCCTCGCCGGTGGTACTGGGACTTCCTTGGCTCGCTCTGCACAATCCTGTAGTAGATTATCAGACTCAGGAAGTAGTAAAATGGAGTGAGTATTGTCAAGGACGCTGCTTGGGTACCAGGCTTGCTGGGGTGAATACCCAGTCGGTGCCTGGTTACCTGTCAGATTTTGGGGATGTGTTCTCGGAGCAGGAGTGCCAAGAACTTCCCCCACATCGTCCTTATGGTTGCGCCATTAATCTTGTTCCTGGGGCTAAGCTGCCCAAGAGCAGACTCTACAACATCTCAGATCCAGAGAGACAGGCTATGAAGGACTACATCATGGAAACCCTGGAAAAGGGTCATATCAGACCATTCCCATCCCCGTTGCCACGGGTTACTTTTAAGAAAAAATATGGGGGTTTGCGTCATTGCCTAGATTTCCGGGAACTCAATAGATCACTGTACGTGATCCGTATCCGCTCCCTCAGATCACAGACCTCTTTAACCAAATTGTAGGGGCAAAATGGTTGTCTAAGATGGCTCCCGTGGGTGTGTAATCTCATCCGCATTAAAGAGGGGGATGAGTGGAAAACGGCGTTCAATACTCTTGAGGGACACTATGAGAATCTGGTAATGCCTTTTGGGTTGAAGAACGCACCCGCCGTCTTTCAGCACTTTATTAATGACATCTTTAGTTATCTTTTAGGCAGGTTCATGGTTATCTATCTGGCTGGGATATTAATTTATTCACCTGACCTTGAGTAACACCAGGTACATGTCAGGCAGGTCTTACAGATACTCAGACAATAAATTATACTGTATGTCAAACTTGAGAAGTGTATGTTCGCAGTTGAGGAGATCCCTTTCTTAGGATATGTGTTGTCATCCACCGGTTTTCGCATGGATCTGGTGAAAGTCCGGGCAGTATTAGATTGGGATCGTCCTGAGGATTTGAAGGCGTTACAAAGGTTTAGGTTTCACCAACTCCTACCTTAAGTTCATCAAAAACTTTTCAGTAGAAGCCAAACCTCTTACAGATATGACCAGGAAGGGGACGGACTTCTCCAAGTGGTCCAGTTCTTCCAGGGAGGTGTTTGACACGTTGAAGGGGTGTTTTTCATCTGTGTCTATCCTTATACAGCCTGATGTCTCTCAGCCTTTTATCGTTGAGGTCAGTGCATCTGAGGTGGGAGTGGGGCCGTATTGTCGCAGGGTGCGTCTCCTGGTAAATGGTGACCACGTGCTTATTTTTCTTTAAAAAAAAAAGTCACCTGCTGAGAAAAATGATGACATTGGTAACAGTGAACTTTTGGCAATCAAATGGGCTTTTGAAGAGTGGCGTCATTTTTTTGGAGGGAGCAGTTCATCCAGTTATGTTAATCACGGATCATAAAAATCTTGAATACTTGGAATCAGCTAAACGTCTTACACCACGACAGGCAAGATGGGTATTGTTTTTTCACATATAGGTTGGGGAACAAGCACATTAAAGGTGCCATCACACTCAGCGACGCTGCAGCGATATAGACCATGAGCCGATCGCTGGAGCGTCGCTGTTTAGGTCGCTGTAGAGACGTGAAACACAGCAACTCCAGAACGATGCAGGAGCGATCCAGTGATGTAACGGCGACTCGCTTTTCGTTCTCGCTGGTTGTTAGCTCCATGTAAAACATTGCAGGCATCGTTGCTTTTGCTGTCAAACACGACGATACACGCCGACCTGACGACGAAATAAAGTTCTGGACTTCTAGCTCCGACCAGCGATGTCACAGCGGGATCCAGATCGCTGCTGCGTGTCAAACACAACGAGATCGCTATCCAGGACGCTGCAACGTCACGGATCGCTGTCGTTCTCGTTGTAAAGTTGCTGAGTGTGACGGTACCTTAAGGTAGATGTCTTCTCATTTTTCTGGTGGAAGAGATAAAGTGTGGGGGGGGGAGGAAGTATTTAGTTAGCGACCGATTGTGCAAGTTCTCCCACTTACAAAAATGAGAGAGGCCTGTAAAGCTTTAGTCACACTAAACGACTTCCAACGATCACGACCAGCGATACGATCTGGCCGTGATCGTTGGTAAGTCGTTGTGTGGTCGCTGGGGAGCTGTCACACAGACTGCTCTCTCCAGCGACCAACGATCAGGGGAAAGACTTCAGCATCGCTGAAACTGTCTTCAACGATGACGAAGTCCCCGGGTAACCAGGGTAAACATCGGGTTACTAAGTGCAGGGCCGCGCTTAGTAACCCGATATTTACCCTGGTTACCATTGTAAATGTAAAAACAAAAAAAAACACTACATACTCACATTCTGATGTCTGTCACGTCCCCCGCCGGCGTCCACAGGGTTAAAACTGCTTTCGGCAAGAGCGCTGCTAATGCACGCGCTGCTGCCGAGAGTTTCCCTGCACTGACTGTGTCAGCGCCGGCAGTAACAGCGGTGACGTCACCGCTGTGCTCTGCTTTACGGCCGGCGCTGGCAGCGCTCCTGCCGAAAGCAGTTTTAACCCTGTGGACGCCGGGGGACGTGACAGACATCAGAATGTGAGTATGTACTTTTTTTTTTAAACTTTTACAATGGTAACTAGGGTAAATATCGGGTTACTAAGCGTGGCCCTGCGCTTAGTAACCCGATATTTACCCTGGTTACCAGTGAACACATCGCTGGATCGGCGTCACACACGCCGATCCAGCGATGACAGCGGGTGATCAGCGACCAAAAAATGGTCCTGATCATTCCCCAGCGACCAACAATCTCCCAGCAGGAGCCTGATCGTTGGTCGCTGTCACACATAACGAGATCGTTAGCGAGATCGTTGCTACGTCACCAAAAGCGTGACGTTGCAACGATATCGTTAACGATATCGTTATGTGTGACTCCAGCTTAACTGACATCATAGGTGACCACAACTATGAGTCAAAATGAGAAAACAAATCCAGAAAATCACCTTGTCTGATTTGGCAAGATTTATTTTGCAAATTATGGAGGAAAATAAGTATTTGGTCTTTAACAAGTTCATCTCAATACTTTGTAATATATCCTTTGTTGGCAATGACAGAGGTCAGACGTTTTCTGTAAGTCTTCACAAGGTTGCCACACACTGTTGTTGGTATGTTGGCCCATTCCTCCATGCAGATCTCCTCTAGAGCAGTGATGTTTTGGGCCTATCGCTGGGCAACATGGACTTTTTACTCCTTCCAAAGGTTTTCTATGGGGTTGAGATCTGGAGAGTAGCTAGGTCACTCCAGGACCTTCATATTCTTCTTACGAAGCCACTCCTTCCATGTCCTGGTGATGTGCTTGGGATCATTATCATGCTGAAAGATCCATCCACATTTCATCTTCAATGCCCTTGCTGATGGAAGGAGGTTTGCACTCAAAATCTCACGATACATGGCCCCATTCATTCTTTCATGTACACGGATCAGTCATCCTGGTGCCTTTGCAGAGAAACTATATCACATTATCCCAATACTTTTCTGGATAGTCCAAACGCTCTATAGCAAACTTCAGACGGGCGCAGACATGTACTTGCTTAAGCAGGGGGACAAGTCTGGCACCTCAGGATCAGAGTCCCTGGCGGCGTAGTGTGTTACTGATGATGGCAGCCTTTGTTACGGTGGTCCCAGCTTTATGCAGGTCATTCACTAGGTCCCCCCGCGTGGTTCTGGGATTTTTGCTCACCGTTCCTGTGATCATTTTGACCCCACGGGGTGAGATCTTGTCTGGAGCCCCAGATCGAGGGAGATTATCAGTGGTCTTTGTATGTCTTCCATTTTCTTATTATTGCCCCCACAGTTGATTTCATCACACCAAGCTGCTTGCCTATTGCAGATTCAGTCTTCCCAGCCTGGTGCAGGGCTACAATTTTGTTTCTGGTGTCCTTAGTCAGCTCTTTGGTTTTCACGAGTCGAGTTTGGAGTGTGACTGTTTGAGGTTGTGGACAGGTGTCTTTTTATACTGATAACAAGGTCAAACAGGAGCCATTACTACAGGTAATGAGCGGAGGACAGAGGAGCCTCTTAAAGAAGTTACAGGGTTGTGGGAGCCAGAAATCTTGCATTTTGTTTAGGTGATACTTATTTTCCACCATAATTTTGCAAAATAAATCTTGCCAGACAAGGTGACTTTCTGGATTTGTTTTCTCATTTTGACTCTCATAGTTGTGGTCTACCTATGATGTCAATTACAGGCCTCTCTCATCTTTTTAAGTGGGAGAACTTGCACAATTGGTGGCTGACTAAATACTTAAGTGTGACCCGGTACCTATTCTTCAAAAAGGGGCTAGTGATTATCTATGCTCCGATCTGGAAAGAGAGGTTGTTGACACTCAGGAGAACTGCCCCTGCTACCTGTCCACGTGGTAAACTGTTTATTCCCGTTAATCTCCGTCTTAGTGTCCTTAGTGAACATCATGATTCAGTGTTGGCTGGACATCCTGGGAGTCCGGGAGTATGTAGCCGCATGCAGTGTCTGTGCGTTCTAAGACCTCTCATACTCGTCCATCGGGGGCTCTCCAATCATTGGAGATTCCCAGCAGACTCTGGACTCACGTGTCGGTCAATTTTATCATGGATCTACCCGTGTCTGTAGGGAACACTGTAATTCTGGTGGTGGTGGACAGATTCAGTAAGATGTCTCTATTGCTTTACCAAATCCCTTTCGCAAATTTTCATCAGGGAAATAATTCGATTACATGGGGTCCCTGACCGATCTTGTTTCTGACCGGGGAGGTTTGTCTCCCAGTTTTGGAGGGCATTTTGGGGAGCCATTTGTCATGTTCTTCCGCTTTTCCACCACAGTGTAAAGAGCAGATTGAACTGGTTAAACAGAATCTGGAGACTTATCTTGGGTGTTTTGTTTCTGAAAATCAGGAGGACTGGGTTATATACTTACCATTAGCTGAATTTGCGGTAAATAACACTGGTCTACAAAAAAAAAAAAAATGTTTCTGGCATGGACTTTAAGAACAGTGTTAGATTAATTTGAGAGTGCTGAATTCAAATCTGATCTGATAATTTGTCTATCACATCACGTTTTTGCACTATAGGTATATAGCCCATTTTCATGAATTCCATGATAAATATAAGTAGTGTATGAAAAGTGCCGGTTTATACGGTTCACTAAGGTAAATTTAGTTTTCATTTAGTCTCCCAATAAATGTGAGAATATCTTTGTTTTCTTTGAACATGCATAATTCCCATTTGTTATGATAACACCCTTGTTTTCTGTGCTACTGGGACAGTAGAGCTACAGCAGAGCATTGGGTGAAAACTGAATGGCTTCAGCGACAGTTTGGCATCTGGCGATAAGAATGTCATCCAGGATCTTCTATAGGAAGGACATTGTCTTTCCTCCCGTACACATAAAAGTTGGATTGATGAAGCAGTTCGTCAAAGCTCTCAATCACAGTGGAGAATGCTTTAACTACCGTATACATGTTCAACTTTTCCTGGTCTTAGTGAAGAGAAGAAAAAGGCTGGAATATTTGATGGACCTCAAATAAGAACACTTATGAGAGACCCAAATGTTATCACATCAATGAATGAGGCAGAAGAAAGAGCTTGGAGGCATTGTGTAATGTGGTGCAGAATTTTCTAGGGAATAAGAAAGCAGAGAACGATGAAGAGATTGTGGAAGAGAATATCTACTAATGAGTCTGCGAAATCTGGGATGGAGAATGAGGATCAAGATTCACTATTTACACAGCCATTTGGGGATGTGAGCGAGGAACAAGGGGAGCATTTTCATCAGGATGTTAAAACAATGGAGGAACGGTATCAAGGCCGGTGGGACTCACATATGATGGCGACTATTGCTGGAGCTTGATGAGATACAACCCAGAAGCCGTACATCACAGATCAGCCAAGAAAAGAAAGTTCAAATAACGGCCATTTGTCATTCATCTGTGCGCCATATATATATGTGTTTATATTTTGTAGTTTAATTCTGTAAGTATATTTGATTTGCTGTACATAGACTTTGTAATCTTTGTTATTCCTTGATTAAAAATATACAAAATGTAGTATTGAAAATCATGTGTTTTCATCAAAACATTAGGAGTAATTGTCATAAAAAATTTAAAATATCTCGAAATCCTGATGTGATAGCCAACAACGCATTTCATATTCGTAATCAGCAGCCAAAATTGACTTAAAATAGATTTTAAAACCTTTTGCCAGAAAAATTGCGTTGACCAGTGTAAACGTTGTCAGGAATCGGCCGGTAAGTCGCCGTTTTTCGGGGCATACGGGTTCCACCCGCAGTTTAGTTCATTTAATAGAAATCACCCTTCTGGATTACCGGAAGAACGTTTTTCATCTTCTGTTACTACCATATGGAAAAGAGTTACGAATAATTTGAGGAAGATGGGATCCAAATAAAAGAGTGTGGCTGATCGGAGATGCTTGGTGGGTTCAGACCTGTGACTTGATGTGGTTGTCCTCGAGGAACATTAAGCTGAAGGTTCAGTCTTGGAAACTGGGTCCCAGGTTATCGGTCCTTATAAGATCTTAGCCGTTGTCAATCCGGTAGCATTCCGCCTTGCTTTACCGCCTACCTTTAGGATACATAATGTATTCCATCGATCCCTCCTCAAAAAATAAGTTACATCTTCAGTACCATCACCACTATCACCATCTCTTGTCATTGTCGATGGAAAGTTGTCGTTTCATACAGCGATGATCTTGGATTCTCTTGCCTTGTTCGTCGGTTGCTTCAGTATATGGTACATTGCAAGGGGTACGGTCCTGTGGAGAGGATGTGGGTACCAGCATCTGATGTTCATGCGGACAGACTGGTCTGAGCTTTTCACATGGCACATCCTAATAACTAAGCCTGGTCCTGAGGTCCCTTGTAGAAGAGGGGGTGCTGTCACGGGTTTACCATGATGGTGTGGAGCCAGAATAACACATTGTCTGATTGTTGCTGCTCCAGCGCTGCGAAGAAGCGATTCTCCTTCATTTTAATGGTGTTTATTCCTTCTGGCAGAACAGGGGTTAATCGTCCATGTTGGAAATCCCTGTGCTCCCAGCTAAGCTTGGCTAGCCACTCCCTTCCCCTCTATAATCTGGGCTCTGTTGTAAATCCTTGTCAGAGCTAGCATTTTCTGCATGGCTAACGGAGGGAGAGGAGTACATATGAGAAGGAGAGTTGTAGAAGTTATTAGTGACTGTTGCTTGATTTGTATGTATGGTAATTTCCTATCCTTCTCTATTTTGGTTTATTCCCCTACCTCCACGCCTGGTGCCTTCCTCTGTTACATGTGAATGAATATTTTGTATGCCTGGAGTTTTTTGTTAACCCTTGTTTGTTGGGTTAGTGTGCTACGGTGCACAGTAGCGCTCCCTGGTTTGGGATTGAGAACAGACGGAGGGCTAACTCGGGAGATAAGGCAAGGGTGGAGGCCCCGGCATCTTCACCTTCAGACGTATACTGGGGAATAGGGCGAGCTAGGGCACCCCCTAGGGTTAGGAACAGGCTAGGAGCTCCTTGTCCCATGTCACCCGACAGCTGTGTCGTGACAGGTCCCTTTTTATGTAGTAATGTCCCCATCTTTGTCCCCATTTTATAGGAATGTCCCCATCTTATAGTAATGTTCTCATCCTCATCATATAGTAATGTCCCCATACTGGTCCCCTTCTTATAGTAATTTTCCCATCCCTGTCCCTTTCTTAGTAATGTCCGTATTCTTGTCCCCATTCTGATCACATCTTATAGTAATGTCTCCATCCTTGTCCCCATCACATAGCAATGTCCCCATCCATGGCCTCATCATATAGCAATGTCCCCATTCTGATCACATCTTATAGTAATGTCTCCATCCTTGTCCCCATCATATAGTAATGTCCCCATCCATGGCCTCATTATATTGTAATGTCCCCATTCTGATCATATCTTATAGTAATGTCTCCATCCTTGTCCATTATTGTAGTAATGTCCACATTTGATCCCATTTCATAGTAATGTCTCCATCTTGTAGTAATGTCTCCATCCTGGCCCCATCTTATAGTAATGTCCTCTTCCTTGTCCTCGTCTTATAGAAATGTTCCAATCCTTATGTGTTGTGAATTCTGTTGTCGGGCTCCCTCCTGTGGTCATGAATGGTACTTCGGCTGGTTCTGTCCATGGACTTCCTCTGGTGGGTGTTTCTGAGTTTCCTTCCACAGGTGATGAGGTTAATTCGTTAGCAGGCTGCTCTATTTAACTCCACTTAGATCTTTGCTTCATGCCACCTGTCAATGTTCCAGTATTGGTCTAGTTCACTCCTGGATCGTTCTTGCTACCTGTCTTCCCAGCAGAAGCTAAGTTCCAGCTTGTATTTCTTTGGTTTGCTATTTTTCTGTCCAGCTTGCTATTTTTCTTGTTGTCTTGCTTGCTGGAAGCTCTGGGATGCAGAGGGAGCGCCTCCGCACCGTGAGTCGGTGCGGAGGGTCTTTTTGCGCCCTCTGCGTGGTCTTTTTGTAGGTTTTTGTGCTGACCGCAAAGTAACCTTTCCTATCCTCGGTCTGTTCAGTAAGTCGGGCCTCACTTTGCTAAATCTATTTCATCTCTGTGTTTGTATTTTCATCTTTACTCACAGTCATTATATGTGGGGGGCTGCCTTTTCCTTTGGGGAATTTCTCTGAGGCAAGGTAGGCTTTATTTTTCTTTCTTCAGGGCTAGCTAGTTCCTTAGGCTGTGCCGAGTTGCATAGGGAGCGTTAGGCGCAATCCACGGCTATTTCTAGTGTGTTTTGATAGGATTAGGGATTGCGGTCAGCAGAGTTCCCACGTCCCAGAGCTCGTCCTTTATTATCAGTAACTATCAGGTCATTCCGTGTGCTCTTAACCACCAGATCCATTATTGTCCTGACCACCAGGTCATAACACTTATGCTCATTATATTGTAATGTCCCCATCCTTGTTTGCTTCTTAGAAATGTCTCCATCCTTTTCCCCATCTTATAGTAATGTCTCCATCCGTGTCCCCTTCTTAGTAATGTCCCCATCATATAGTAATGTCCTCATCCTTGTCCCCATCTTATAGTAATGTCCAATGGCGGGGTGCACTCACTTCTGTGATCTCCTGTAGATCAAAAGGAATGACCTGAGAATAAGTCACTGCCCAGGCATACAAAGATAACCACTCACAAAGATAAGTTGGTTAAAAAGTTATTATACTCTTTTAGTATATTTTAACCCCTTTACCCCCAAGGGTGGTTTGCACGTTAATGACCGGGCCAATTTTTACATTTCTGACCACTGTCCCTTTATGAGGTTATAACTCTGGAACGCTTCAACGGATCCCAGTGATTCTGACATTGTTTTCTCGTGACATATTGTACTTCAACTTCATGATAGTGGTAAAATATCTTTTGATATTACCTGCGTTTATTTGTGAAAAAAATGGAAATTTGGCGAAAATTTAGAAAATTTCGCAATTTTCCAAATTTGAATTTTTATGCAATTAAATCACAGAGATATGTCACACAAAATACTTAATAAGTAACATTTCCCACATGTCTACTTTACATCAGCACAATTTTGGAACCACATTTTTTTTTTGTTAGGGAGTTAAAAGGGTAAAAATTTGACCAGCAATTTCACATTTTTACAACACCATTTTTTTTAGGGACCACATCACATTTGAAGTCATTTTGAGGGGTCTATATGATCGAAAATACCTAAGTATGACACCATTCTAAAAACTGCACCCCTCAAGGTGCTCAAAACCACATTCAAGAAGTTTATTAACCCTTCAGGTGTTTCACAGGAATTTTTGGAATGTTTAAATAAAAATGAACATTTAACTTTTTTTCACAAAAAATTTACTTCAGCTCCAATTTGTTTTATTTTATCAAGGGTAACAGGAGAAAATGGACCCCAAAAGTTGTTGTACAATTTGTCCTGAGTACACCGATACCCCATATGTGGGGGTAAACCACTGTTTGGGCGCATGACAGAGCTCGGAAGCGAAGGAGCGCCATTTGACTTTTCAATGCAAAATTGACTGGAATTGAGATGGGATGCCATGTTGCGTTTGGAGAGCCCCTGATGTGCCTAAACATTGAAACCCCCCACAAATGACACCATTTTGGAAAGTAGACTCCCTAAGGAACTTATCTAGAATTGTGGTGAGCACTTTGACCCACCAAGTGCTTCACAGAAGTTTATAATGTAGAACCGTAAAAATAAAAAATCACTTTTTTCACAAAAATTATCTTTTCGCCCCCAATTTTATATTTTCCCAAGGGTAAGATAAGAAATTGGACCCCAAAAGTTGTTGTCCAATTTGTCCTGAGTACGCGGATACCCCATATGTGGGGGGGGGGACCACCATTTTGGCGCATGGGAGAGCTCGGAAGGGAAGGAGCGCCATTTGGAATGCAGACTTAGATGGAATGGTCTGCAGGCGTCACATTGCGTTTGCAGAGCCCCTAATGTACCTAAACAGTAGAAACCCCCACAAGTGACCCCATATTGGAAACTAGACCCCCCAAGGAACTTATCTAGATGTGTTGTGAGAACTTTGAACCCCCAAGTGTTTCACTACAGTTTATAACGCAGAACCGTGAAAATAAAAACTCTTTTTTTTCCCACAAAAATTTTTTTTTGGCCCCCAGTTTTGTATTTACCCAAGGGTAACAGGAGAAATTGGACCCCAAAAGTTGTTGTCCTATTTGTCCTGAGTGCGCTGATACCCCATATGTTGGGGTAAACCCCTGTTTGGGCACACGGGAGAGCTTGGAAGGGAAGGAGCACTGTTTTACTTTTTCAACGCAGAATTGGCTGGAATATGTCGTGTTTGGAGAGCCCCTGATGTGTCTAAACAGTGGAAACCCCCCAATTATAACTGAAACCCTAATCCAAACACACCCCTAACCCTAATTCCAACGGTAACCCTAACCACACCCCTAACCCTAATCCCAACGGTAACCCTAACCACACCTCTAACCCTGACACACCCCTAACCCTAATCCCAACCCTATTCCCAACCGTAAATGTAATCCAAACCCTAACTTTAGCCCCAACCCTAACCCTAACTGTAGCCTTAACCCTAGCCCTAACCCTAGCCCTAGCCCTAACCCTAGCCTTAGCACTAACCCTAGCCCTAACCCTAGCCCTAGCCCTAACCCTAGCCTTAGCACTAACCCTAGCCCTAACCCTAGCCCTAATGGGAAAATGGAAATAAATACATTTTTTTAATTTTTCCCTAAGGGGGTGATGAAGGGGGGTTTGATTTACTTTTATAGCGGGTTTTTTAGCGGATTTTTATGATTGGCAGCCGTCACACACTGAAAGACGCTTTTTATTGCAAAAAATATTTTTTGCATTACCACATTTTGAGAGCTATAATTTTTCCATATTTTGGTCCACAGAGTCATGTGAGGTCTTGTTGTTTGCGGGACGAGTTGATGTTTTTATTGGTAACATTTTCGGGCACGTGACATTTTTTGATCGCTTTTTATTCCGATTTTTGTGAGGCAGAATGACCAAAAACCAGCTATTCATGAATTTCTTTTGGGGGAGGCGTTTATACCGTTCCGCGTTTGGTAAAATTGATAAAGCAGTTTTATTCTTCGGGTCAGTACGATTACAGCGATACCTCATTTATATCTTTTTTTATGTTTTGGCGCTTTTATACGATAAAAACTATTTTATAGAAAAAATAATTATTTTTACATCGCTTTATTCTGAGGACTATAACTTTTTTATTTTTTCGCTGATGATGCTGTATGGCAGCTTGTTTTTTGCGGAACAAGATGACGTTTTCAGCGGTACCATGGTTATTTATATCCGTCTTCTTGATCGCGTGTTATTCCACTTTTTGTTCGGCGGTATGATAATAAAGGTTTTTTTTTTTGCCTCGTTTTTTTTTTTTTTTTCTTACGGTGTTTACTGAAGGAGTTAACTAGTGGGACAGTTTTATAGGTCGGGTCGTTACGGACGCGGCGATACTAAATATGTGTAGTTTTATTGTTTTTTTTTTTTATTATGTAGATAAAGAAATGTATTTATGGGAATAATATATATATATATTTTTTCATTATTTAGGAATTTATTTTTTTTTTATTTTTTTTTTTTAAACACATTTGGAAATTTCTTTTTTACCTTTTTTACTTTGTCCCGGGGGGGACATCACAGATCGATGATCTGACAGTTTGCATAGCACTCTGTCAGATCACCGATCTGACTTACAGGGCTGCAGGCTTACCAAGCACCTGCTCTGAGCAGGCACTTGGTAAGCCACCTCCCTCCCTGCAGGACCCGGATGCCGCGGCCATCTTGGATCCGGGCCTGGAGCACTGAGGGAGGTAGGGAGACCCTCGCAGCAACGCGATCACAACGCGTTGCTGTGGGGGTCTCAGGGAAGCCCGCAGGGAGCTCCCTCCGTGCACGATGCTTCCCTATACCGCCGGCACATCGCGATCATGTTTGATCGCGGTGTGCCGGGGGTTAATGTGCCAGGGGAGGTCCGTGACCGCTCCTGGCACATAGTGCCGGATGTCAGCTGCGATAGGCAGCTGACACCCGGCCGCGATCGGCCGTGCTCCCCCCGTGAGCGCTGCCGATCGCATATGACGTACTATCCCGTCGGTGGGCATACGGGTCCACCCCACCTCAACGGGATAGTACGTCATATGTCAGAAAGGGGTTAAAATCCTCAAAATAATATCCCAAAAGTAATAGGAGCTGAAAAGGAAAGTCTTGAGTGATGAAAAGAAGGGCTCAATTCTGGCTTTACTAGCAGAGGGACACAGTGAGCATCATGTTGCCTCCAGCCTTAAAATTTCTAAGACGGCAGTCCATTACAACAAGGTCAAGCAGCAGACATTAGGGACAACAAAGCTACAGAGCGGCAGAGGGCAAAAACGACTCCACTGACCGGGATGACCGCCATCTTATTGGAATGTCACTCAGCAATAGCAGGATGACATCAAGTGACCTACAAAAAGAATGGCAAATGGCAGCTGGGGTGGAGTGCATGGCAAGAACAGTTCGTAACAGGCTCCTAGAGGCAGGACTCAAGTCATGTAGCCGATGTGCATACGTTGCAGATTTCCTGCTCCTTATTCTGCTAACACACTGCGGTCTCATGTTACACAGCTTGGCGTAGTTAGTGGGAGGGGGGACCGAGTGGGAAGAGGGGGCTAGAATCACATGCAGGCAGAGGAAAGTACAGCCGAGAGCCCTGTATGTGTAATTGGTATAATAAGAAATTCTTCATATTTCCTGATACCTCCCCCTTTTGGACTGAGCCATGGAGGCAGGACCTCTCGATACTCCTCCATGTGTACCTCGGCAGGCTCGCCCCACCGGGACAACCCGTCTGCATTACCATGCTTGCTGCCCTTTTTGTGTTTAACGGTAAAGTCGTACTGCTGGAGGGCAAGGCAGACAGTGTGCAGCTAGCTCAGGGGGTTGTGGTCAGTCACTACAGCGAAGTTGCACCCGTACTGCTAGGGCTGCAAACGTTGCAGGGCCCAAACCATGGCCAGGCACTCCTTCTCTATGGTGGAATAGGCCACTTCCCTCGGCAGAAGCTTCCAGCTCAGGTACAACACGGGGTGCCCTTGGCTTCCCGAGTCGACCTAGCTAAGCAGATCACCGAGGCCAAACTCTCTGGCATCGGTCTGTACTAAGAACGGCCGACTGCTGTCGACTGCCTTTAGCACAGGAGAGCTGCTCAGGGCTGTTTTCAAAGCCCTAAAAGCTACCTCACAGCCGGCTATCCACTCGACTTTGAGTTAGCTTTTTCCTGGTGAGGTCCGTGAAGGACTTTGCAAGGCTGCTATAGTTTTGTACAAAGCACCGATAGTACCCTGCAGTGCCCAAGAAGGACATCACATGCTTCTTGGTCCTGCGGGTGGGCCAGGACACAATTGTGACCACTTTCCCTGGCCTCATGGAACCCTCACCTACCCGGTGCTCCAGGTAGTGGACCTCTCTTGCCCATCTGGCACTTTCCCAGCTTGATGGTCAGGCCTGCTTGGAGAATGCGCCCAAGCACCTCCTGGAGATGCTGCAGGTGTTCCTCCCAGGTGAGACAGAAGATGGCAATGTCATCCAGGTACACCACCGCGCACCTCTCCAGTCCCTGGAGCAGGTGTTTGACCATCCACTGGAATGTGGCAGGGACATTCTTCATGCCCGCAGGCCCCGTCTTCCCCACTCTTTGGCAGGTGATACAAGAGCGGCAGTGGTTTGTCACATCTGTCCCCATCTTGGGCCAATAGAAGTGTTGAGACAGCCGGGCCTTAGTTTTGCTGACCCCCCCCCCCCCGTCACGGATCCCTTCTCTGTGGTGTCACTTATTCGTCACATGCCTACTCTCACACGTGACTTGGGGTTGTGCCTGCAAGGGTTAATCTATCTCCCCACTCTCAGTCCAGCATTCAACCTCTGTCCTATGCTGTAATGGGAGCATAAATCACACACCGACCCAGGCCACAAACCCGCTCATACATGCTGCCACCACTCATCGAATACATGGGCGATGAGTCCTGGAACTAATAATACTAATAATGTCTATCACTCATAAGGCTCACACACCTTAGGCTATGGATTCTTTTAGAACATTCAAGGTTCAACTTGTTAAAGTTTTATACTTTAATAACAAAAGGTTCAATGCTTACAATAAGAAAAAGGTATAAAAATATGATAATAAAAAGACATACAACTTATGCAAAACAGTATAAAATAAAGGGGAGAAACTTACAGAAATTATCTAACTGGTAGTTGCTTGTGCTCCCTGAGGGTAGGACGAATGTAGATTGGATCACACCAGCTTCTCAGGTTGCCCCCATCATGTGAACACAATTCTCTGTCTGCAGCCTAAATTTATAACTTTGGTCTGGAGGTCAGGTTTCTAGAACGGCCCCTCAGGTTAATATCATAATTGCTGGCTTTCTGATTGGCCACGGCCGCACTACTAATGAATATATTATTTTTCTCTTGAGACACTTGTGAAAAGGTTCTCGGGAATAGATAACCTCAGGCCGCAATTATCATCTCCCCTCCAAGACCTAGGAGGTGCCAAATGTTACCTTGTTCTTGGCCCTAGCTAGAACTCCTGGTGAGATATGGAGACCCAATTTCTACTAGTCCCAAGGAAGTACCTATTACCACCTAGGTGCGACTTGCCTTCAGGACAGATGTTACATTATCACTAGTCACACATATAACCCTAGATATGTCACTACACATATATAGATATATATACACATATTCCACCACACCCCGCCCCAAGTGTCCAGCGAGTGGGATCTCATGGGCAATCCGCAACAACTCACCCCGTTATTGGTATGGGACGACCAGCTGTCTTTCCCTCAACCACTCCTTTTGGGATCTACCGGGAACTGTCTCCCGATACAACCTCCGTTATTCCCAGACCACCCTCTCCTTATCAGTCTTGGAGATGGGTGTCTCGGTGAGGTGTCTCAAGGTCTCCAGGCTTGCATCTGAGTGCAGAGCAGCCTGGAACTCCTGGCTGGAGGCAGCCAGAAGTGACATTGGGGTCCCTTCCTCACGGGGAGCCTCTAGGACCTGCTCCGGGTCCATCTCTGGTTCAGTCACCCCTGTGACTAAAAACACATGGGCTACTTGCACAGTGAACAAGTCTGTAGAAACCTGTTCACACCACCAAGAAACTTGAAGACACAAAAAGAGCACAGCGAGGTCAAAAATACTCTGTTGTAAAGAAGTCACAGTAAATGAGCAAGTGCCAGTCAAAAAATGAATGAAAAAATACAGGGTATTTAGTTAATACGTTTTTTTGCAAAAAAATGTATATCAAGCTGCTCCACCAATCGCCAAGGTATACCCATAATAGAGCAGTCCCTTTTCTGGGAGTAGGAAAACCGCTTTTAAAGCCGGAGCAGCAAGAACAAGTTTTGGCTTTCCTTGCTGACTCAGCCTCTAGCTCTTTCGCCTCCTCTTCTGAAACTGCTAAATGTAAAAGCAGCGCGTCGTTAGTGGATGTTCACGGTCAGGTCTCCATTACAAGTTGAATCTGACATGGAGTGCACAGATGCACAGCCACAGCCTGATTACTATGCTGTTCCTTTGACTCAGACCACAACATTGCCCTCGCAGTGTACTGATCCAGAATCAGACCCTGATGAGACTATGGTGCCCCGTCACGAACGCTATACCACCGGCTTACACGGTGACACAGACGAAGTTGCGCACGAGATAGAAGAGGAGGTCATAGATGACCCAGTTGTTGACACCGATTGGCAGCCATTGGGGGAACAGGGTGCAGGCGGCAGTAGCTCTGAAGCGGAGGAGGAGGAGCCGCAGAAGGCATCAACATCGCAACAGGTTCCATCTGCCAGGCCCGTATCTGGCCAAAAACGCGTGGTAAAACCAGTTGTAGGACAGCGTAGACATCTGGTTAAAGAAGCTCAGTCTGCAATGCCTGAAAAGGTATCCGATAGTAGAAAGAGTGCAGTCTGGCATTTTTTTAAACAACATCCAAATGATCAACGCAAAGTCATCTGTGAAAAATGTTCAACTACCTTAAGCAGAGGTCAGAATCTTAAAAGTCTAAATACAAGTTGCATGCGTAGACATTTAACCACCATGCATTTGCAAGCCTGGACTAACTACCAAACGTCCCTTAAGGTTGTAGCACCCTCGGCCAATGAAGCTAGTCAGCAACGCTACATCCCTTCACTCACTGTAAGCCCACCATTTCCCGCACCACCTGCAGCAAATGTGCAGATTTCGTCGCCAGGCCAAAGCAGTCAGGGAATCATGAGTTTTGTAGTAGGAAACACTGCATGTAGGGCACCAGCAAGAATACCATCTCCAACCCTCTCTCAGTCTGCCATGTCCACCGGCACCCCCGCTAGTTCCACGATCTGCAGCTCTCCAGTCCAGCTCACCCTACATGAGACTCTCGTTAGGAAAAGGAAGTACTCATCCTCGCATCCGCGTACACAAGGTTTGAACGCCCACATTGCTAGACTAATCTCATTAGAGATGATGCCCTACCGGTTAGTTGAAAGCGAAGCTTTCAAAACCCTGATGGACTACGCAGAACCACGCTACGAGCTACCCAGTCGACACTTCTTTTCGAGAAAAGCCATCCCAGCCCTCCACCACCATGTAAAAGACCGCATCGTCCATGCACTCAGGCAATCTGTGAGTACAAAGGTGCACCTGACAACAGATGCATGGACCAGTAGGCATGGCCAGGGACGTTACGTGTCCATCACGGCTCACTGGGTTAATGTGGTGGATGCAGGGTCCACAGGGGACAGCAATATTGGGACAGTTCTGCCTAGCCCACGGTCTAGGAAACAGTTGGCTGTAGGCGTTCGCCCCCCCTCCTCCTCGTCCTCCTGCAGAATCAAGAGCTCGTCCACAGACCGCAGTCGCACGAGCACTCCATCCGCAGCTGCCACTATTGCACATGAGGTGTCCCATTATGGGACACCTAGTGGCAAGCGTCAGCAGGCTGTATTGGCAATGAAGTGTTTGGGCGACAACAGACACACCGTGGAAGTTCTGTCCGAGTTCTTGCAGAAAGAAACGCAGTCATGGCTGGGCACTGTACATCTTGAGGCAGGCAAGGTAGTGAGTGATAACGGAAGAAATTTTATGGCTGCCATAGCCCTTTCACAACTGAAACACATTCCTTGCCTGGCTCACACCTTAAACCTGGTGGTGCAGTGCTTCCTGAAAAGTTATCCGGGGTTACCCGACCTGCTCCTCCAAATGCTCAGACTTTGCTCGCATATCCGCCGTTCGCCCGTGCACTCCAGCCGTATGCAGAATCATCAGCGGTCTTTGAACCTTCCCCAGCATCGCCTAATAATCGACGTTGCAACAAGGTGGAACTCCACACTGCACATGCTTCAGAAACTGTGCGAACAGAGGCGTGCTGTTATGTGTTTGTGGGAGGATACACATACACGGGCAGGCAGTTGGATGGCAGACATGGAGTTGTCAGGTGTGCAGTGGTCGAAGGTACAAGACCTGTGTCAAGTCCTTCAGTGTTTTGAGGAATGCACACGGCTGGTTAGTGCAGACAACGCCATAATAAGCATGAGCATCCCCCTAATGTGTCTGCTGATGCAAAGTTTGACGCACATAAAGGAGCAGGCGTCTGCAGCCGAGGAAGAGGGAAGCCTTGATGACAGTCAGCCATTGTCTGGTCAGGGCAGTCTACAGAACGAGGTAGCGGGCGAAGAGGAGGAGGACGAGGGGGATGAGTATTTTTTGAATGAGGAAGCTTCTCCGGGGCCAATAGCAACTGGTGGCGTTGCAAGGCGGGGTTCAGGGTTTTTTAGGGAGACAAGTGACGTAGATTTGCCTGAAACTGCCCCTCAACCCAGCACAACCGCAGATTTGACAACTGGAACTTTGGCCCACATGGCGGATTATGCCTTACGTATCCTCAAAAGGGACCCACGTATTATTAAAATGATGACCGATGACGATTACTGGTTGGCCTGCCTCCTTGATCCTCGCTATAAAGGCAAATTGCAAAATATCATGCCACATGAGAACTTCGAACAAATATTAGCAACCAAACAAGCAACTCTTGTTGACCGTTTGATTCAGGCATTCCCAGCACACAGCGCTGGTGATGGTTCTCACACGAGCTGCAGGAGGCAACAGGGCAGAGGTGTTAGAGGTGCACAAATTAGAAGTGGCGTTGGACAGAGGGGTTTTCTGACCAGGTTGTGGAGTGATTTCGCAATGACCGCAGACAGGACAGGTACTGCTGCATCAATTCAAAGTGACAGGAGACAACATTTGTCCAGTATGGTTACTAACTATTTTTCATCCCTTATCGATGTTCTCCCTCAACCGTCATTCCCATTTGATTACTGGGCATCCAAATTAGACACCTGGCCTGAATTGGCAGAATATGCATTGCAGGAGCTTGCTTGCCCAGCAGCTAGTGTGCTATCAGAAAGAGTATTCAGTGCTGCTGGTTCAATATTGACCGAAAAAAGGACTCGTCTGGCTACCCAAAATGTTGATGATCTAACCTTCATTAAAATGAACCACTCATGGATTTCGAATTATTTTGCCCCACCTTTCCCGGCTGACACCTAGCTTTCCTATGAAAAGGTCTTGCTTGTGGACTCGTCTTACTGACTGTTCCAATCTCTTAATTTGCAGCAGCTGTTTGTCCAGCATACAACATGTTTACACCTCCCTAAATGGGCTAACTCCCCCCACGGGGCCGTGGTCGCGCCACTTGGCGCAAGCACCCGTGAGAGTGCCGTTTGTCTGAAGAGGTGGGTGTGCCCGCTTTTGGTCAACGTCACTGCAAATGGGTCCCTCATAGTACAATAAAGTGTCTCTGGCGGTGGTGGTGCGCACCCAACGTCAGACACACCGTTGTAACATGAGGGGCCCTGGGCCTGTACCGCTGGCCACAAGAGAGTTCCCCCCCAGCTCAAACAGTGCTCTACCACTTGCAAAATTATCTCTCACAGCTCCACCAATGTTTAGTCTATGCACTGACATCCTTCAATGCCTGGCACTGACAATACCAATTTGTTGACATGTATGATGCTAGTTAAAATAGTCAGGGTCAGTGTCCTATATTGACACCAGTAAATACTTAGCGCAAAATTACTATGTTTGAAACTCAGCAGAGGAGCCCACCCCTGTACCTAAGTATGCCACCCTTTTGTTTTTTGGTTTTGTTGTTTTGCGAGACATTAACATCTATTTATTTTTTGGGAGTACTAACTGTGTCAGACACTCCTTCCAATCGTCCTCCGCTGACCACACCAATGCTGCCTGTGTACCTCTGCAAGATAATTCAAACTGCTTTGAGCCTAATTTTTTTTTATTTTAGGCCTACTAAGTCTGTCTGCGGTCCCTCCTTCCAATTGTCCTCCGCTGAACACAACAATGCTGCCTGTGTACCCCTGCAAGATAATTGAAACTGCCTTGAGCCTAATTTTTTTTATTTTAGGCCTACTAAGTCTGTCTGCGGTCCCTCCTTCCAATTGTCCTCCGCTAAACACACCAATGCTGCCTGTGTACCCCTGCAAGATAATTGAAACTGCTTTGAGGCTAATTTTTTTTAATTTTAGGCCTACTAAGTCTGTCTGCGGTCCCTCCTTCCATTTGTCCTCCGCTGAGCACACCAATGCCGACCGTGTACCCATGTAACTTTTTGTCATCCTGCAGTGAGCCTACTTAGTGGTGTAAGGCCTACTAGCAGTGTCTGTCTGCGCCACTTAATACAGCTGTCCTCTAAAAAAAAAAAAATGGCGGATTTTCAGCTTGTCAGAATTATAAAACTGCATTGGGGCCACAAGTTTCGTTGTGATCTACATACTGAGTCTTCCGCTCCAAGGTGCTCTCTCTGTTGCCTCTCCTTCGCTTCTATCTTGAAGCTCTTGTTAAGTAGTTGTTGAAACAACACTGCATTAGGCCTACAAGTTGGGTCTGGGTTGTAGAGACGGTGTCTCCCGCTCCAAGGTGTTCTCCAGGTTGCCTCTCCATAGCTTCAATCTTCATGCTCTTGTTAAGTAGTTGTTGAAACAACACTGCATTAGGCCTACAAGTTGGGTCTGGGTTGTAGAGACGGTGTCTCCTGCTCCAAGGTGTTCTCCAGGTTGCCTCTCCATGGTGTTCTCCAGGTTGCCTCTCCATAGCTTCAATCTTCATGCTCTTGTTAAGTAGTAGTTGAAACAACACTGCATTAGGCCTACAAGTTGGGTCTGGCTTGTAGAGACGGTGTCTCCCGCTTCAAGGTGTTCTCCAGGTTGCCACATAATCGAAGCTGCATAGAGCCTATTTTGTTATTTTAGGCCTACTAAGTCTTTCTGCGGTCCCTCCTTCCAATTGTCCTCCACTGAGCACACCAATGAAGACCGTGTACCCATGTAACCTTTTTTAAACCTGCGTCGAGCCAACTTTGTGGTGTAAGGCCTACTTGCAGTGTCTGGCTCCGCCACTCAATACAGCTGTCCTCTTTAAAAAAATGACCTGCAATTATCAGGTTTTCAGCCTATCGGAATTTTAAAACTGCAGTGGGGCTACTAGTTTGGTTGGGGCCTACTAACAGTGTCTGCCACTCCAAGGTGTTCTCCTGGTTGCCTTTCCTGAGCTTCTATCTTCAGGCTCTTGTTAAATAGTTGTTAAATGGAACAACTGCATTTGGCCTACTAGTTAGGTTGGGGCCTACTAACGGTGTCTGCCGCTCCTTGCTGTTCTCCTGGTTTCCTGTCCTGAAATTCCATTTTCAGGCTCTCGTTAAGTAGTTGTTAATGTTAGACTGCATTTGGCCTACTAGTTGGGTTGGGGCCTACTATCGGTGTCTGCCGCTCCTTGATGTTCTCCTCCACTGAACAAACCAGTGCCGCCTGTTTACTTCTGTTACCAATTTTGAACTGCATTTCGACTACTTACTGATTTGGGCCTACTCTCTGTGTCAGCCTCTCATTACAGTTGTCCTCCACTGAACAAAGCAATGCCCCCTGGTTAGTCCACTTTATTCTTTGGGCCTATATCTGTGTTTCCTCCTCATCCTGCCCATTGCCCAGCCAGTGATAGATGAGTCTGCTGGTACATTGACCCATAACGCAACATTCCCCGTGCACGCTACACAGCAAGATTGTGACCCTGCTGAAAGTCAGGTCCCCCTTCCCGCATACCATACCACCTTACACGGGGACAAAGAGGAAGGTGCAAATGAAAGTGCAGGTTCCTTCATCAGGTGGGGAAGGGGGGGAATACTCGTTGGCGACGTCACTGGCACAGGGCCCCTCATAGTACGCAAAAGTGTTGCTGCCGGTGGGAGGCGCCCCCGCCGTGCAAACACACCGCTGTACTTTGAGGGGCCCTGTGCCAGTGCCAATGCCAACAAGTGGGCCCCCCCTGCTTGCTCAGGATCACAGCACTTGCAAAGTTGAAATACTTACCTCTCCCTGCTCCACTGCCGTGACGTGGTCCAGATTTCCTGGGCCCACTAAACATTTGAACCAGCCCTACCCCCCACAACTTTAGCCAAATGACCCCCAATTTCCAATGCCTTACTATTATTATAAGGTAAATTAAGATTGACAAGCTTCAGTAACAAGATTGTATGTTTTTGCCATTAAAATGGGCACTATACATGTTTTCCTGGCCTCCACTCTCCTGTCCTGACTGTGACATTGGAGCGAGTCTTCAGCTGTGTGAGCAGGACAGATCCGTATATAATATCCGCGCTTGTTTTTGTCTTCCAGGCGCTGATGTCTCTGGACAGGAAGGAGCGGGCGCGGATGGCAGAGGACAGCTCCAGCAGTGGCTCCCCCAACCCCGGGGACACCTTGCCCTGGAACCTGGGCAAGAACCAGCGGGTGAAGAGGTCGTCGTCCGCCTCGGGAGGGGGCACCGTGCTGGACGCAGCCGAGAGGGCGGTGATCCGGATAGCAGGTGAGAACAGCACCCCGTCATGTCCTCTGTGCTGCTGGAGTACGGTGTAATGGTCAGCCTGTCTTCCCCTCCCCCTCTGGTGTAATCACAGGTCAGTGTGTGATGTCCTCTGTGCTGCTGGAGGACGGTGTAATGGTCAGCCTGTCCTCCCCTCCCCCTCTGGTGTAATCACAGGTCAGTGTGTGATGTCCCCTGTGCTGCTGGAGGACGGTGTAATGGTCAGCCTGTCCTCCCCTCCCCCCACTGGTGTAATCACAGGTCAGTGTGTGATGTCCTCTGTGCTGCTGGAGTACGGTGTAATGGTCAGCCTGTCCTCCCATCCCCCCACTGGTATAATCACAGGTCAGTGTGTGATGTCCTCTGTGCTGCTGGTGGACGGTGTAATGGTCAGCCTGTCCTCCCCTCCCCCCACTGGTATAATCACAGGTCAGTGTGTGATGTCCTCTGTGCTGCTGGAGGACGGTGTAATGGTCAGCCTGTCCTCCCCTCCCCCACTGGTATAATCACAGGTCAGTGTGTGATGTCCTCTGTGCTGCTGGTGGACGGTGTAATGGTCAGCCTGTCCTCCCATCCCCCCACTGGTATAATCACAGGTCAGTGTGTGATGTCCTCTGTGCTGCTGGAGGACGGTGTAATGGTCAGCCTGTCCTCCCCTCCCCCACTGGTATAATCACAGGTCAGTGTGTGATGTCCTCTGTGCTGCTGGTGGACGGTGTAATGGTCAGCCTGTCCTCCCATCCCCCCACTGGTATAATCACAGGTCAGTGTGTGATGTCCTCTGTGCTGCTGGAGGACGGTGTAATGGTCAGCCTGTCCTCCCCTCCCCCACTGGTATAATCACAGGTCAGTGTGTGATGTCCTCTGTGCTGCTGGTGGACGGTGTAATGGTCAACCTGTCCTCCCCTCCTCCACTGGTGTAATCACAGGTCAGTGTGTAATGTCCTCTGTGCTGCTGGAGGACGGTGTAATGGTCAGCCTGTCCTCCCATCCCCCCACTGGTATAATCACAGGTCAGTGTGTGATGTCCTCTGTGCAGCTGGAGGACGGTGTAATGGTCAGCCTGTCCTCCCATCCCCCCACTGGTGTAATCACAGGTCAGTGTGTGATGTCCCCTGTGCTGCTGGAGGACGGTGTAATGGTCAGCCTGTCCTCCCCTCCCCCTCTGGTGTAATCACAGGTCAGTGTGTGATGTCCTCTGTGCTGCTGGTGGACGGTGTAATGGTCAGCCTGTCCTCCCATCCCCCCACTGCTATAATCACAGGTCAGTGTGTGATGTCCCCTGTGCTGCTGGAGGACGGTGTAATGGTCAGCCTGTCCTCCCCTCCCCCACTGGTATAATCACAGGTCAGTGTGTGATGTCCTCTGTGCTGCTGGAGGACGGTGTAATGGTCAGCCTGTCCTCCCCTCCCCCACTGGTATAATCACAGGTCAGTGTGTGATGTCCCCTGTGCTGCTGGAGGACGGTGTAATGGTCAGCCTGTCCTCCCCTCCCCCACTGGTATAATCACAGGTCAGTGTGTGATGTCCTCTGTGCTGCTGGAGGACGGTGTAATGGTCAGCCTGTCCTCCCCTCCCCCTCTGGTATAATCACAGGTCAGTGTGTGATGTCCCCTGTGCTGCTGGTGGACGGTGTAATGGTCAGCCTGTCCTCCCCTCCCCCCACTGGTGTAATCACAGGTCAGTGTGTGATGTCCTCTGTGCTGCTGGAGGACGGTGTAATGGTCAGCCTGTCCTCCCATCCCCCTCTGGTATAATCACAGGTCAGTGTGTGATGTCCCCTGTGCTGCTGGTGGACGGTGTAATGGTCAGCCTGTCCTCCCCTCCCCCCACTGGTGTAATCACAGGTCAGTGTGTGATGTCCTCTGTGCTGCTGGAGGACGGTGTAATGGTCAGCCTGTCCTCCCATCCCCCCACTGGTATAATCACAGGTCAGTGTGTGATGTCCTCTGTGCAGCTGGAGGACGGTGTAATGGTCAGCCTGTCCTCCCATCCCCCCACTGGTGTAATCACAGGTCAGTGTGTGATGTCCCCTGTGCTGCTGGAGGACGGTGTAATGGTCAGCCTGTCCTCCCCTCCCCCTCTGGTGTAATCACAGGTCAGTGTGTGATGTCCTCTGTGCTGCTGGTGGACGGTGTAATGGTCAGCCTGTCCTCCCATCCCCCCACTGCTATAATCACAGGTCAGTGTGTGATGTCCCCTGTGCTGCTGGAGGACGGTGTAATGGTCAGCCTGTCCTCCCCTCCCCCACTGGTATAATCACAGGTCAGTGTGTGATGTCCTCTGTGCTGCTGGAGGACGGTGTAATGGTCAGCCTGTCCTCCCCTCCCCCACTGGTATAATCACAGGTCAGTGTGTGATGTCCCCTGTGCTGCTGGAGGACGGTGTAATGGTCAGCCTGTCCTCCCCTCCCCCACTGGTATAATCACAGGTCAGTGTGTGATGTCCTCTGTGCTGCTGGAGGACGGTGTAATGGTCAGCCTGTCCTCCCCTCCCCCTCTGGTATAATCACAGGTCAGTGTGTGATGTCCCCTGTGCTGCTGGTGGACGGTGTAATGGTCAGCCTGTCCTCCCCTCCCCCCACTGGTGTAATCACAGGTCAGTGTGTGATGTCCTCTGTGCTGCTGGTGGACGGTGTAATGGTCAGCCTGTCCTCCCCTCCCCCACTGGTGTAATCACAGGTCAGTGTGTGATGTCCCCTGTGCTGCTGGTGGACGGTGTAATGGTCAGCCTGTCCTCCCCTCCCCCTCTGGTATAATCACAGGTCAGTGTGTGAGGTCCTCTGTGCTGCTGGAGGACGGTGTAATGGTCAGCCTGTCCTCCCATCCCCCTCTGGTATAATCACAGGTCAGTGTGTGATGTCCTCTGTGCTGCTGGTGGACGGTGTAATGGTCAGCCTGTCCTCCCCTCCCCCACTGGTGTAATCACAGGTCAGTGTGTGATGTCCTCTGTGCTGCTGGAGGACGGTGTAATGGTCAGCCTGTCCTCCCCTCCCCCCACTGGTATAATCACAGGTCAGTGTGTGATGTCCTCTGTGCTGCTGGAGGACGGTGTAATGGTCAGCCTGTCCTCCCCTCCCCCTCTGGTGTAATCACAGGTCAGTGTGTGATGTCCCCTGTGCTGCTGGAGGACGGTGTAATGGTCAGCCTGTCCTCCCATCCCCCCACTGATATAATCACAGGTCAGTGTGTGATGTCCTCTGTGCTGCTGGTGGACGGTGTAATGGTCAGCCTGTCCTCCCCTCCCCCCACTGGTATAATCACAGGTCAGTGTGTGATGTCCTCTGTGCTGCTGGTGGACGGTGTAATGGTCAGCCTGTCCTCCCCTCCCCCTCTGGTGTAATCACAGGTCAGTGTGTGATGTCCTCTGTGCTGCTGGTGGACGGTGTAATGGTCAGCCTGTCCTCCCCTCCCCCCACTGGTGTAATCACAGGTCAGTGTGTGATGTCCTCTGTGCTGCTGGTGGACGGTGTAATGGTCAGCCTGTCCTCCCATCCCCCCACTGGTGTAATCGCAGGTCAGTGTGTGATGTCCCCTGTGCTGCTGGTGGACGGTGTAATGGTCAGCCTGTCCTCCCCTCCCCCCACTGGTATAATCACAGGTCAGTGTGTGAGGTCCTCTGTGCTGCTGGTGGACGGTGTAATGGTCAGCCTGTCCTCCCCTCCCCCCACTGGTATAATCACAGGTCAGTGTGTGATGTCCTCTGTGCTGCTGGTGGACGGTGTAATGGTCAGCCTGTCCTCCCCTCCCCCCACTGGTATAATCACAGGTCAGTGTGTGATGTCCTCTGTGCTGCTGGTGGACGGTGTAATGGTCAGCCTGTCCTCCCCTCCCCCACTGGTTAGCCTCTAGGGTGTGTGATGCATTAGTGATGATGTTGGGGGTCTTTATTCGTGTCTCTGGGGTCGGGGTGCAGTTTCTCCTGGGGCTCTCTATATGGATCTGTGTGGGGCTCTCATCCTGAGGCTGCAGTGACTGCACAGCTCGAGGACGCCCCCTGTGGCCAATGCTGGGATTGGCTGGTCTCATGCTCCTGGATCCTGACTCTTATTTGGTGCAGTCAATCACAGGCATTTGCTGTGTGGCACACCATGGATGCCAGTGGTAAGCCCCCCGTGAGTCCCGCGCAGGCTCGCTGCTGGCTCGGGGTGTAGACGCAGGTCCCTCTTCTTTAGGACTTCTTAGTGTTTCATCCACAAATGGTAATGATGGCAGGGATGAGGTGTGCCGAAACATCACTTGTGAGTGCCGCTGCTTGGGAAGGATTTTCAGCGGTGGGCTTTGGTGGGCTTCGTAAAAAATGCAATATTTAATTCAATGTATACAACAGTTAAAATGGATAAAGTCCATTTACAGAAGGTGAGCTAAGGAGCCTCGCGGACACAGGCACATCGAAAAACTGCCTGTGACCAGTCCCGGTCCTCCCAAAATCTACAGTGTAAGTGGTAATCGGTGTTCCGACACCCGGTGCACAGCCATATGGGCCTGGAGCAAAGGAACCGAATGAGGGATGGATTTAGGGAACCGCACATCTAATAAGTCTGCGATAAAGAATAAACTGATCTCCGGAATGTGGGGGAGGAGCGGCAAAAGGGAGATGGAAACGTGGCCTCAAAGTAAGGCAAGTGTGGAGTTCTGTCTTATAACTCTGCAAATAGAGGGTGAGGATAAATGCTCCGGGAAAAGGACCGAGGCAGGAAAGTGTAGCAGTCTGGTCAGACACATGGACAGCCCAACGCGCGTCGCCACTCGGGTGGCTTCTTCAGGGGCAACTGGTGTGGCTTTATAAAACACATTGAGGTATAAATACAATAAGGATTATTATCATGTGATCGAATACAGCTGAGAGGCTTACCTCCTGGCACAGAGCCACGTGAGACACCGCTGCCGCCTTCTCTTCTGGCCTTTTTCTCTCTGCCCGCCGCCTTCTGTCGTGGCCCCTTCTTCTTCTCTCTGCCCGCCATCTTCTCTAGTGGCCGCCTTCTTCTCTCCTGGCCACCTTCTTTTTCTCTTCTGCCCTCCGTCTTCTCTCGTGGTCGTCTTCTTTTTCTCTTCTGGCCGCCGCCTTCTCTCGTGGCCGCCTTCTCTCGTGGAACCTTCTTCTCTCGTGGCCGCTGCCGCCTGCTCTTCTGGCCTTTTTCTCTCTACCCACCGCCTTCTCTCGTGGCTTCCTTCTCTCGTGGCCACTTTCTCTTCTGGCCTTCTTCTCTCGTGGCCCCTTCTTCTTCTCTCGTGGCCGCCTTCTTTTCTCGTGGCTGCCTTCTTTTTCCCTTCTGGCCACCGCCTTCTTCTCTTGTGGAACCTTCTTCTCTTGTGGAACTTTCTTCTCTCGTGGAACCTTCTTCTCTCGTGGCCGCCGCCGCCTTCACGTCTGGCTTCTCCCCGGCATTTTTTATTGTTCTCTTTGACGTTATTGGGAAGTACAGAGCGACATCTGCACAACAAGCGCCCAAACAACGGATCGGTCTCTGCTTTTAACAACTTGGTGTTTTTGGAAACCTGAACATGTGAACAGCGAGTGCTTTTTATTTGGGCCCCATACAGCCGTGTACATAAAAAATGAGGTCCCACTAGAACGTGCAGGGTTGTACCGTCAGAATAGAGAGACCCCTCCAGCCCTCACCACCCAATGGTGAAGGGTACTGGCCCTGGAGCGGACTGTAGCCGGCCCGCAGTGTCCGCAGGATCCGGTGCCATATAAGATTATTAGTCAATTGTAGAATCTCTCTACCGTTTGTTACAATGAAGGAAGAGCAAGAAGTTTCTCCAAACTCCCCAAATGCCACTGTACTGACTCCTGCAGTCTCAGGATTATTCATCCCTTCATGACCTGAGTCTTCATCACTTGGCACAGTCCCTCTGGCTGTTGTAACCTGCTGCAGGCATGATCTATAGCCGGACACCAGCTTCTATCGTCTGGCTAGGTGTCAGTCTCAGGATTGGCCCTCAGGTGACTAATATTATTGGGTTTTGTGCTGCAGCCGCCTTCTCTGCATCTCCCCAAAGATCTTCTATAGGGATCCGGTCAGGCAACAAAGACGGTCACTCCACAAACTTCCAGGATTATGAAGTGCGGAGCTCATTGTCCTGATGGAAGTCTCAACTTCACTGTAGGTGTCACCGAGCCCCCCGTCAGTGCCTCACTGTAGGCATCACCGTGCCCCCCCGCCAGTGCCTCACTGTAGGCGTCACCGAGCCCCCCTGTCAGTGCCTCACTGTAGGCGTCACCGTGCCCCCCGCCAGTGCCTCACTGTAGGCGTCACCGTGCCCCACGCCAGTGCCTCACTGTAGGCGTCACGAAGCCCCCGCCAGTGCCTCACTGTAGGCGTCACTAAGCCCCCCGCCAGTGCCTCATTGTAGGCGTCACCGTGCCCCCCGCCAGTGCCTCACTGTAGGCGTCACCGAGCCCCCCTGTCAGTGCCTCAGTATAAGCGTCACCGTGCCCCCCACCAGTGCCTCACTGTAGGCGTCACCGTGCCCCCCGCCAGTGCCTCACTGTAGGCATCACCGAGCCCCCCTGTCAGTGCCTCACTATAGGCGTCACCGTGCCCCCCGCCAGTGCCTCACTGTAGGTGTCACCGAGCCCTCTGTCAGTGCCTCACTGTAGATGTCACCAAGCCCCCCTGTCAGTGCCTCACTATAGGCGTCACTTTGCCCCCCGCCAGTGCCTCACTGTAGGTGTCACCGAGCCCCCTGTCAGTGCCTCACTGTAGATGTCACCAAGCCCCCTGTCAGTGCCTCACTGTAGATGTCACCAAGCCCCCCTGTCAGTGCCTCACTGTAGATGTCACCGAGCCCCCTGTCAGTGCCTCACTGTAGGTGTCACCGAGCCCCCTGTCAGTGCCTCACTGTAGGTGTCACCGAGCCCCCTGTCAGTGCCTCACTGTAGATGTCACCAAGCCCCCTGTCAGTGCCTCACTGTAGATGTCACCAAGCCCCCCTGTCAGTGCCTCACTGTAGATGTCATCGAGCCCCCCACCAGTGCCTCACTGTAGGCGTCACCAAGCCCCACCGCCAGTGCCTCACTGTAGGCGTCACTTAGCCCCCCGCCAGTGCCTCACTGTAGGCGTCACCGTGCCCCCTGCCAGTGCCTCACTGTAGGCGTCACTAAGCCCCCCTGTCAGTGCCTCACTGTAGGCGTCACTAAGCCCCCCCGCCAGTGCCTCACTGTAGATATCACCGAGCCCCGCCAGTGCCTCACTGTAGGCGTCACCAAGCCCCCCCACCAGTGCCTCACTGTAGGCGTCACTAAGCCCCCCGCCAGTGCCTCACTGTAGATGTCACCGAGCCCCCCTGTCAGTGCCTCACTGTAGGTGTCACCGAGCCCCCTGTCAGTGCCTCACTGTAGGCGTCACTAAGCCCCCCGCCAGTGCCTCACTGTAGGCATCACTAAGCCCCCCGCCAGTGCGTCACTGCAAGCGTCACCAAGGCCCCCCGCCAGTGCCTCACTGTAGGCATCACTAAGCCCCCGTCAGTGCCTCACTGTAGGCGTCACCAAGCCCCCCGCCAGTGCCTCACTGTAGATGTCACCAAGCCCCCTGTAAGTGCCTCACTGTAGGAGTTACGGAGCCCCCTCCACCAGTGCCTCACTGTAGGTGTGGTGTTTTTTTTCAGCTAATTCTTCTTTCTCCTTCAGAAAATGGAGGGGACACCAGGCGCAATACATAGTAACATAGTAACATAGTTAGTAAAGCCGAAAAAAGACATTTGTCCATCCAGTTCAGCCTATATTCCATCATAATAAATCCCCAGATCTACGTCCTTCTACAGAACCTAATAATTGTATGATACAATATTGTTCTGCTCCAGGAAGACATCCAGGCCTCTCTTGAACCCCTCGACTGAGTTCGCCATCACCACCTCCTCAGGCAAGCAATTCCAGATTCTCACTGCCCTAACAGTAAAGAATCCTCTTCTATGTTGGTGGAAAAACCTTCTCTCCTCCAGACGCAAAGAATGCCCCCTTGTGCCCGTCACCTTCCTTGGTATAAACAGATCCTCAGCGAGATATTTGTATTGTCCCCTTATATACTTATACATGGTTATTAGATCGCCCCTCAGTCGTCTTTTTTCTAGACTAAATAATCCTAATTTCGCTAATCTATCTGGGTATTGTAGTTCTCCCATCCCCTTTATTAATTTTGTTGCCCTCCTTTGTACTCTCTCTAGTTCCATTATATCCTTCCTGAGCACTGGTGCCCAAAACTGGACACAGTACTCCATGTGCGGTCTAACTAGGGATTTGTACAGAGGCAGTATAATGCTCTCATCATGTGTATCCAGACCTCTTTTAATGCACCCCATGATCCTGTTTGCCTTGGCAGCTGCTGCCTGGCACTGGCTGCTCCAGGTAAGTTTATCATTAACTAGGATCCCCAAGTCCTTCTCCCTGTCAGATTTACCCAGTGGTTTCCCATTCAGTGTGTAATGGTGATATTGATTCCTTCTTCCCATGTGTATAACCTTACATTTATCATTGTTAAACCTCATCTGCCACCTTTCAGCCCAAGTTTCCAACTTATCCAGATCCATCTGTAGCAGAATACTATCTTCTCTTGTATTAACTGCTTTACATAGTTTTGTATCATCTGCAAATATCGATATTTTACTGTGTAAACCTTCTACCAGATCATTAATGAATATGTTAAAGAGAACAGGTCCCAATACTGACCCCTGCGGTACCCCACTGGTCACAGCGACCCAGTTAGAGACTATACCATTTATAACCACCCTCTGCTTTCTATCACTAAGCCAGTTACTAACCCATTTACACACATTTTCCCCCAGACCAAGCATTCTCATTTTGTGTACCAACCTCTTGTGCGGCACGGTATCAAACGCTTTGGAAAAATCGAGATATACCACGTCCAATGACTCACCGTGGTCCAGCCTATAGCTTACCTCTTCATAAAAACTGATTAGATTGGTTTGACAGGAGCGATTTCTCATAAACCCATGCTGATATGGAGTTAAACAGTTATTCTCATTGAGATAATCCAGAATAACATCCCTCAGAAACCCTTCAAATATTTTACCAACAATAGAGGTTAGACTTACTGGCCTATAATTTCCAGGTTCACTTTTAGAGCCCTTTTTGAATATTGGCACCACATTTGCTATGCGCCAATCCTGCGGAACAGACCCTGTCGCCATAGAGTCCCTAAAAATAAGAAATAATGGTTTATCTATTACATTACTTAGTTCTCTTAGTACTCGTGGGTGTATGCCATCCGGACCCGGAGATTTATCTATTTTAATCTTATTTAGCCGGTTTCGCACCTCTTCTTGGGTTAGATTGGTGACCCTTAATATAGGGTTTTCATTGTTTCTTGGGATTTCACCTAGCATTTCATTTTCCACCGTGAATACCGTGGAGAAGAAGGTGTTTAATATGTTAGCTTTTTCCTCGTCATCTACAACCATTCTTTCCTCACTATTTTTTAAGGGGCCTACATTTTCAGTTTTTATTCTTTTACTATTGATATAGTTGAAGAACAGTTTGGGATTAGTTTTACTCTCCTTAGCAATGTGCTTCTCTGTTTCCTTTTTGGCAGCTTTAATTAGTTTTTTAGATAAAGTATTTTTCTCCCTATAGTTTTTTAGAGCTTCAATGGTGCCATCCTGCTTTAGTAGTGCAAATGCACTACTATAGGGTCTTATCCTAATGAGGAACATATTTTTGGGTGAAAAACAGGTAACAAGTTGCCTATTGAGAGGTTGTGTTTACCCACAGCAACAGATTCCATATGGCTGAGCTGCTGCAGCACCCACAGATCAGAGTCCCAGAACTTGGGAGCAAAGGAGAGGCGAAGTCCTGTGTATCGGGTCAGTAGAGGAGGCGTCACGGAGGCCAGACATGGAGACCGCCAACATGTGATATGCACCTTACTGTATAAGCTGAGACCTCTGCTCCCCCAGATCTCGCTGTGGGGTTTTCACCACCTGCCTCCTCTGGAATCTGGGGGGCAGCCTCCTCAGGACTCTGGGGGGGGCGGCCTCCTCTAGAATCTGGGGGGGCAGCCTCCTCTGGAATCTGGGGGGCATCCTCCTCTGGAATCTGGGGGGCGGCCTCCTCAGGACTCTGGGGGGGGCGGCCTCCTCTAGAATCTGGGGGGGCAGCCTCCTCTGGAATCTGGGGGGCATCCTCCTCTGGAATCTGGGGGGCGGCCTCTTCAGGAATCTGGGGGGCAGCCTCCTCTGGAATCTGGGGGGCGGCCTCCTCTGGAATCTGGGGGGCGGCCTCCTCTGGAATCTGGGGGGCGGCCTCCTCTGGAATCTGGGGGGCGGCCTCCTCTGGAATCTGGGGGGCGGCCTCCTCTGGAATCTGGGGGGCGGCCTCCTCTGGAAATCTGGGGGGCGGCCTCCTCTGGAATCTGGGGGGGCGGCCTCCTCTGGAATCTGGGGGGCGGCCTCTTCAGGAATCTGGGGGGCAGCCTCCTCTGGAATCTGGGGGGCGGCCTCCTCTGGAATCTGGGGGGCAGCCTCCTCTGGAATCTGGGGGGCGGCCTCCTCTGGAATCTGGGGGGCAGCCTCCTCTGTCTGCTGCGGCAGGTACTGCGCCCGGGGCTCCTCTGGGATCTCTAGGAATGTTCGATGCCTCTGGATCTTCTCGTATCCTTCGTGGTTGTATGATGGTCGCTTCTGTACATTTTTGGGGCTTCTCGCTGGAGGCCATGATCACCCATGAGCACTGGGGTAAGATCCCCAGGAAGCTGCAGCAGGTTATAACAGCCAGAGGGGCTGCACCAAGTACTGAAGCCATGACGGGGGAGTGACCCTGAAACTGCAGGAGATTCTGGAGACTCTCGGATGTTTCCATTCTTCTTGTCTCATTGGTTTATGGCTGACAGTTTCTCCACTTTAGCAATGGTGTGAATTTACTCTGGGGGTCCGGGCACTGATTCCAGCTGGATGCAGACCCCAGGCTGATGTCTCTGCTGGTACTGTCCGGATTCAGTCCTGGACTTCTGCTCTTGGTGGGGGGCCGGTCCCCCATCCCAGGTGTCCCTGATGATGGCTGGGTGCAGTTCTGCGCTGTGTCCAGCAGATGGCAGCATCGTGCCCTCCATCTTAGAGATGGCTTGTTGTCAGTCATGGTGACAAACCCTCAGCTCTTGGCAGGACCGGTTTTCAGCCTGTGGATGTAATCTTTTTTTTTTCTTTCCATGGTGTATGGACCGTCCTCTCCAGCTGCATTTTCTGTGCACTGACACATAGCAAGAATTACTCTGCTGCTGCGTGTCCGAGCCTCAGGCCGCGTTCACATTATGTCTGCCCCTACGTTCAGTTACTGCATTGGGGTGAACGTCCGAACCCATGAAAAGGGGCCTCTGACTATGGTGTGGGTGCGCTGAGGTGGACGCGGCCATTGAACCAGGGCCAGTGTGATCACAGCCTTATGTACCCGCAGCTCTGGGCACACTGCACACCTTCACGCACGGAGCTGAGCGCTCGGGCATGGTGCTATAAAGGGAATCTGCCACAAGGTTTTTGCTGTCAGAACCCCTGACTCTAGTGATGTATCATTCGTTGAGCTGCTTGCTGCAGTTTTGATAAAATCCGTTTTCTCTGCTGCACATCTTCAGTTCTCTGAATGCTGAGCTCTGTATAACCCTGCGCACACCGCTGACTTGCAGCTTTCAATGTATAACCCAGACACATACACAATCGACCACCAAACTGCCACATTTCTGACCACCCAACATCCCAGGACGCCAGTCTTCTACTTCTTACCCAAGATACATAAATCCCTATCCAATTCCCCTGGTCATCCGATAGTAGCATCCACGGATTCCATCCTCTCCTCACTATCCAAAAAATCATGACACCCCCCCCCCCCATGACCACAAAGGCTCACTTCCTGAGCATCATCAGGAGTCTTGACACAACACCTACTGGATCCTTTCTTGTGACCTTTGACGCAGTTTATAAACCTCTATCACTCACAATAAAGGTCTTGAAGCCGCATCTCACCTTTTTTCACAATCCATTCTGCCCACGGATGGTACCAACTTCTGTTTAGAACTCCTTTCTTTGATATTATATGAGAATTTCTTTGTTTGGTGACACGTTCTATGTCCAAAGATGTGGGACCGCAATGGGCTCTAGTGTAGCGCCGACCTATGCAAACTCTTATATGATCAGATCTGAAGAGCAATATATCTATACCCACAAGCTCTTCCAACAGCACGCCATCTGCTATCACAGATATATAGACAATATCTTTTGCATCTGAACGGCACACTGGATTCCCTTCCATCATTCTTCACTTAATTCCATTAGACCCGAACTCCAGTTCACATTGAACTACCATACCACTCGTATATCATTCCTAGACACATTGGTCATGAAAGACCCTAATGGCCTCCTCAGCGCAGACTTGTATTCAAAACCAACAGACTGTAACAGTCTCCTACACTTCACTAGCTGCCATCCTAAGGTGACCAAGAACAGCCTCCCACACACCCAATTCCAGAGGGTATTGCTCATCGTTTGACAGGTCAACACTTCAAGACAGACTGAGAGATATGTCATCCAAATTTAGGGATCGGGGTTACCCCCTGTCACGGTTCACGGGGAGGATACCCTTATCTTCCCCACCACTCACACCAATTTGTCATGGACCAGGGTTGTTTGGTTGCCCCTGGTTCCTTTCTGAAGGGGATTTATCTATATCCCAGTTCCGGTTTGGAACTTGCAGCTCTCTGGTGCCCACTTTACCCTCAGTTCAGACAGGGTACTGCACCTAGGATAATTAGTCGCCAGAAAGGCTGCCTTACTTTGTACTGGCTAATGCGCACACTGCAGCGAGGGCGATAGAACTACTCCCACTCAGGCGGGAGCAATAATTATCAACACCGCCAGTCACTACAAAGTCTCCCAAACGCACAGGACAAATCTGCTGCAATTTCTTACATAATAACGGGTCCGGAGCCAACCCAAATTAGTAGCATAATTCACTTCAGAGGACGTGACAGTTCGTTATAGAGCAAGGAGAAACAAAACTAGTAATTTTATGTATTTTACTCCAAAAAAGGTAGGCAGTGTTTACAGAAGTATAAAAAGGTATTATAAAAGTAGACAAGTTGTATGTACAGTACAAATAAAATGGATTAAAGTTGACAAACACTTACTTACATTTTGTTCATCTCATCTCATGGCAGAGCATGTGCTGTGGGGGATGGGCATATATCCCAGTGTATCTCAGTTGTGACTCTCAGCTCATTCCTTGGACAAAAGACACTGGAGGACTCATGTCCCAACCCGTTATTTCCCAGCCCAAACCCAAGGCTTTCCCCCTATGGTGACCTCACTCAGAGGCTGGATCCTCCCCTTTCTTAGAGTTATGACAAAGCATTTTTATACATAGCTTGCTGTATGAGCCTCATATACGAACGACACAATGATTAGAATGTGTACCACATCGGGGGGATTCTTTTAAGTGTAAACACGGCGTAGTTACATGACCCGCTTATGGAGAAAGTATTAACACCCCTGCAATTCTGTCAGATAATACTCAGTTTCTTCCTGAAAATGATTGCAAACACAAATTCTTTGTTATTATTATCTTCATTTCATGTGGATATAATTCCACACCAAACATAAAAAGGGGGTGGACAAAAGTATTGGCACTGTTCGAAAAATCATGTGATGCTTCTGTAATTAGTGTAATTAACAGCACCTGTAACTTACCTGTGGCCCCTAACAGGTGTTGGCAATAACTAAATCACACTTGCAGCCAGATGACATGGATTAAAGTTGACTCAACCTCTGCCCTGTGTCCTTGTGTGAACCCCATTGAGCATGGAGAAAAGAAAGAAGACCAAAGAACTGTCTGAGGACCTGAGAAACCAAATTGTGAGGAAGCATGAGCAATCTCAAGGCTACAAGTCCATCTCCAAAGACCTGAATGTTCCTGTGTCTACCGTGCGCAGTGTCATCAAGAAGTGTAAAGCCCATGGCACTGTGGCTAACCTCCCTAGATGTGGACGGAAAAGAAAAATTGACAAGAGATTTCAACGCAAGATGGTGCGGATGTTGGATAAAGAACCTCGACTAACATCCAAACAAGTTCAAGCTGCCCTGCAGTCCGAGGGTACAACAGTGTCAACCCGTACTATCCGTCGGCATCTGAATGAAAATGGAATGTATGGTAGGAGACCCAGGAAGACCCCACTTCTTACCCCGAGACATAAAAAAGCCAGGCTGGAGTTTGCCAAAACTTACCTGAAAAAGCCTAAAACGTTTTGGAAGAATGTTCTCTGGTCAGATGAGACAAAAGTAGAGCTTTTTGGGCAAAGGCATCAACATAGAGTTTACAGGAGAAAAAAAGAGGCATTCAAAGAAAAGAACACGGTCCCTACAGTCAAACATGGCGGAGGTTCCCTGATGTTTTGGGGTTGCTTTGCTGCCTCTGGCACTGGACTGCTTGACCGTGTGCATGGCATTATGAAGTCTGAAGACTACCAGCAAATGTTTCAGCATAATGTAGGGCCCAGTGTGAGAAAGCTGGGTCTCCCTCAGAGGTCATGGGTCTTCCAGCAGGACAATGACCCTAAACACACTTCAAAAAGCACTAGAAAATGGTTTGAGAGAAAGCACTGGAGACTTCTAAGGTGGCCAGCAATGAGTCCAGACCTGAATCCCATAGAACACCTGTGGAGAGATCTAAAAATGGCCGTTTGGAGAAGGCAGCCTTCAAATATCAGAGACCTGGAGCAGTTTGCCAAAGAAGAATGGTCTAAAATTCCAGCAGAGCATTGTAAGAAACTCATTGATGGTTACCGGAAGCGGTTGGTCGCAGTTATTTTGGCTAAAGGTTGTGCAACCAAGTATTAGGCTGAGGGTGCCAATACTTTTGTCTGGCCCATTTTTGGAGTTTTGTGTGAAATGATCAATGTTTTGCTTTTTGCTTCATTCTCTTTTGTGTTTTTTTCATTTAAGACAAATTAAATGAAGATAATAATACCAAATAATTTGTGATTGCAATCAGGAAGAAACTGAGTATTATCTGACAGAATTGCAGGGGTGTCAATACTTTTGACCATTACTGTAGATTATTACACTTGGGGCTATTTAGTTTGGAAAAACGAAGACTAAGGGGTGATCTTATGTTAATGTATAAATATATGAGGGGACAGTACAAAGACCTTTCTGATGATCTTTTTAATTATAGACCTGAGACAGGGACAAGGGGGCATCCTCTGCGTCTGGAGGAATGAAGGTTTAAGCATAATAACAGACGCGGATTCTTTACTGTAAGAGCAGTGAGACTATGGAACTCTCTGCCGTATGATGTTGTAATGAGGGATTCATTACTTAAATTTAAGAGGGGACTGGATACCTTTCTGGAAAAGTATAATGTTACAGGGTATATACACTAGATTCCTTGATAGGGCGTTGATCCAGGGAACTAGTCTGATTGGGAAGGAATTTTTTTTCCCCAATGTGGAGCTTACTATTTGCCACATGGTTTTTTTTTGTCTTCCTCTGGATCAACATGTTAGGGAATGTTAGGTTAGGATATGGGTTGAACTAGATGGACTTATAGTCTTCCTTCAACCTTAATAACTATATACCATATACAGAAACAAAGGTCACATACAGTGGCACTGCCTGCCACCCTACTGCTCCAGGCCCCCCCTCACCTGCTGGCTACTGTTGGTCACATACAGTGGCACTGCCTGCCACCATGCTACTCCGGGCCCCCCCTCACCTGCTGGCTACTGCTGGACACATAGTGGCACTGCCTGCCACCAAGCTACTCCGGGGCCCCCCTCACCTGCTGGCTACTGCTGGTCACATACAGTGGCACTGCCTGCCACCATGCTCCTCCGGGCCCCCCCTCACCTGCTGGCTACTGCTGGACACATAGTGGCACTGCCTGCCACCATGCTGCTTCGGGCCCCCTCACCTGCTGGCTACTGCTGGTCACATACAGTGGCACTGCCTGCCACCATGCTGCTCCGGGCCCCCCTCACCTGCTGGCTACTGCTGGACACATAGTGGCACTGCCTGCCACCATGCTGCTCCAGTCCCCCTCACCTGCTGGCTACTGCTGGTCACATACAGTGGCACTGCCTGCCACCATGCTGCTCCAGGCCCCCCCTCACCTGCTGGCTACTGCTGGTCATATACAGTGGCACTGCCTGCCACCATGCTGCTCCAGGCCCCCTCACCTGCTGGCTATTGCTGGTCACATACAGTGTCACTGCCTGCCACCATGCTGCTCCGGGCCCCCTCACCTGCTGGCTATTGCTGGTCACATACAGTGGCACTGCCTGCCACCATGTTGCTCCGGGCCCCCTCACATGCTGGCTACTGCTGGTCACATACAGTGGCACTGCCTGCCACCATGGTGCTCCAGGCCCCCTCACCTGCTGGCTATTGCTGGACACATAGTGGCACTACCTGCCATCATGCTGCTCCAGGCCTCCCTCACCTGCTGGCTACTGCTGGTCACACACAGTGGCACTGCCTGCCATCATGCTGCTCCGGGCCTCCCTCGCCTGCTGGCTACTGCTGGTCACACACAGTGGCACTGCCTGCCACCATGCTGCTCCGGGCCCCCTCACCTGCTGGCTACTGCTGGACACATAGTGGCACTGCCTGCCACCATGCTGCTCCGGGCCCCCTCACCTGCTGGCTACTGCTGGACACATAGTGGCACTGCCTGCCACCATGCCGCTCCAGGCCCCCCCTCACCTGCTGGCTACTGCTGGTCATATACAGTGGCACTGCCTGCCACCATGCTGCTCCAGACCCCCTCACCTGCTGGCTACTGCTGGTCACATACAGTGGCACTGCCTGCCATCATGCTGCTCCGGGCCCCCCCTCACCTTCTGGCTACTGCTGGACACATAGTGGCACTGCCTGCCATCATGCTACTCCAGACCCCCTCACCTGCTGGCTACTGCTGGACACATAGAGGCACTACCTGCCACCATGCTGCTCCGGGCCCCCTCACCTGCTGGCTACTGCTGGACACATAGAGGCACTACCTGCCACCATGCTGCTCCGGGCCCCCTCACCTGCTGGCTATTGCTGGTCACATACAGTGTCACTGCCTGCCACCATGCTGCTCCGGGCCCCCTCACCTGCTGGCTATTGCTGGTCACATACAGTGGCACTGCCTGCCATCATGTTGCTCCGGGCCCCCTCACCTGCTGGCTACTGCTGGTCACATACAGTGGCACTGCCTGCCACCATGGTGCTCCGGGCCCCCTCACCTGCTGGCTATTGCTGGACACATAGTGGCACTACCTGCCACCATGCTGCTCCAGGCCCCCTCACCTGCTGGCTAGTGCTGGTCACATACAGTGGCACTGCCTGCCACCATGGTGCTCCGGGCCCCCTCACCTGCTGGCTATTGCTGGACACATAGTGGCACTACCTGCCATCATGCTGCTCCGGGCCCCCTCACCTGCTGGCTAGTGCTGGTCACATACAGTGGCACTGCCTGCCACCATGGTGCTCCGGGCCCCCTCACCTGCTGGCTATTGCTGGACACATAGTGGCACTACCTGCCATCATTCTGCTCCAGGCCCCCCTCACCTGCTGGCTACTGCTGGTCACACACAGTGGCACTGCCTGCCATCATGCTGCTCCGGGCCCCCTCACCTGCTGGCTACTGCTGGTCACACACAGTGGCACTGCCTGCCACCATGCTGCTCCAGGCCCCCCTCACCTGCTGGCTATTGCTGGACACATAGTGGCACTACCTGCCATCATGCTGCTCCGGGCCTCCCTCACCTGCTGGCTACTGCTGGTCACACACAGTGGCACTGCCTGCCATCATGCTGCTCCGGGCCCCCTCACCTGCTGGCTACTGCTGGTCACACACAGTGGCACTGCCTGCCATCATGCTGCTCCGGGCCCCCCTCACCTGCTGGCTACTGCTGGTCACATGCAATGGCACTGCCTGCCACGCCAGGGCTGCCATTAGGAATTTTGGGGCCACATACTGGCAACATTTTCGGGGCCCCCTTGAGACTCCGCCCAGGCTCCACCCCTTGAACTGTCTACAGCTCCACTGCTCTTTCTTGGAAAAACTCCACTTCTCACCAATCACACAACAGTTCTCATCAGCAGATCACACATAGCCAGCAGCGGCATTACGAGCACAGGCGCCAGTCACTAGATACATGAACACCCGTGTGATGAGAGCGCTGCTATATCCTGACTGTGCACGGAGCCGCTCCTTGTCATTCCTGCTTGTCTCAGTGCTGTGGGGTCCTGGGGGGAACACTCCCTTTAATTTCTAGCAGTAGTCGGACTTGTCCACAGCTGCGGTTCTGACCTCTCCGGATCACGATCTGTAACCTATGAAGGAATCGCCTGAGGGTGGCGCCATATTATCCAGCTCCTCTCACTGCCAGTCCCTGACCGCCTCACCTGCTCCAGAACTGTCAGGGTTAAATTAAAGGGTCGAGCATCCCGTCTAACTGGCTGCTCACAGGAAGAGTCAGTGGAAACATTGGGGTCTGTTTCTTAAATATCTGCTGTGACTTGTTTCCCACACACAGATCTCAGGGGACAGTGGGGGTCAATGGTAGAGATCTACTGGGGCAGGGGGTTGTGTAACCAGAGCGGAAAAATCCCGAAAATGTCCGAATATCTAAGAAGCCAAGTCCTCAGGCTTACAGACTGTAACACTATGACCGCTCCAGCAGAACAGTGAGTGCAGCTCTGGAGGACAATACAGGAGGAACTCAGGATCAGTAATGTAATGTATGTACTGTTATGAGAGGCAATTCAGTACCACAATGGACATAGCGGTCAGAGCACATACAGTGATCTGACAATAACCCAAAATCATAGAACGAGCTCTGAGACGTGGGAACTCTGCTGACCGCAATCCCTAATCCTCTCCAACCAACACTAGAGGCAGCCGTGGATTGCGCCTAACTCTGCCTATGCAACTCGGCACAGCCTGAGAAACTAACTAGCCTGAAGATAGAAAAATAAGCCTACCTTGCCTCAGAGAAATACCCCAAAGGAAAAGGCAGCCCCCCACATATAATGACTGTGAGTTAAGATGAAAAGACAAACGTAGAGATGAAATAGATTCAGCAAAGTGAGGCCCGACTTTCTTAACAGAGCGAGGATAGGAAAGATAACTTTGCGGTCTACACAAAACCCTAAAGAAAACCACGCAAAGGGGGCAAAAAGACCCTCCGTACCGAACTAACGGCACGGAGGTACACCCTTTGCGTCCCAGAGCTTCCAGCATCAAAATAGAGAAGCTGGACAGAAAAAATAGCAAACAAATAGCAAAGAAGAACTTAGCTATGCAGAGCAGCAGGCCACAGGAATAATCCAGGGAAAAACAAGTCCAACACTGGAACATTGACAGGAAGCCAGGATCAAAGCATTAGGTGGAGTTAAGTAGAGAAGCACCTAACGACCTCACCAGATCACCTGAGGGAGGAAACTCAGAAGCCGCAGTACCACTTCCCTCCACCAACAGAAGCTCACAGAGAGAATCAGCTGAAGTACCACTTGTGACCACAGGAGGGAGCTCTGCCACAGAATTCACAACAATGTACACAGTGACTGCACCAGCAGAATAGTGAGTGCAGCTCTGGAGGACAATACAGGAGGAACTCAGGATCAGTAATGTAATGTATGTACACAGTGACTGCACCAGCAGAATAGTGAGTGCAGCTCTGGGGTATAATACAGGATGTGACTCAGGATCAGTAATGTAATGTATGTACACAGTGACTGCACTAGCAGAATAGTGAGTGCAGCTCTGGAGTATAATACAGGATGTAACTCAGGATCAGTAATGTAATGTATGTACACAGTGACTGCACCAGCAGAATAGTGAGTGCAGCTCTGGGGTATAATACAGGAGGTAACTCAGGATCAGTAATGTAATGTATGTACACAGTGACTGCACCAGCAGAGTAGTGAGTGCAGCTCTGGGATATAATACATTACGTTACTGATCCTGAGTTATCTCCTGTATTATACTCCAGAGCTGCACTCACTATTCTGCTGGTGCAGTCACCGTGTACATACATTACTGATCCTGAGTTACATCCTGTATGTACACAGTGACTGCACCAGCAGAATAGTGAGTGCAGCTCTGGAGTATAATGCAGGATGTAACTCAGGATCAGTAATGTATGCACACAGTGACTGCACCAGCAGAATAGTGAGTGCAGCTCTGGGGGATAATACAGGATGTAACTCATGATCAGTAATGTATGCACACAGTGACTGCACCAGCAGAATAGTGAGTGCAGCTCTGGGGGATAATACAGGATGTAACTCAGCATCAGTAATGTATGCACACAGTGACTGCACCAGCAGAATAGTGAGGGCAGCTCTGGGGTATAATACAGAAGGTAACTCAGGATCAGTAATGTATGCACACAGTGACTGCACCAGCAGAATAGTGAGTGCAGCTCTGGGGGATAATACAGGATGTAACTCAGCATCAGTAATGTATGCACACAGTGACTGCACCAGCAGAATAGTGAGTGCAGCTCTGGGGGATAATACAGGATGTAACTCAGCATCAGTAATATATGTACACAGTGACTGCACCAGCAGAATAGTGAGTGCAGCTCTGTGGTATAATACAGGAGGTAACTCAGGGTCAGTAATGTAATGTATGTACACAGTGACTACACCAGCAGAATAGTGAGTGCAGCTCTGGGGTATAATACAGGATGTAACTCAGGATCAGTAATGTAATGTATGTACACAGTGACTGCAGCAGCAGAATAGTGAGTGCAGCTCTGGGGTATAATACAGGATGTAACTCTGTAACTGTGTCCACAGATGCGTGCAGAGCCTCGGGGGCCATTCCAGTGGAGTGCCGCAGTAATCCACGTTTCCGCCGTCTTTGTTATCTTGGCGCTGATGATGTATGATGTTATATGATGGCGTTATCACAACTCTGTATCATTTATCTGACTGTGCAGATTACCTAACGCCTGTCAATCAGATGTCATTTATTTCTATAATTAATTTCTGGCATGAAATTCACCCAACAATGTACAAGGAGCAATGATTAAGGATCCTATTTAATTGTATCTCGGTGGTCGCTTCTATATGGGGCCTTCACGGGTCACTGCCCCATACACGTCCTCACAACGATCTATGGGAATTTGTTTTAGTAATACACATTATTTTAGAATAAGTTACTTTTCATTCAGATTCCTTCTACATCCTGCATTGTACTACTGCACCCAGTGGATTATATATAATGGGAGTTGCTCCTCCATTTTATGCCTACTCCGACTGCACGGCTCCGACCATCCCGCCTATCCTGGCGATGTTAATGGCTGACATAATAGAGAGATGTCTCCATCCTTCGTACTGTGGACGTCAGTGTTACGTCGCGTCTTCTCCAGATGAAATAAACAGTGAGGCCAATTTACAGTCACATTGTAGAGACTGGGAGATTTTTGTCCCCATTTAATTTAATGGATTTTGCACTGGATGATTTTATTTACTTTTCATGATCACAAAAAATAAAAACAAAACAAACAACAAAATAAAATAACCAGTGAGTGAGCAGAGACTGCGCCGTGCCCCGATGTTCCCAGTGTGGACAGGGAGCAGGGACTGTGCCGGGCCCCAATATTCCCAGTGTGGACAGGGAACAGGGACTGTGCCGGGCCTCGATGTTCCCAGTGTGGACGGGGAACGGGGACTGTGCCGGGCCCCGATGTTCCCAGTGTGGACGGGGAGCAAAGACTGCGCCGGGCCCCGATGTTCCCAGTGTGGACAGGGAGCAGGGACTGTGCCGGGCCCCAATATTCCCAGTGTGGACGGGGAACAGGGACTGTGCCGGGCCTCGATGTTCCCAGTGTGGACAGGGAGCGGGGACTGTGCCGGGCCCCAATATTCCCAGTGTGGACAGGGAGCAGGGACTGTGCCGGGCCTCGATGTTCCCAGTGTGGACGGGGAACGGGGACTGTGCCGGGCCCCGATGTTCCCAGTGTGGACGGGGAGCAAAGACTGCGCCGGGCCCCGATGTTCCCAGTGTGGACAGGGAGCAGGGACTGTGCCGGGCCCCAATATTCCCAGTGTGGACGGGGAACAGGGACTGTGCCGGGCCTCGATGTTCCCAGTGTGGACGGGGAACGGGGACTGTGCCGGGCCCCGATGTTCCCAGTGTGGACGGGGAGCAAAGACTGCGCCGGGCCCCAATATTCCCAGTGTGGACGGGGAACAGGGACTGTGCCGGGCCTCGATGTTCCCAGTGTGGACGGGGAACAGGGACTGTGCCGGGCCTCGATGTTCCCAGTGTGGACGGGGAGCAAAGACTGCGCCGGGCCCCGATGTTCCCAGTGTGGACAGGGAGCAGGGACTGTGCCGGGCCCCAATATTCCCAGTGTGGACGGGGAACAGGGACTATGCCGGGCCTCGATGTTCCCAGTGTGGACAGGGAGCGGGGACTGCGCCGGGCCCCGATGTTCCCAGTGTGGACGGGGAGCAGAGACTGCGCCGGGCCCCAATATTCCCAGTGTGGACAGGGAGCAGGGACTGTGCCGGGCCCCGATGTTCCCAGTGTGGACAGGGAGCGGGGACTGTGCCGGGCCCCGATGTTCCCAGTGTGGACAGGGAGCAGAGACTGCGCCGGGCCCCGATGTTCCCAGTGTGGACAGGGAGCAGGGACTGTGCCGGGCCCCAATATTCCCAGTGTGGACAGGGAGCAGGGACTGTGCCGGGCCTCGATGTTCCCAGTGTGGACGGGGAACGGGGACTGTGCCGGGCCCCGATGTTCCCAGTGTGGACGGGGAGCAAAGACTGCGCCGGGCCCCGATGTTCCCAGTGTGGACAGGGAGCAGGGACTGTGCCGGGTCCCAATATTCTCAGTGTGGACGGGGAACAGGGACTGTGCCGGGCCTCGATGTTCCCAGTGTGGACGGGGAACGGGGACTGTGCCGGGCCCCGATGTTCCCAGTGTGGACGGGGAGCAAAGACTGCGCCGGGTCCCAATATTCCCAGTGTGGACGGGGAACAGGGACTGTGCCGGGCCTCGATGTTCCCAGTGTGGACGGGGAACAGGGACTGTGCCGGGCCTCGATGTTCCCAGTGTGGACGGGGAGCAAAGACTGCGCCGGGCCCCGATGTTCCCAGTGTGGACAGGGAGCAGGGACTGTGCCGGGCCCCAATATTCCCAGTGTGGACGGGGAACAGGGACTGTGCCGGGCCTGGATGTTCCCAGTGTGGACAGAGAGCGGGGACTGTGCCGGGCCCCGATGTTCCCAGTGTGGACGGGGAGCAGAGACTGCGCCGGGCCCCAATATTCCCAGTGTGGACAGGGAGCAGGGACTGTGCCGGGCCCCGATGTTCCCAGTGTGGACGGGGAGCAGAGACTGTGCCGGGCCCCAATATTCCCAGTGTGGACAGGGAGCAGGGACTGTGCCGGGCCTCGATGTTCCCAGTGTGGACGGGGAGCAAAGACTGCGCCGGGCCCCGATGTTCCCAGTGTGTACAGGGAGCGGGGACTGTGCCGGGCCCCAATATTCCCAGTGTGAACGGGGAGCGGGGACTGTGCCGGCCCCGATGTTCCCAGTGTGGACGGGGAGCAGAGACTGTGTTGGGCCCCGATGTTCCATGTGTGGACAGGGAGCAGACACTGTGCCGGGCCCGATGTTCCCAGTGTGGACAGGGAGCGGGGACTGTGCCGGGCCCCAATATTCCCAGTGTGAACGGGGAGCGGGGACTGTGCCGGCCCCGATGTTCCCAGTGTGGACGGGGAGCAGAGACTGTGTTGGGCCCCGATGTTCCATGTGTGGACAGGGAGCAGACACTGTGCCGGGCCCGATGTTCCCAGTGTGGACAGGGAGCGGGGACTGTGCCGGGCCCCAATATTCCCAGTGTGGACGGGGAACTGGGGCTGTCAGGCCCGGATTTTGTTAGATAAATAGACACGGGTTGGATATTGGCAGATAATATGGATTCGGTGAGAAGCGAGGGTGGCCACACAGTGTTGAGGAATGGATGTGCTTGGAGGATGATTTTGGGTGATCGATACACTTTGAGGGTGGACATGGCCGGCGGTGGAGGGTGTATACGCTTCGGGGTAGACATGCTTGGCTGTATATGCCTGCTCTTGGGGGAAGGGCTGTGGTGTTGCTGTATACAGGTGATCTGTCCTGTGAGGCTGGAGAATGAGAACTATGTGACATCTCGCTCTACCTGTTTGTGTCTAGTATCCCCGTGACCTGTAGGACAGGTGTCATGGGATCACCCTCCACACTGACATGACTGCACCAAGAAGAGCATGGTGGACAGACGTCACTGATCTGTATATGACGGACACAACATGATCACAACCTCCAGAGTCTGAGCCTCGTGCAGAAATCCCGGCACCTCCAGCCTCGGCCACCATCACTGGGGTCAATAATGGTGGTCTGAGGAAGGAAATCATCAGGAGCCTCCGCCAGCACCTGCTGTGTGATCACCGACCAATCACATCCCCCGATGGGAAAAAATCACGTTGTTTGAAGAATCTTTCAATTTTTTTTTTTTTATCATCCTTCACAGATCAGTGACATCTCCTTGCTGGGGTCGGCATCATCCATCACTTCTCCTCCGGGTGGTAATGTCAATGTTTTGGAATGTAGGTCATGATATACAGTGGCTTGCAAACATATTCACCCCCTTGGCATGTTTCTTGTTTTGCTACCTCACAATCTGGAATTTCACTTTTTTGAGCGTTTGCATTAGTTCTTGTAAAGAACATGCCGACGATTGTGAACATTTTGTTTTCCTTTTTATTGTGAAGAAAATATCTGAAAACTTCAGTTTGCATATCTCTTCATCCCCCTACAGTCAGTACTTTCTAGAGCCTCCTTTTTGCGGCAATTATTGCTGCAGGTCACTTTGGATAATTCTTTGAGTTTCCACATTTGGCCACTGGGATTTTCCCATTCCTCACGGCAAATTTCAGCAGCTCCTTCAGGTTAGATGTTTCCTCTGGTGAACAGCAATCTTCACATCTGACCACAGATTCTCCGTTGGATGAAGGTCTGGGCTGTGACTCAGTCACTCCAGAACATTTACAGGTTTCCCCTTCAACCCCTCATGTGTTGCTTTAGCAGCATGCTTTGGGTCATTGTCTTGTTGGAAGGTGAACATCCTCAGGAATATCCCTGTATTTTGCACCATCCATCTTCCCCTCAATTCGGACCATTTTCCCTGTCCTACTACCGAAAATCATCCCCACAGCACGATGCTGCCACCACCATGATTCACTGTGAGAATGGTGTTCTCTGGCTGAAGAGCTGTGTTGGTTTGGCGCCAAACATAGCGTTTATCTTGGTGGCCAAAAAGTTCAATTTTGGTCTCATCTGACCAGAACACCTTCTTCCAAACATTTGGGGAGTTTCCCACATGTCTTTTGACAAACTCAAAATGAGCCTTACAATTTTTGTGTGAAACTACAGGTTTTTTCTACCAACACTGCCATACAGGCCACCTCTATGGAGTTGTGAAGACACAAGGGTCAGTGGGTTTTCTCATCCGCTGGCCCGACTGTCTTTAGAAAGACCGCATGGACCAGGGCTCATACCACTGAATGCCCACGCTCCTTTCCCTTGGGCAGAGCACTACTCAAACAACACAAGGTGAGGTTAAAACAGTGCTGCAATAATTTGTTAAACCACCAACAAACAAAAGCATATAGAACAGTCACAACAAATGCCCAACAGTGTGCAAATTAGTCTTACACTTCCGCTGACCCACCGGGAGTAGAGTAGCTGTGACTTCAGGGCTTCCAGGGCCAACTGCCCCCACCAGTGGCACCCTGATTTTGGCGGGCACCCACAGAGAGGAGGTATCGTCAAGCTTAGGAAGATGACAGGCCATTGAGCTACGTGGCCAAATGACCTGATTTTCCCATCCGGACTTCTCCGAACATCTCCCTGGGTCCTGTGATGGTCAATGGAGCAGATCTGTATTCCTCCACCTGGGGTCCTGGTCCCTTAAAGTGAACCTGTGATCAGGATTGTGCTCAGTGACTACAGTGTCAGGTCGGTACCGTTATACTGATTACACTGATACCTGTGATCAGGATTGTGCTCAGTGACTAAAGACAGTGTCAGGTCGGTGCCGTTATACTGATTACACTGATACCTGTGATCAGGATTCTGCTCAGTGACTACAGACAGTGTCAGGTCGGTGCCGTTATACTGATTACACTGATAACTGTGATCAGGATTGTGCTCAGTAACTACAGACAGTGTCAGGTTGGTGCCGTTATACTGATTACACTGATACCTGTGATCAGGATTGTGCTCAGTGACTACAGACAGTGTCAGGTCGGTGCCATTATACTGATTACACTGATACCTGTGATCAGGATTGTGCTCAGTGACTACAGACAGTGTCAGGTCGGTGCCATTATACTGATTACACTGATAACTGTGATCAGGATTGTGCTCAGTGACTACAGACAGTGTCAGGTCGGTGCCGTTATACTGATTACACTGATAACTGTGATCAGGATTGTGCTCAGTGACTACAGACAGTGTCAGGTTGGTGCCGTTATACTGATTACACTGATACCTGTGATCAGGATTGTGCTCAGTGACTACAGGCAGTGTCAGGTCGGCGCCGTTATACTGATTACACTGATACCTGTGATCAGGATTGTGCTCAGTAACTACAGTGTCAGGTTGGTGCCGTTATACTGATTACACTGATACCTGTGATCAGGATTGTGCTCAGTGACTACAGACAGTGTCAGGTCGGTGCTGTTATACTGATTACACTGATAACTGTGATCAGGATTGTGCTCAGTGACTACAGACAGTGTCAGGTCGGTGCTGTTATACTGATTACACTGATGCCTGTGATCAGGATTGCGCTCAGTGACTACAGAGAGTGTCAGGTCGGTGCTGTTATACTGATTACACTGATGCCTGTGATCAGGATTGCGCTCAGTGACTACAGACAGTGTCAGGTCGGCGTCGTTATATTGATTACACTGATACCTGTGATCAGGATTGTGCTCAGTGACTACAGACAGTGTCAGGTAGTATACCTTTATACACCTCTATGGAGTTGTGAAGACACAAGGGTCAGTGGGTTCTCTCATCCGCTGGTCCGACTGTCTTTAGAAAGACCGCATGGACCAGGGCTCATACCACTGACTGCCCACACTCCTTTCCCTTGGGCAGAGCACTACTCAAACAACACAAGGTGAGGTTAAAACAGTGCTGCAATAATTTGTTAAACCAGCAACAAACAAAAGCATATAGAACAGTCACAACAAATGCCCAACAGTGTGCAAATTAGTCTTCCACTTCCGCTGACCTGCCGGGCTTCCAGGGCCAACTGCCCCCACCAGTGGCACCCTGCTTTTGGCGGGCACCCACAGAGAGGAGGTATCGACAAGCTTAGGAAGATGACAGGCCATTGAGGTATGTGGCCAAGTGACCTGATTTTCCCATCCTGACTTCTCCGAACATCTCTCTGGGTCCTGTGATGGTCAATGGAGCAGATCTGTATTCCTCCAGCTGGGGTCCTGGTCCCTTAAAGTGAACCTGTGATCAGGATTGTGCTCAGTAACTACAGTGTCAGGTCGGTGCCGTTATACTAATCTAATCTAATCAGTTTTTATGAAGAGGTAAGCTATAGACTGGACCACGGTGAGTCATTGGACGTGGTATATCTCGATTTTTCCAAAGCGTTTGATACCGTGCCGCACAAGAGGTTGGTACACAAAATGAGAATGCTTGGTCTGGGGGAACATGTGTGTAAATGGGTTAGTAACTGGCTTAGTGATAGAAAGCAGAGGGTGGTTATAAATGGTATAGTCTCTAACTGGGTCGCTGTGACCAGTGGGGTACCGCAGGGGTCAGTATTGGGACCTGTTCTCTTCAACATATTCATTAATGATCTGGTAGAAGGTTTACACAGTAAAATATCGATATTTGCAGATGATACAAAACTATGTAAAGCAGTTAATACAAGAGAAGATAGTATTCTGCTACAGATGGATCTGGATAAGTTGGAAACTTGGGCTGAAAGGTGGCAGATGAGGTTTAACAATGATAAATGTAAGGTTATACACATGGGAAGAGGGAATCAATATCACCATTACACACTGAACGGGAAACCACTGGGTAAATCTGACAGGGAGAAGGACTTGGGGATCCTAGTTAATGATAAACTTACCTGGAGCAGCCAGTGCCAGGCAGCAGCTGCCAAGGCAAACAGGATCATGGGGTGCATTAAAAGAGGTCTGGATACACATGATGAGAGCATTATACTGCCTCTGTACAAATCCCTAGTTAGACCGCACATAGAGTACTGTGTCCAGTTTTGGGCACCGGTGCTCAGGAAGGATATAATGGAACTAGAGAGAGTACAAAGGAGGGCAACAAAATTAATAAAGGGGATGGGAGAACTACAATACCCAGATAGATTAGCGAAATTAGGATTATTTAGTCTAGAAAAAAGACGACTGAGGGGCGATCTAATAACCATGTATAAGTATATAAGGGGACAATACAAATATCTCGCTGAGGATCTGTTTATACCAAGGAAGGTGACGGGCACAAGGGGGCATTCTTTGCGTCTGGAGGAGAGAAGGTTTTTCCACCAACATAGAAGAGGATTCTTTACTGTTAGGGCAGTGAGAATCTGGAATTGCTTGCCTGAGGAGGTGGTGATGGCAAACTCAGTCGAGGGGTTCAAGAGAGGCCTGGATGTCTTCCTGGAGCAGAACAATATTGTATCATACAATTATTAGGTTCTGTAGAAGGACGTAGATCTGGGTATTTATTATGATGGAATATAGGCTGAACTGGATGGACAAATGTCTTTTTTCGGCCTTACTAACTATGTTACTATGTTACTGATTACACTGATACCTGTGATCCCAATTGTGCTCAGTGACTACAGGAAGTGTCAGGTCTGTGCCGTTATACTGATTACACTGATACCTGTGATCAGGATTATGCTCAGTGACTACAGACAGTGTCAGGTCGGTGCCGTTATACTGATTACACTGATACCTGTGATCAGGATTGTGCTCAGTAACTACAGACAGTGTCAGGTCAGTGCCGTTATACTGATTACACTGATACCTGTGATCAAGATTGTGCTCAGTGACTACAGTGTCAGGTTTGTGCCATTATACTGATTACACTGATACCTGTGATCAAGATTGTGCTCAGTGACTACAGACAGTGTCAGGTCGGTGCCGTTATACTGATTACACTGATACCTGTGATCAGGATTGTGCTCAGTAACTACAGACAGTGTCAGGTCGGTGCCGTTATACTGATTACACTGATACCTGTGATCAGGATTGTGCTCAGTGACTACAGACAGTGTCAGGTCGGTGCCGTTATACTGATTACACTGATACCTGTGATCAGGATTGTGCTCAGTGACTACAGACAGTGTCAGGTTGGTGCCGTTATACTGATTACACTGATACCTGTGATCAGGATTGTGCTCAGTGACTACAGGCAGTGTCAGGTAGGTGCCATTATACTGATTACACTGATACCTGTGATCCGGATTGTGCTCAGTGACTATAGTGTCAGGTCGGCACCGTTATACTGATACCTGTGATCAGGATTGTGCTCAGTGACTACAGGCAGTGTCAGGTCGGTGCCATTATACTGATTACACTGATACCTGTGATCCGGATTGTGCTCAGTGACTACAGTGTCAGGTCGGTACCGTTATACTGATTACACTGATACCTGTGATCAGGATTGTACTCGGTGACTACAGGCAGTGTCAGGTCGGTGCTGTTATACTGATTACACTGATACCTGTGATCAGGATTGTGCTCAGTGACTACAGACAGTGTCAGGTTGGTGCCGTTATACTGATTACACTGATACCTGTGATCAGGATTGTGCTCAGTAACTACAGACAGTGTTAGGTCGGCGCCGTTATACTGATTAGGGCTGAGTGAGAAGGCCGTATAACTTGTGCGAGATTCGCACTGCACGGACTGGCCTGGTACCTCTCCTGACCTGAGCAAGACAGTATGATGTATTCCTATGCAGCAGTCAAGGTCAGGAGAGCTGACTACCAGTACAAGTTTTACGGTGCGATTCTCGCAGGAGAAATACGTCAGTCTGTCTCTGCCCTTACACTGATACCTCATGATGAAATCCGACTTGTGGTTGTTGAGTAATCTTTATTTTCTGTTTTGAGTTAATGATATGGGTGGGGCTGTGGACGGCCTGTGGGGGGGTCTTCATGTGGTGTTCTGATTAGGTATTCATAATGAAGACTGCTGACAGGTCGCTGATCCCTCACTCACCCGCCCCATAGTTATCATAATAAATATTTATATATACTTATGGAAAAAAAAAAACCTTCTGCAGACAGGCGCCGGCCGTGGTCCCTGCGCTGCAGCATAATCACATGTGTAATATTTATATAATTAATATGGGTGAGGTTATCCTAATAATACAAAAAAAAATCCATTTGAAAATGGCGCCGGCCGGGCCTGCGCAGTATCAGCTGTCGGTGTATATACAGGTGATCCGATAGCTGCTACTGCGACAGCCGCTCCATCTTGGAGGAGGAATTTTTTTTTCTTTCTAGCAAGATGGCGCCACTGTTTTCTTTCAATATGTATTTCTAATATTCATTATGTAATATAGGGGGCAGGTCAGTGAGGGATCAGTGACCTGTCACCAGTCTTCACTATGAATACCTAATCAGAGCACCATAGGAAGACCCCACCCCACAGGTCGCCCTGGTGCATGAGCATATCATTAACTCAAAGCTGAAAATACAGACTACACAACAACCACAAGACAGATTTCCTCACCAGGTATCAGTATAACGGCACCAAACCTGACATTGTCTGTAGTCACTGAGCACAATCCTGCTGAAGGGTTCCCTTTAAGCTGGCATCCTGTAGATTTTCTCTGGGAACAGAGGCAGATCCCTTTTTTATAGTTCACAACTGTCCTTTAGGCCATCATCAGCATGTCAGGTGGAAGGTGGGATGGGATCAACTCTCATTGAATAGTCAATCTGCATGGTTTGTCCCTCACTGTTTGCAGGTCAACAAGCTACATGGACTTATACAATGTAATACAATATAATCAACATATTAGCAAACATCAATTTCTCATTGACCCTGCATCTTTGTCCTCCAAAGATAGCAACACAATAAACTGTAGGAGCAGATATAAGCGGTAAACAGCAGCCACTGAACAATTCACAAGCATCAATTCAAAAGTCAACGTTCAGACTCCTATAAACAATAGTTTGTCTCCTGGCCTACTGAAAATATATGTCTGGCATAATTAAGAGTAAATGCTGTATCATCAAGGAGTGCATGGTTTATTGTGGTTGTATGGACCGATACTACACTCTCTTCTTGGGAATTCTGCAGCTCTTTCAGGGTTACCTTTGGTCTCTGTACAGCCTCTCTGATTGATTAATGCCCTCCTTGCATGGGGTGAGCATTTTAGTGGGCAGCTCTCTTTTGGTAGGTTTGTTGTGGTACTACGTCTTTTCCATTTGATGATGGATTTGATGGTGCTTCGGGGATCATCAGAGATTAGGATATTTTTTAGAACACAACTCTGACTTGTACTTCTCAATAAGTCTGCCCCGGACTTGTTTGGAAATTGCCTTGGTCTTCGTTAGAGATGGGCAAACTCATGGATGATCGGTTTTGGCCAAACAGTTAAAAAAAAACTCTACATGGGCCCAAACCCGGACACCATTTACTTGAATGGGGGGCTTGATCATCCAGTGTTTGCCGTGCTTCTGATGGCGGTAAAATAATTACCGCCAGTCAGAGAGTTGCAGTTCCCACGCAGTCAAATGTGAGCGTGCAGCTGTTATTGTAGGTATAAAGTTTACCTCTGGTGTCGGATGATGGAAATACTGCTCCCATCAGCTGATGCCTGCTGTCGCTTATAACAGTGAGAGCAGTAGTGGCTGATTGGAGTAATCGTTAGCTGGCTCCTGCGCTGTAAATAAATAGTAAAAAAAAAAAAGCAATTGCGTGGGTTCCCCTGTATTTTTGTTAACCAGCCAGGCAAAACTCACAGCTGGGGGCTGCAACCCTGAGCTGTCAGCTTTAGCTAGGTTGGTTATTAAGAATACAGGGGTCCCCTTGCATCACTCTACGTTGAATTGTTATTACTTTTCAAAGCTTCACGTGTCATGTGTTGTATTTGCCCTCCCCTATTTCCCTTCACTCCTATCCTCCCCCCTCCCTTCCTCCCCTCTTTCATTCCCCCTCCCCCCCCCCCTCCAGGTTAAAATACAAAATCCCAATAAAGTTCTTTGGGAAAAAAAAAAAAAAAGAATACAGGGGTCCCCACACTTTGTTTTTTTTTTTTTTTTAATTATTTAAATAAATAATTAAAAAACAGTGTGGGCCACCCCCATTTTTGACAACCAGCATTGCTAAAGTAGACAGCTGGAGGCTGGTATTCATTGATATTGGCCTTCCCAACCTAAAAGCAGCAGCCTGTAACATAGTAACATAGTAACATAGTTAGTAAGGCCGAAAAAAGACATTTGTCCATCCAGTTCAGCCTATATTCCATCATAATAAATACCCAGATCTACGTCCTTCTACAGAACCTAATAATTGTATGATACAATATTGTTCTGCTCCAGGAAGACATCCAGGCCTCTCTTGAACCCCTCGACTGAGTAGCCACGCAGAAAAGGCACATCTATTAGATATGCCAATTCAGGCGCTTTGCCTGGCTGTTCCCACTTGTCCTGTAGCGGTGGCAAGTGGGGTTCATATTTGTGGGGTTAATGTCACCTTTGTATTGTCCAGTGACATCAAGCCAACGGTTACCTGGTAAATAAAGAAACAGCCAGAATAAAGTATTTTATTAGAAATAAAACAAAACACACTTTTCAATTTTTTATTGAAAAAGAACAAACAGTTAGTCACCTAACTCCTAATTCCACTGAATCCCGCGTCTCCTGTAATAAAAAAAACAAAATCATATTCCTTATCTGTCTGTCGTTCTGTCTCACGCCATAATCCATGTCTGGGGGATAAATACTTTTCAACCTGGACGGTGCCAAGATGCGACTGTCCAGGCTGAGAACCACCGGTGAATGAGCTGCTGCGAGCGCAGCGTCCGTGACCAGTGGTTACCTCCGGTCACTGAGGCTGTGTTCCCAGCCAAGCAAATGAACTGCGGTGACCTCGGTGAGATTCCCGCTAGCACCATGAGAATAAGTCTCACTGTGCAGAGGTGAGTTCACCAGGAGAATTTCACTGCGGTGAATTTAAAATACGGTGCACTCTCCTCTGCACCGTGAGACTTTATCACGGTGCTATCAGTGATCTCACTAAGGTAACTGCAGTTTAGCCTGGCTGGGAACTCCTCATTGACCGGCAGTAACCTCTGACGTCACCGCCAGTCACTGATGCTGAGCTCGCAGCAGTTCATTCACCAGTGGTTCTTAGCCTGGACGGGTCTCATCTTGGCACCGTCCAGGTGGAAAACTGTTTATCTCCAGACATGGATTACAGGATGGGACAGAACGTTGGGCAGGTGAGGGATATGGTTGTTTTTTTTATATTTGTTTTATTACAAGAGACGAGGGATACAGTAGAGTTATTGTTAGGTGAGTAGAACTGTGTTTTGTTATTTTTATAATAAAAAGTTTTTTTCTTGTCATCTCTAATAAAGGACTTTATTCCGGCTGTGCGTTTATTTACCATGTAACTATAGAATTAGTAATGGGGGTGTCTTATGGACGCCTCTCCAGTACTAATCTATGGGCTTGATGTCACAGGACAGACAATTCAAAGGTGACATCAACCCCACAAATATTAACCCCACTTGCCACCGCTACAGGGCAAATGGGAAGAGGCGGACAAAGCGCCAGATTTGGAGCATCTAATAGATGTGCCATTTCTGGGCAGCTGCGGGCTGCTATTTTTAGGCTGGGTGGTGCAATATTCATGGCCACTGTCTGAGAATACCAGCCCCAGCTGTCTGCTTTAGCAAGGCTGGTTGTCAAAAATGAGGGGGACCCCATGCTTTTTTTTTTTAAATTATTTATTTAAATAATTAAAAAAACAACGCGGGGACCCTTCTAGTCTTGATAACCAGTCTTACTGACAGCTGAGGGTTACAGCCCCCAGCTGTGAGTTTTGCCTGGCTGGTTAAAAAAAATACAGGGGAACCCATGCTGTTTTTTTAAATGTATTTATTTACAGCACAGAAGTCGGCTGATGAATACTCCCATCACCTGCTCCTGCTCTCACTGTTATTAGCAGCAGCAGGCGTCGGCTGACGGGAGCAGTAGTCCCATCAGCTGACACCAGTGACCGGAGATAAACTTTACACCTCCGATCAAAGCTGTGGGTTCACAGTGTCATTGACAGCGTGGGAACTGCAGCCCTCTGACTGGCGATAATGATTTTATCGCTGATCAGAAGCAGTGTTTATCGCGCTGTCATGCATTTGTAATTGATTTTACAAAAGATCTTTTATTAGGCTAGGGTCACATTGCGTTAGTGCAATCCGTTTAGCGCTAGCGGATTGCGCTAACGCAATGTTTTCTATGGGGCTGCGGTCGGGGTCGCGGTAACGTCCCCGCTCTCGCAGATCCCCGATCTGCGAGAGCGGGCAACGGACCGCGGGCGCGCCTCGGACGCTGCAAGCAGCGTCCGCGGCGCGCCAGGAATCACCGGCGCGTCGCTAGCGCGTGCCGAACATGGCACGCGCTAGTGAAGCGCGTTCCCATTAGCGTGAATGGGCGCGTTAACGGCCGCGTTGCACGGCGTTAATTTCGCCGTGCAACGCTGTCCGTTTAACGCGGTCCCATAACGCAATGGGAACCCAGCCAAAAAGTTGATAACCTCAAAGACAATATCAAAATTAACGTGTGACGGGAAAAGGAGCATCAGACGGATAAAATAACAAAATAATAACAATATCGCATATAAATATAAACATTATTTTGTGCATATTTTCTCATTTGTTTATTCTATTTTATTTATGGTGTTATATTTTCATTTTTTCTTATTTTTTTAATGATCCGCCTGATGCTCCTTGTCCCGTCACACATTAAATTTGATATTGCCTTTTATGTTATCAACATTTTAATAAAAGATCTTTTGTAACATCAATTTATCCTGTAAGAAAAGTATTTTTCTTTCTGATATTTTGTGTAATCCTGTTTTAGTCATTGTCAATAAAGTGATCTATATTTTTTTAATATTTTTTACTATGAATACTTCTTTTGGGCGATATATTATGCTTGGTATTCTTATTTATGGGATTTGTTTTCTGTATAAGTGTTTTACACTGCAGAGCCTGCGCCCGGGGGACCTTGTCACTGCCCCTTTAATATGAAGTGCAAGCTCTTGTGTGTGACGTTCAGATTGTCAGGACTGGACCAGGTGCTGGGAAGGACACGTAGGAGGTGTCTGATCCACCGGGTCACACTGCTGCAGCTGCTGCGTCCTGTGCCTTTAAGAGGTAGGGTCTGAGGAGTGACCCTGCTGTGGGGTTTGGCTCAGCTTGGCTTTTTGGGATCTGACTGAGCATGGGTATGTGAGAGAGGGCCAGAGAGCTGAAGAGACAGCTGTGACTGGGCGAGAGGCCGAGGAGAAGGGCAAACAGGGACCCACTGCAGGGCTACAGAGACAGGAGACCTCGACCAGGGGTGCAGAGGAAAGCAGAGGTACCAGGGGAAAGCAGAGGTACCAGGGGGTGCAGGGGAAAGCAGAGGTACCAGGGGAAAGCAGAGGTACCAGGGGGTGCAGGGGAAAGCAGAGGTACCAGGGGAAAGCAGAGGTACCAGGGGGTGCAGGGGAAAGCAGAGGTACCAGGGGAAAGCAGAGGTACCAGGGGGTGCAGGGGAAAGCAGAGGTACCAGGGGAAAGCAGAAGTACCAGAGGAAAGCAGAGGTACCAGGGGGTGCAGGGTAAGATCAGAAGTACTAGGAGGTGCAGGGGAAAAGTGGTGCCAGGGGGTGCAGAGGGGGAGTAGCGGTGCCCGGGGTGCAGAGGGAGAGTAGTGGTGCCCGGGGTGCAGAGGGGGAGTAGTGGTGCCCGGGGTGCAGAGGGGGAGTAGCGGTGCCCAGGGTGCAGAGGGAGAGTAGCGGTGCCCGGGGTGCAGAGGGGGAGTAGAGGTGCCCGGGGTGCAGAGGGGGAGTAGCGGTGCCCAGGGTGCAGAGGGGGAGTAGTGGTGCCCGGGGTGCAGAGGGGGAGTAGCGGTGCCCGGGGTGCAGAGGGGGAGTAGTGGTGCCCGGGGTGCAGAGGGGGAGTAGTGGTGCCCGGGGTGCAGAGGGAGAGTAGCGGAGCCCGGGGTGCAGAGGGAGAGTAGCGGTGCCCGGGGTGCAGAGGGAGAGTAGCGGTGGCCGGGGTGCAGAGGGGGAGTAGCGGTGCCCGGGGTGCAGAGGGGGAGTAGCGGTGCCCGGGGTGCAGAGGGAGAGTAGCGGTGCCCGGGGTGCAGAGGGAGAGTAGCGGTGCCCGGGGTGCAGAGGGAGAGTAGCGGTGCCCGGGGTGCAGAGGGAGAGTAGCGGTGCCCGGGGTGCAGAGGGAGAGTAGCGGTGCCCGGGGTGCAGAGGGAGAGTAGCGGTGCCCGGGGTGCAGAGGGGGAGTAGCGGTGCCCGGGGTGCAGAGGGGGAGTAGCGGTGCCCGGGGTGCAGAGGGAGAGTAGCGGTGCCCGGGGTGCAGAGGGAGAGTAGCGGTGCCCGGGGTGCAGAGGGAGAGTAGCGGTGCCCGGGGTGCAGAGGGAGAGTAGCGGTGCCCGGGGTGCAGAGGGAGAGTAGCGGTGCCCGGGGTGCAGAGGGAGAGTAGCGGTGCCCGGGGTGCAGAGGGAGAGTAGCGGTGCCCGGGGTGCAGAGGGAGAGTAGCGGTGCCCGGGGTGCAGAGGGAGAGTAGCGGTGCCCGGGGTGCAGAGGGAGAGTAGCGGAGCCCGGGGTGCAGAGGGAGAGTAGCGGAGCCCGGGGTGCAGAGGGAGAGTAGCGGTGCCCGGGGTGCAGAGGGAGAGTAGCGGTGCCCGGGGTGCAGAGGGAGAGTAGCGGTGCCCGGGGTGCAGAGGGAGAGTAGCGGAGCCCGGGGTGCAGAGGGAGAGTAGCGGAGCCCGGGGTGCAGAGGGAGAGTAGCGGTGTTAGGAGTGCAGGGATTGCCGCCTGCCGTACCGTCGGTGTCCCAGTCATGGCCAGCTTCCAGTTGCCACAGTTGCCCCCGGGTGCGGAGGAGCAGGACTTTATCCGGGCGTATGAAGACGTGCGGGAGAAATATAAAGGTAACTTCTTTCCTTTCCCTCCACTTTGATTTTGGGGCCGTTAACCCCCCGTGTACTGCTGGTCGCTCTGTGGGCCGCAGCCGCTGTGCCGGGGTCATTGGCTCCGGGGTCAGTCCCGGCAGTTAGTCCGCGGTGGGTTCTGTCCGCCAGGTGAATATTGGCGCTCAGTGCCATTGTATTCTGTCTGTGATAGCCAGTGTTGGTCTGCTGGGTCTTGTAGTTCCCCCGCAGGCCCTCTGTGATGATTCTGGTCTGTGGTTCGCAGTGGATGTGTGACGTATCCTGACGTCATTGACAAGAAGACATCAGCCTGACAACAGATCCGACTATGCGGCCCCCGACAGTCACAGCCAGAACCTGGGAGCCAGACCCCGAAAACCTCAATGGGGGGAGACGCTCCATACAGGGGACGCAGACCCCCAAATCATGGACTCCAAAGCCAAGCTCACACAAACTACATCACAGGGTATGATGGGAGTGATGGCGGTCTCTGTACTGACCCCCGATCACAGGGTATGATGGGAGTGATGGGGGTCTCTGTACTGACCCCGATCACAGGGTATGATGGGAGTGATGGCGGTCTCTGTACTGACCCCCGATCACAGGGTATGATGGGAGTGATGGCGGTCTCTGTACTGACCCTGATCACAGGGTATGATGGGAGTGATGGCGGTCTCTGTACTGACCCTGATCACAGGGTATGATGGGAGTGATGGCGGTCTCTGTACTGACCCCCGATCACAGGGTATGATGGGAGTGATGGCGGTCTCTGTACTGACCCCGATTACAGGGTATGATGGGAGTGATGGCGGTCTCTGTACTGACCCCGATCACAGGGTATGATGGGAGTGATGGCGGTCTCTGTACTGACCCCGATCACAGGGTATGATGGGAGTGATGGCGGTCTCTGTACTGACCCCGATCACAGGGTATGATGGGAGTGATGGCGGTCTCTGTACTGACCCCGATCACGGCGTATGATGGGAGTGATGGCGGTCTCTGTACTGACCCCGATCACAGGGTATGATGGGAGTGATGGCGGTCTCTGTACTGACCCTGATCACAGGATATGATGGGAGTGATGGCGGTCTCTGTACTGACCCCCGATCACAGGGTATGATGGGAGTGATGGCGGTCTCTGTACTGACCCCGATCACAGGGTATGATGGGAGTGATGGCGGTCTCTGTACTGACCCCCGATCACAGGGTATGATGGGAGTGATGGCGGTCTCTGTACTGACCCCCGATCACAGGGTATGATGGGAGTGATGGCGGTCTCTGTACTGACCCCGATCACAGGGTATGATGGGAGTGATGGCGGTCTCTGTACTGACCCCCGATCACAGGGTATGATGGGAGTGATGGCGGTCTCTGTACTGACCCCGATCACAGGGTATGATGGGAGTGATGGCGGTCTCTGTACTGACCCCGATTACAGGGTATGATGGGAGTGATGGCGGTCTCTGTACTGACCCCCGATCACAGGGTATGATGGGAGTGATGGCGGTCTCTGTACTGACCCTGATCACAGGGTATGATGGGAGTGATGGCGGTCTCTGTACTGACCCCCGATCACAGGGTATGATGGGAGTGATGGCGGTCTCTGTACTGACCCCGATCACAGGGTATGATGGGAGTGATGGCGGTCTCTGTACTGACCCCCGATCACAGGGTATGATGGGAGTGATGGCGGTCTCTGTACTGACCCCGATCACAGGGTATGATGGGAGTGATGGGGGTCTCTGTACTGACCCTGATCACAGGATATGATGGGAGTGATGGCGGTCTCTGTACTGACCCCCGATCACAGGGTATGATGGGAGTGATGGCGGTCTCTGTACTGACCCCCGATCACAGGGTATGATGGGAGTGATGGCGGTCTCTGTACTGACCCCGATCACAGGGTATGATGGGAGTGATGGCGGTCTCTGTACTGACCCCCGATCACGGGGTATGATGGGAGTGATGGCGGTCTCTGTACTGACCCCGATCACGGGGTATGATGGGAGTGATGGCGGTCTCCGTACTGACCCCGATCACGGGGTATGATGGGAGTGATGGCGGTCTCTGTACTGACCCCGATCACAGGGTATGATGGGAGTGATGGCGGTCTCTGTACTGACCCCGATCACAGGGTATGATGGGAGTGATGGCGGTCTCTGTACTGACCCCGATCACAGGGTATGATGGGAGTGATGGTGGTCTCTGTACTGACCCCGATCACAGGGTATGATGGGAGTGATGGCGGTCTCTGTACTGACCCCGATCACAGGGTATGATGGGAGTGATGGCGGTCTCTGTACTGACCCCGATCACAGGGTATGATGGGAGTGATGGCGGTCTCTGTACTGACCCCGATCACAGGGTATGATGGGAGTGATGGTGGTCTCTGTACTGTCCCCGATCACAGGGTATGATGGGAGTGATGGCGGTCTCTGTACTGACCCCGATCACAGGGTATGATGGGAGTGATGGCGGTCTCTGTACTGACCCCGATCACAGGGTATGATGGGAGTGATGGCGGTCTCTGTACTGACCCCGATCACAGGGTATGATGGGAGTGATGGCGGTCTCTGTACTGACCCCGATCACAGGGTATGATGGGAGTGATGGCGGTCTCTGTACTGACCCCGATCACAGGGTATGATGGGAGTGATGGCGGTCTCTGTACTGACCCCGATCACAGGGTATGATGGGAGTGATGGCGGTCTCTGTACTGACCCCGATCACAGGGTATGATGGGAGTGATGGCGGTCTCTGTACTGACCCCCGATCACAGGGTATGATGGGAGTGATGGCGGTCTCTGTACTGACCCCCGATCACAGAGTATGATGGGAGTGATGGCGGTCTCTGTACTGACCCCTGATCACAGGGTATGATGGGAGTGATGGCGGTCTCTGTACTGACCCCGATCACAGGGTATGATGGGAGTGATGGCGGTCTCTGTACTGACCCCCGATCACAGGGTATGATGGGAGTGATGGTGGTCTCTGTACTGACCCCGATCACAGGGTATGATGGGAGTGATGGTGGTCTCTGTACTGACCCCGATCACAGGGTATGATGGGAGTGATGGCGGTCTCTGTACTGACCCCCGATCACAGGGTATGATGGGATTGATGGCGGTCTCTGTACTGACCCCGATCACAGGGTATGATGGGAGTGATGGCGGTCTCTGTACTGACCCTGATCACAGGGTATGATGGGAGTGATGGCGGTCTCTGTACTGACCCCGATCACAGGGTATGATGGGAGTGATGGCGGTCTCTGTACTGACCCCCGATCACAGGGTATGATGGGAGTGATGGCGGTCTCTGTACTGACCCCCGATCACAGGGTATGATGGGAGTGATGGCGGTCTCTGTACTGACCCCGATCACAGGGTATGATGGGAGTGATGGTGGTCTCTGTACTGACCCCGATCACAGGGTATGATGGGAGTGATGGCGGTCTCTGTACTGACCCCGATCACGGGGTATGATGGGAGTGATGGCGGTCTCCGTACTGACCCCGATCACGGGGTATGATGGGAGTGATGGCGGTCTCTGTACTGACCCCGATCACGGGGTATGATGGGAGTGATGGCGGTCTCTGTACTGACCCCGATCACAGGGTATGATGGGAGTGATGGCGGTCTCTGTACTGACCCCCGATCAGAGGGTATGATGGGAGTGATGGCGGTCTCTGTACTGACCCCGATCACAGGGTATGATGGGAGTGATGGCGGTCTCTGTACTGACCCCGATCACAGGGTATGATGGGAGTGATGGCGGTCTCTGTACTGACCCCCGATCACAGGGTATGATGGGAGTGATGGCGGTCTCTGTACTGACCCCGATCACAGGGTATGATGGGAGTGATGGCGGTCTCTGTACTGACCCCGATCACAGGGTATGATGGGAGTGATGGGGGTCTCTGTACTTGGCCTTGCTGGTTCCCTCCCTCTGACTATTTACAGAACTTCTGCTCGTTGACGGTCATTCATCTGATCTTTCCCTGGTCTCAGAGCAGAGGGCTTGTTACAGTGTATCAGTCTGCATATTCTGGAATGGAACATGTGGTCTCAGGACAGGAGCGGTGTGGGAATATCAACTGCAACAAACCCTCAGCTGCATCACATATTAGGGCTGTAGTAACATAGTAACATAGTAACATAGTTAGTAAGGCCGAAAAAAGACATTTGTCCATCCAGTTCAGCCTATATTCCATCATAATAAATCCCCAGATCTACGTCCTTCTACAGAACCTAATAATTGTATGATACAATATTGTTCTGCTCCAGGAAGACATCCAGGCCTCTCTTGAACCCCTCGACTGAGTTTGCCATCACCACCTCCTCAGGCAAGCAATTCCAGATTCTCACTGCCCTAACAGTAAAGAATCCTCTTCTATGTTGGTGGAAAAACCTTCTCTCCTCCAGACGCAAAGAATGCCCCCTTGTGCCCGTCACCTTCCTTGGTATAAACAGATCCTCAGCGAGATATTTGTATTGTCCCCTTATATACTTATACATGGTTATTAGATCGCCCCTGAGTCGTCTTTTTTCTAGACTAAATAATCCTAATTTCGCTAATATATCTGGGTATTGTAGTTCTCCCATCCCCTTTATTAATTTTGTTGCCCTCCTTTGTACTCTCTCTAGTTCCATTATATCCTTCATGAGCACCGGTGCCCAAAACTGGACACAGTACTCCATGTGCGGTCTAACTAGGGATTTGTACAGAGGCAGTATAATGCTCTCATCATGTGTATCCAGACCTCTTTTAATGCACCCCATGATCCTGTTTGCCTTGGCAGCTGCTGCCTGGCACTGGCTGCTCCAGGTAAGTTTATCATTAACTAGGATACCCAAGTCCTTCTCCCTGTCAGATTTACCCAGTGGTTTCCCATTCAGTGTGTAATGGTGATATTGATTCCTTCTTCCCATGTGTATAACCTTACATTTATCATTGTTAAACCTCATCTGCCACCTTTCAGCCCAAGTTTCCAACTTATCCAGATCCATCTGTAGCAGAATACTATCTTCTCTTGTATTAACTGCTTTACATAGTTTTGTATCATCTGCAAATATCGATATTTTACTGTGTAAACCTTCTACCAGATCATTAATGAATATGTTGAAGAGAACAGGTCCCAATACTGACCCCTGCGGTACCCCACTGGTCACAGCGACCCAGTTAGAGACTATACCATTTATAACCACCCTCTGCTTTCTATCACTAAGCCAGTTACTAACCCATTTACACACATTTTCCCCCAGACCAAGCATTCTCATTTTGTGTACCAACCTCTTGTGCGGCACGGTATCAAACGCTTTGGAAAAATCGAGATATACCACGTCCAATGACTCACCGTGGTCCAGCCTATAGCTTACCTCTTATTACATAGTAACATAGTAACATAGTTAGTAAGGCCGAAAAAAGACATTTGTCCATCCAGTTCAGCCTATATTCCGTCATAATAAATCCCCAGATCTACGTCCTTTTACAGAACCTAATAATTGTATGATACAATATTGTTCTGCTCCAGGAAGACATCCAGGCCTCTCTTGAACCCCTCGACTGAGTTCGCCATCACCACCTCCTCAGGCAAGCAATTCCAGATTCTCACTGCCCTAACAGTAAAGAATCCTCTTCTATGTTGGTGGAAAAACCTTCTCTCCTCCAGACGCAAAGAATGCCCCCTTGTGCCCGTCACCTTCCTTGGTATAAACAGATCCTCAGCGAGATATTTGTATTGTCCCCTTATATACTTATACATGGTTATTAGATCGCCCCTCAGTCGTCTTTTTTCTAGACTAAATAATCCTAATTTCGCTAATCTATCTGGGTATTGTAGTTCTCCCATCCCCTTTATTAATTTTGTTGCCCTCCTTTGTACTCTCTCTAGTTCCATTATATCCTTCCTGAGCACCGGTGCCCAAAACTGGACACAGTACTCCATGTGCGGTCTAACTAGGGATTTGTACAGAGGCAGTATAATGCTCTCATTAATTTTATATTCCATATTAATTTCCATTCACAAAGCTGCAGAGGAGAAGCATAATTTGCATGGGACTGCAAAGGCCTGTTAACACTTTGTCACATTGTTGGGAACATTAGTGCGATGCAATGAATCATGGGAGTGGATCCCCGCACGGCACTGCCACCACTGATCTGCTCCTTCTCCTAACTTGCCATGGTATATGTTGGTGACACATGATATTAGCCTGGAACCTGTGGTTGTGATGGGCCTGTCTGCCCTGACGGCTGCACAGGAGCAATCCTTCTAGGGTATCAGGATCTCTGCTTGCAGTCATCTGATAAAAACCCATCAGGAGAATCTATCCTGGCTGTGACTGTCGCAAAACTGCAGAGTTCGTTGCAGGACAGTTATGAGGAGTAAGACATAAAAGGAGTAAGGGGCGCAAGAGGAGTAAGGGGCGTAAGAGGAGTAGGGGGCGCAAGAGGAGTAAGGGGCGCTAGAGGAGTAAGGGGCGCAAGAGGAGTAAGGGGCGCAAGAGGAGTAAGGGGCGCAAGAGGAGTAAGGGGCGCAAGGGGAGTAAGGGGCGTAAGGGGAGTAAGGTGCGTAAGAGAAGTAAGGGGCGCAAGAGGCGTATGAGGAGTAAGAGGCGTAAGAGGAAAGAGGAGTAAGGGGCGCAAGAGGAGTAAGGGGCGCAAGAGGAGTAAGGGGCGTAAGAGGCGTATGAGGAGTAAGAGGCGTATGAGGAGTATGAGGAGTAAGGGGCGTAAGAGGAGTAAGGGGCGTAAGAGGCGTATGAGGAGTAAGGGGCGTATGAGGAATAAGAGACTTGCACAGGGACCACAGACGGCAGATTCCTGCCTGTGAATTGGGGTACAGAGACGCTTGTGTCCGGGTGGGTGGTGGTCGGGCATTATGCGCTATCGATATCTCCGGTTATTCTCAGCGCCAGCAAAGACGAAGAAAACTTCCAGTCCTGGAAACCGAATCCTCCATAAACGATCTGTAAATAGTTTCTGCACAAGAGGATTAGTCACACGGATGACTTCCAGGGATAGAGTCTGCACTGCCCGGCGCCTCGCCCGTGTGTCCGCGCTGCGCCCGTGTGTCTGTGCTGCCCAGCGCCTCGCCCTTGTAGTGGGGGTAATTTTGAGTGTCTGTATTGGGGTCCGCTCACATCAGGTTATAAATATGGCTCCGAAGTTCATCCTGAAGTGTTGGATGAATGGCATCCTTGTGCTTTACCTCTTGTGATTCGTGTGCAGTGTGACTGCTTTTTTTCTTTTTCGCCGAGCTTCCGTGTGCAGTGTGACTGCGTTTTCTTTCTCCCCGAGCCTCCATGTGCAGTGTGACTGCGTTTTCTTTCTCCCCGAGCCTCCGGGTGCAGTGTGACTGCGTTTTCTTTCTCCCCGAGCCTCCGGGTGCAGTGTGACTGCGTTTTCTTTCTCCCCGAGCCTCCGTGTGTAGTGTGAATGCGTTTTCTCTTTTGCCGAGCCTCCGGGTGCCGTGTGACTGCGTTTTCTTTCTCCACGAGCCTCCGGGTGCAGTGTGACTTCGTTTTCTTTCTCCCCGAGCCTCCGTGTGCAGTGTGACTGCGTTTTCTCTTTCGCCGAGCCTCCGAGTGCAGTGTGACTGCGTTTTCTTTGTCCCCGAGCCTCCGGGTGCAGTGTGACTGCGTTTTCTCTTTCGCTGATCCTCCGTGTGCAGTGTGACTGCGTTTTCTTTCTCCCCGAGCCTCCATGTGCAGTGTGACTGCGTTTTCTCTTTCGCTGATCCTCCGTGTGCAGTGTGACTGCGTTTTCTTTCTCCCCGAGCTTCTGGGTGCAGTGTGACTGCGTTTTCTTTCTCCCCGAGCCTCCGGGTGCAGTGTGACTGCGTTTTCTTTCTCCCCGAGCCTCCGGGTGCAGTGTGACTGCGTTTTCTTTCTCCCCGAGCCTCCGTGTGCAGTGTGACTGCGTTTTCTCTTTCGCCGAGCCTCCGAGTGCAGTGTGACTGCGTTTTCTTTGTCCCCGAGCCTCCGGGTGCAGTGTGACTGCGTTTTCTCTTTCGCTGATCCTCCGTGTGCAGTGTGACTGCGTTTTCTTTCTCCCCGAGCCTCCATGTGCAGTGTGACTGCGTTTTCTCTTTCGCTGATCCTCCGTGTGCAGTGTGACTGCGTTTTCTTTCTCCTCGAGCTTCTGGGTGCAGTGTGACTGCGTTTTCTTTCTCCCCGAGCCTCCGGGTGCAGTGTGACTGCGTTTTCTTTCTCCCCGAGCCTCCGTGTGCAGTGTGACTGCGTTTTCTTTCTCCCCGAGCCTCCGTGTGCAGTGTGACTGCGTTTTCTTTCGCCGAGCCTCCGTGTGCAGTGTGACTGCGTTTTCTCTTTCGCTGATCCTCCGTGTGCAGTGTGACTGCGTTTTCTTTCTCCCCGAGCCTCCGGGTGCAGTGTGACTGCGTTTTCTTTCTCCCCGAGCCTCCATGTGCAGTGTGACTGCGTTTTCTCTTTCGCCGAGCCTCTGTGTGCAGTGTGACTGCGTTTTCTTTCTACCCGAGCCTCCGTGTGTAGTGAACATCATTTACATACTATATTACTCTATGTAAATTAAAGCTCGATTCCAAAATTCAAAAGCATTCTAAAAATGGATGACCGCAAGATATCTAGAATAATGTCCTGTACATATATAATGTCACAACCCCCACATATTATAGACTTGCTCCGTAGAACCTTTCATATGGAGTTTATTTTACAACTTTTTAGCTTTTTTTAAAATAATAAATGAATTAAACGATTTTGGGTCCCCTCCCCCTCTATTTGTGCTAGCCAGCCGAGGTAAAGCAGACAGATGTTGGCTGGCCCAGGGCTGGCTCTTTGCCGGCTGTTCCCGATTGCCCTGCTGGGACTTGGGGTTGATGTCAGCTGTGAATTATTTAAAATTACAGCTGTTATCATGAGATATACCGGGGCGGTATACGCATGATCCGTGTGCCCTCTGTTTTTTTTTCTTGCACCCGTTGCCTTTCATTAGTGAGTCTCGTCTCATGCTCATGCTGCCATCTATTCTCAGTCTGATTAAAGTTGAGGAAAATCTCACAGATCAGCATGGACTCGCTGGATAACATTCGTGCGAGTGCATTGTGAGGTTTTCTCGCAGTGCACTCTTCCGATTTATACACAAGTGGGAGCTAACCTTTATTCTCCACATACAGTGCCTTGATAAAGTCTTCATACCCCGTGACCTTTCCCACATTTCAGCCACAAACATAAATATATTTTATTGGGATTTTCTGTGATACAAACACAAAGTATTACAGTAATTATGACTGACGAGTAAAGGAAATGATCCGGGGTGTACTAATTATTATATAAATGTAAATCTGAACATTGTGCCGTGCATTACTATTCAGCCCGAGTCAGTACTTTGTAAGGCCATCTTTCTCTGCAGTCTTTTGGGTTCTGTCTCTCCCACCATTCTCTGCAGTCTTTTGTCACAGATTCTCGGAGATTTGGGTCTGGACGGTGATTGCGCCGTTCACACACATGAAGATGCTCTGATCTAAACCCTCGATTGTAGCTCTGCCAGGATATTGAGGGTCATTGTCCTGCTGGAAGGTGAACCTATGCCCCAATCTCAAGTTTTCTGCACCCTCTAACAGGTTTTTCTCCAGGATTGACCTGTGTATAGCTCCATCCATCTTCCCAACATCTCTGAGCAGCTTCCCTGCCCCTGCTGAAGAAATGCCTCCCCACAGCAGCATGCTGCCACCACCATGTGTAATGGTGGGGATGGTGTTTTCATGGTGATGTGCAGTGCTTTTTCCCACGACACATAGCGTTTTACATTTAGCTCAAAAGTTTTCGTTTGGTCTTCTCTGAGCAGAGCCCCTTCTGCCACATGGTCGCTGTGTTCCTTACATGGGACTTCTGAAAGCTTTCACAAATCACTTCTTGTCACTTTTCCATGCAGGCCAGATTTGTGAACTATATGACTAATGGTTGTCCTCTGGACAGATTCTCCTCTGACCTTTGCAACTCTGCAGCACCTCCAGTAACCATTGGCCTATCTGTTCCTTGTTTAATTAGTGTTCTCATTGTCCTGTATATATACACTGCACAGTACCACTCTTCATGTATATATACACTGCACAGTACCGCTCCTACTGTATATATACACTGCACAGTACCACTCCTCCTGTCCTGTATATATACACTGCACAGTACCACTCCTCCTGTATATATACACTGCACAGTACCACTCCTCCTGTATATATACACTGCACAGTACCACTCCTCCTGTATATATACACTGCACAGTACCACTCCTCCTGTATATATACACTGCACAGTACCACTCCTCCTGTATATATACACTGCACAGTACCACTCCTCCTGTATATATACACTGCACAGTACCACTCCTCCTGTATATATACACTGCACAGTACCACTCCTCCTGTATATATACACTGCACAGTACCACTCCTCCTCTATATATACACTGCACAGTACCACTCCTCCTGTATATATACACTGCACAGTACCACTCCTCCTCTATATATACACTGCACAGTACCACTCCTCCTGTATATATACACCGCACAGTACCACTATATATATATATATATATATATATATATACACACACACAGTGGGGCAAAAAAGTATTTAGTCAGTCAGCAATAGTGCAAGTTCCACCACTTAAAAAGATGAGAGGCGTCTGTAATTTACATCATAGGTAGACCTCAACTATGGGAGACAAACTGAGAAAAAAAAATCCAGAAAATCACATTGTCTGTTTTTTTTAACATTTTATTTGCATATTATGGTGGAAAATAAGTATTTGGTCAGAAACAAACAATCAAGATTTCTGGCTCTCACAGACCTGTAACTTCTTCTTTAAGAGTCTCCTCTTTCCTCCACTCATTACCTGTAGTAATGGCGCCTGTTTAAACTTGTTATCAGTATAAAAAGACACCTGTGCACACCCTCAAACAGTCTGACTCCAAACTCCACTATGGTGAAGACCAAAGAGCTGTCAAAGGAGACCAGAAACAAAATTGTAGCCCTGCACCAGGCTGGGAAGACTGAATCTGCAATAGCCAACCAGCTTGGAGTGAAGAAATCAACAGTGGGAGCAATAATTAGAAAATGGAAGACATACAAGACCACTGATAATCTCCCTCGATCTGGGGCTCCACGCAAAATCCCACCCCGTGGGGTCAGAATGATCACAAGAACGGTGAGCAAAAATCCCAGAACCACGCGGGGGAACCTAGTGAATGAACTGCAGAGAGCTGGGACCAATGTAACAAGGCCTACCATAAGTAACACACTACGCCACCATGGACTCAGATCCTGCAGTGCCAGACGTGTCCCACTGCTTAAGCCAGTACATGTCCGGGCCCGTCTGAAGTTTGCTAGAGAGCATTTGGATGATCCAGAGGAGTTTTGGGAGAATGTCCTATGGTCTGATGAAACCAAACTGGAACTGTTTGGTAGAAACACAACTTGTCGTGTTTGGAGGAAAAAGAATACTGAGTTGCATCCATCAAACACCATACCTACTGTAAAGCATGGTGGTGGAAACATCATGCTTTGGGGCTGTTTCTCTGCAAAGGGGCCAGGACGACTGATCCGGGTACATGAAAGAATGAATGGGGCCATGTATCGTGAGATTTTGAGTGCAAACCTCCTTCCATCAGCAAGGGCATTGAAGATGAAACGTGGCTGGGTCTTTCAACATGACAATGATCCAAAGCACACCGCCAGGGCAACGAAGGAGTGGCTTCGTAAGAAGCATTTCAAGGTCCTGGAGTGGCCTAGCCAGTCTCCAGATCTCAACCCTATAGAAAACCTTTGGAGGGAGTTGAAAGTCCGTGTTGCCAAGCGAAAAGCCAAAAACATCACTGCTCTAGAGGAGATCTGCATGGAGGAATGGGCCAACATACCAACAACAGTGTGTGGCAACCTTGTGAAGACTTACAGAAAACGTTTGACCTCTGTCATTGCCAACAAAGGATATATTACAAAGTATTGAGATGAAATTTTGTTTCTGACCAAATACTTATTTTCCACCATAATATGCAAAAAAAAAATGTTAAAAAAACAGACAATGTGATTTTCTGGATTTTTTTTTCTCAGTTTGTCTCCCATAGTTGAGGTCTACCTATGATGTAAATTACAGACGCCTCTCATCTTTTTAAGTGGTGGAACTTGCACTATTGCTGACTGACTAAATACTTTTTTGCCCCACTGTATATGTATATATGTATATGTATATATATATATATATATATATATATATATATATATACACTGCACAGTACAGGTCCCTCTGTATATACACACTGCACAGTACATATATATATACAGTTAGGTCCATATATATTTGGACAGAGACAACATTTTTCTAATTTTGGTTATAGACATTACCACAATGAATTTTAAACAAAACAATTCAGATGCAGTTGAAGTTCAGACTTTCAGCTTTCATTTGAGGGTATCCACATTAAAGTTGGATGAAGGGTTTAGGAGTTTCAGCTCCTTAACATGTGCCACCGTTTTTAAAGGGACCATAAGTAATTGGACAATTGACTCCAAGGCTATTTCATGGACAGGTGTGGGCAATCCCTTCGTTATTCTCAATTAAGCAGATAAAAGGCCTGGAGTTGATTTGAGGTGTGGTGCTGCATTTGGAAGGTTTTGCTGTGAAGTAAACATGCGGTAAAGGAGCTCTCCATGCAGGTGAAACAAGTCATCCTTAAGCTGCAAAAACAGAAAAAACCCATCCGAGAAATTGCTACAATATTAGGAGTGGCAAAATCTACAGTTTGGTACATCCTGAGAAAGAAAGAAAGCACTGGTGAACTCATCAATGCAAAAAGACCTGGGCGCCCACGGAAGACAACAGTGGTGGATGATCGTAGAATAATCTCCATGATGAAGAGAAACCCCTTCACCACAGCCGACCAAGTGACCAACACTCTCCAGGAGGTCGGCGTATCAATATCCAAATCTACCATAAAGAGAAGACTGCATGAAAGTAACTACAGAGGGTTCACTGCACGGTGCAGCCACTCATAAGCATCAAGAAGAGAAAGGTAAAAACATCTAAAAAAACCGCACAGTCCTGGAAGAACATTCTATGGACAGATGGAACCAAGATCAACCTCTACCAGAATGATGGAAAGAGAAAAGTATGGCGAAGTCGTGGTACAGCTCATGATCCAAAGCATACCACATCATCTGTAAAACACGGCGGAGGCAGTGTGATGGCGCGGGCATGCATAAACCCGGCGGAGGCGGTGTGATGTCGCGGGCATGCATAAACCCGGCGGAGGCAGTGTGATGGCGCGGGCATGCATGGCTGCCAGTGGCACTGGGTCACTAGTGTTTATTGATGATGTGACACAGGACAGAAGCAGCCGAATGAATTCTGAGGTCTTCAGAGCCGCCATACTGTGTGCTCAGATCCAGCCAAATGCAGCCAAACTGATTGGTCGTCGTTTCATACTACAGATGGACAATGACCCAAAACATAAAGCCAAAGCAACCCAGTAGTTTATTAAAGCAAAGAAGTGGAATATTCTTGAATGGCCAAGTCAGTCACCTGATCTCAACCCAACTGAGCAGCATTTCACTTGTTAAAGACTAAACTTCAGACATAAAGGCCACAAACAAACAGCAGCTGAAAACCACCGCAGTGAAGGCCGAGCATCAAAAAGGAGGAAACACAGCGTCTGGTGATGTCCATGAGTCCAAGACTTCAGGCAGTCATTGCCAACAAAGGGTTTTCAACCAAGTACTAAAAAGGTACATTTTAGTTAAAATGATTGAATCTGTCCAATTACTTTTGGTCCCTTTAAAAACAGGGTGGCACATGTTAAGGAGCTGAAACTCCTAAACCCTTCATCCAATTTTAATGTGGATCCCCTCAAATGAAAGCTGAAAGACTGAACTTCAACTGTATCTGAATTGTTTTGTCTAAAATTCATTGTGGTAATGTCTATAACCAAAATTAGAAAAATGTTTTCTCTGTCCAAATATATATGGACCTAACTGTATATAACTGGTGAGTGTAGGCTTTATTATTTTATGGGGGCCAGACATTTTGATCAAGAAGGTTTTGTTCTGGTAGTGCGCAACCCTTAAAGCAAGTTGAAGATGAAATGATCTTTAAAAGGCCTAAAGTTAAAGGGGATGTCATGAATCGCAGGGGGGGATATTTTTATCATCCCACCGCTGCCACCAATATGTCATGAACCGAGGGTGTTTGGTTGCCCCTATTTGTGTCTTCAGGGATTTATTTATATCTCACTTCCCAGTTCCGGATTGGAACTTGCAGCTCTCTGGTGCCTCCTTACCCTCAGGTCAGTCAGTGAACTGCACCTAGGATAATTAGTCGCCAGAAAGGCTGCCTGCTATGTACTGGCTATTGGGCCCACTGCAGCGAGGGCAATATAACTAATCCCACTCAGGCAAAAATTATAATTATCAAACGCCGTTCGTCGCTGCCAGTTTTGCCCAACCAGCTCAGTACGGTCTGCTGCCACCAGCTCCTGTTACTATGATTAAGAGCGGGTCAGGAGCCAACCCAATCAGTAGCGTAATTTACTTCAGAGGACGTTGGAGGTACGTTTTAGAGCAAGGAAAACAAAGCTAGTAAATATTATAGCTTTTACTCCAAAAAAGATTAGGCAGTGTTTACAAAAGGTATAAAAGTGATATTACAAGAGTAGACAATTATAGTATGTACAGAACGATTACAAAATAAAAGGGATCAAAGATAAAAAAACACTGTTTTCTCATATAATGGCTAGCCATGTGGTGGGGGAAGCGTGACACATCCCAATACATCAGAGCAGATTTGCAGAGCCTCTATAAGCTCACTCCTGGGGCAAAAACTACCTCCTAAAATGAGGTTCCATATTTTTACCCTCTGCTCGTGACCTCACTGAGTGGGCTGCCCCTGAAATGCCCTCCCCTTTCTAGGAGATATGTAAAATCTTCTAATCATACCTCTTGGGGAGAGGCTCTTGGAAGGACGAGGAATGTATTATTGGTCTTGTTTTAAGATTAACATTCTATTAAGTCTAAACATGACTTGGCTATGTGACTCGGGTAAGCAGTAATGCATTTCTCAAATTCTGCTACTGTTGAAGCTTGGAAAAAGCAATGTGTGATAGCCCGGCCAATGCAGATGCCAAAAATGTATCTGTACCGCTTCCAGACCTAATCTGTGTGATTATATACCAGTTTAAGAGAGCAAAGGGAATTCCCCCCCACCATGTGCTTTTTTGCACAAGGCTGAGTAGACCTGCTTATATTTGAGGGAGGGAGGAAGGAACTCACCTTTACAGCTGAATGCAGGGGGGAAGGGGGGCTGACAGTGAAAAGAAGAGCTAGCTTGTAGGAAGAGGAAGGAGGGGCTGTGGGGAACCACAGCTGTAGCTGTTCAGTTACGCAACCAGAGAGATGTAGCAGAGCTGTGTATATTCATGACAGGGGATATCTGGGATTTTATAAAAAATGTATCTAAGCACTAACAGGCTGCTAATTGTAGCTTACCTGCCTCTTGTGTCTGGTGCCATTCTTCCTCGGCACAGAATGGTCAGACTCTCTGGCACGGGTTTACTACGACAGAGAGGAGGCAGAAGACCGCAGCGTTTGATTTCTCCTACTTCTGCACGGATTAGAAGAACTTCACCTTTTTATGAAACGGTGTAAATTTCTTTTAGCAGTGCAGGTCTTAATCTGCTCAGTTGAGAGCTCCTGGAAGCTTTCCTGCATTAAGGCTCTCAGCTGTTCACTGTTAGCCACTCCCATCCCCTATATTTTCTGGGCCCTGGCTAGCACTCATTGTCAAAACAAGCTTATGCTGCGTGGCTAGAGGTTGTTTGTGGTTATTGGAGAAGTTGTTTGGTGGATTCACCTATGACTATTGCTAGGTTTTTTAGTGTGTGATAATTACCTTTCTTCTCCTACTTTTGATTTAACTCCATTCTCCTCTTCCTAGTGCATTCCTCTGTTATATGTGTGAGTATATTTGTATGTTTGGTATTTTTGATTACCTATGTTCATATTAGCTTGTTAGTTTGGATTGTGTACTACCATATACTATTACTCCCTTCTTCCCTGGGTGGGGGAAGGGTACGGACTGAGGGTGGATTCAGGAGCTAAGGCAAGGTACGTGGCCCCGGTGTCTTCACCATAAGAATCAAGCCTAACAACAAAGCGAGCTAGGGCGCTTCTAGCGTTAGGGACTGGGAAGAAGCCCCTGGTCTCGGGACACTCGACAACAGTCATGATACTCTCCTGCCGGGGATTCAGAAGACTCTGCTGACGTCACATCTACAGAGTGGAGGCTTCTTTTCAGCTCCGTGCTATCGACTGGGTGGGACTTCCAAGGTCATTCTGATTGACAGCCGGATCCCCGTTGTCTAACTGAGGGAGCCAACTGTCAACTAGAATGACCTCAATGACCTGTTGCGTCAGCAGAGGCAGCTGAATACTCGGCAGAGCCGTCTATGGCCGCTCTGGGTCGGGGAAAAGCACGCCATGCACAACAGGCAGGTAAGTTGCAATCACCTGTCTGTAAGTGCTTAGATACATTTTGTTTTGTAAAGTCCCAGATGACACAATTCCTTTGTATTTTAGGCAAAGAAAAAAAATATATTTTCATCCTTTAAATTTTAAAAACTATAAAAAGTGTAAATGGGCCGATGCACAAGTTTGTGCACCCTGCATGATTAGTACGTAGTAGCGTCCTCTTTTTGCAGGTATCGCAGCTTGTCAACGCTTTTTGTAGACAAGTCTTCCCATTCTTCTCTGAGGGCTTTTCCTCCGTTCTTCTTGGAGAATTCCTCCCGTTCTGTGAGGTTCCTGGGTCATCTTGCTTCCTCTGCTATTTTGAGGTCTCACCACAGATTTTCAATGATTTTCAGATCAGGGGACTGTGAGGGCCATTGTAAAGCCTCCATCTCGCGCCTTCTGAGGTTGTCTATGGTGGATTTTTACACTGCACCGGATCACTCCTACCAGCCTGTCTATGGAGGATGGTAATTGTCAGGGATTCCTCGCCCGTTCTGGGTCTTCACAGGAGTTGTGGAGGAGATATCTGGGCATGGAGACTTCTCACGTTCCTCCAATAGTGCAGACACCTCTAAGACATCAACCACTTACGGTACTTACAAGTGTGAGCCTCAGATCATAAGTCATCACGCCCAGACTCTGGCCTCCACTGAGTATCCCTCACTGGTTATGTGTGATCAGTGTATTGACTACTGCCAGACAAGCTGGGCTGCAGTGTAAAGCATGGGGGAAACTTTTGGGCCCATGACAACTTCTCAATCCTAGTCTATCTATACAGCTTATATCTTACCTGTCCCCGATGACTGAGCTGAGGACCTGCCTGGACGAATTCCGGCACTTAGACACGTACTGACCTCCAATACAGCTGACCCACTATGGCAGCCGGTCCTGTGTGAGTCACACCGTGGTGATGGGGGTGCGGCTGCCATTGTTTATGGTCCTCGCTGTCCCTGTGTGGTCCTACTTTGAGGGGCATCTGGAAAAATGTCACCACTAAGAGCGGACTGTGGGGTGTAGGACAACCCTGCCATAAAATGACCATCATTCAGACTAGAGAATAAACCCCCAGAGTCCAGTGTTGTTATATATCAAAGCGACCGCCGGGAACTGACGTCAGTCTCCCAAGAATAGAGCGCGCCCTGAACGCATTCCCAGCTGCCGAGACTCGTCACTGGCAGGAGGCGGCCAGCGAAGCCAATGTGCAGCCAGTGTACATGTCAGAGCCTGGCCAGCGGTAGCCATGCAGAGAGGAGCTGCCATTATAATTATGACCGCCATATGCAATGTTTATACGGGAGGGAGGTGGGAGTGATGAAGTTACCAGCTATCTATAAAAATCAAGGTAGCGGTATAATAGGTGTATTCCTGTATATAGGGGCAGTATTATAGTAGTTATATTCTTGTACATAGGGGCAGTATTATAGTAGTTATATTCTTGTACATAGGGGCAGTATTATAGTAGTTATATTCTTGTACATAGGAGCAGTATTATAGTAGTTATATTCTTGTACATAGGAGCAGTATTATAGTAGTTATATTCTTGTACATAGGGGCAGTATTATAGTAGTTATATTCTTGTACATAGGGGCAGTATTATAGTAGTTATATTCTTGTACATATGGGCAGTATTATAGTAGTTATATTCTTGTACATAGGGGCAGTATTATAGTAGTTATATTCTTGTACATAGGGGCAGTATTATAGTAGTTATATTCTTATACATAGGAGGCAGTATTATAGTAGTTATATTCTTGTACATAGGAGGAGTATTATAGTAGTTATATTCTTGTACATAGGAGCAGTATTATAGTAGTTATATTCTTGTACATAGGAGCAGTATTATAGTAGTTATATTCTTGTACATAGGAGGAGTATTATAGTAGTTATATTCTTGTACATAGGGGCAGTATTGTAGTAGTTATATTCTTGTACATAGGAGCAGTATTGTAGTAGTTATATTCTTGTACTTAGCAGTATTATAGTAGTTATATTCTTGTATATAAGGGCAGTATTATAGTAGTTATATTCTTGTACATAGGAGGAGTATTATAGTAGTTATATTCTTGTATATAAGGGCAGTAATATAGTAGTTATATTCTTGTATATAGGAGCAGTATTATAGTAGTTATATTCTTGTACATAGGGGCAGTATTATAGTAGTTATATTCTTGTACATAGGGGCAGTATTATAGTAGTTATATTCTTGCACATAGGGGCAGTATTATA